>NC_138783.1:115429789-115831642 GCF_965178545.1 Coloeus monedula
TTGCCTTTCTGGCAGTGGTTGATTCCAGGTGATTTTAGAAGGAATGATCAGTAAGTACTTGCATGTAACTGCTTGCATGCTGGTGGTCACATAGAAATGTCCCTCTTCAGTCTCTCAGTATCCCCAAAATAATAGAACAGCTCAAGCTGGGAGGCCCCTCCAAAGATGATCTGGTCTGGCCTTTTTTGGGGAAATGGAGCGTAGGTGGGCTGATAGAATCATAAAATCATCATTAACCAGCATCCTGTCTGCTTGCGTCTTTAAAGCCTTTAGTGACACATCTCTGGGAAGGTTGTTCCAGTGGGTGATTGTTCTTACTGTAAAAATTACCTTAAATAATGTTCAGGAGAGGAAAATATAACCACTGGAAAGGCTTTTGTTAGGCCAGGCACGAGAAAGCTCTCTAAAAGCTGATCTTCCCAGAGCACTGCTTTGAGACAGGAGCGTGACTTTCACCACAGCCCTTGCTGCGGTGCCTCATCATCTCCCAGCATGATTTTATTATTATTACTGTTATTAACATCCCTATGAGAAAACAACTGTATCTTGGGTGTGCTGCACCATGAAAGAAAAAAAATTGAGAACAAGTTATTCTGTTTGCTTTTGTTTCAAATTCTGTTGTTTGGAGATGTTGGAAATTGCTGCCTTTTCAGACAGAGCTTCCCTTGGACAAGCAGCTCTCCCAGCTAAGCCTTTTCCAAGTGAATACCAAAGTTGTACTTAATGCTGTTTTCAAACTGCACAAGAAATAAAACTACTCCATAAGGGATGTGCAATCTAAATTTCCTCTGCCAATTTGTTCCCTGCCTTTTCAGCTGTAGGATGTGAAGGTTTTATTGTTTTCAGCCACGTGTCGGAGGTTTTTGCGTAACAACTGTTCAGTCACAAACTGGAATTACTTTGAGCCAAAGGAGTGATGTTGTGTGGTGTTCTGTGTATTGTCATTGTTCTTTGCTAAGACTATTATTTAATTGAATGCTGTCTGTGGCACACAGGCTCTGAAGTAAAGGAGCATCGAGGTACAGAACTCTTTCTCTGCCAGTGTTATTCTTTTCTGTTCCTTAATTAAGATATCAAAACATTTTTTCCTTTGAACCTCGCAGATTTGCCCCCAAAGCAGTAAGATTAACCCTCATCTCGTAGAACTTTGTGCATCCCAAATTACAGAAGCACGGGGTAGCATTCTAAAATATTTATTCTCTGGCTTGTTACTGGTAATAACAGAAAGCAGAAGAGATTGAATCTTTCATGGTTTCTCTGCTGAGTTCTCTCAGGAGATTGATTGTATCAAGTGTTACTATACTTTCTAAAACTAATTTTTATTCTTTTTAACTGTATCACTATGAAAAGTGAGTAATTTTGCAGAAAACCACCAGCCAGTCTCCTGCCAGTCTTAACGAGCCACATTTCTTACTCTTTTATTGTTCCAGAGATTGTGTGAAGTTAACAGCCAGGTAACAGTTGGATTTATTTCAAGAACTTAATTCTCTGCCAGTTTGTCAGTGATTTGTTCTGCATACACAAAGATGTCTCAATTCCTCATCTGGAAAACCAGGAATGGAATAAGTACCACACATCCGAGTGCCAGTCGTGTACAAACTATAGGTACCCCATGCAAATGCATGTGAATTCTTGGTCAGTGATGAGATTTCCTTCACAGTAATAATAACATCACTGTGATTCCTTTTGGCCTGACATTTATTATTGATTTGGGTGTACCTGTTGGAAACCCTTTAACCCTTGTATTTTGGGCCTTCTCACAGTTGGCCTCATCTGGTGTGAAAGGAGATGAACGTGGGAGGAGGATCTGCTCATCCACACCACGAGGCACAGCAAAGCTCTGCTTGAAAAGCAGTTTTGGAGACAGACTGGGCTGCCAAGTGACTTCAATCTCAGATTAGTTATCCTGGTTTGTTTCCACACAGGGGCTTTTGCCCTATAGCAAACCCAAAGTCTCGTGGTGGTAACAGGATAAAGGAAAAAGAGTATTTCTATCATGTTTCTCATCAACTTGTCTTGATTGTCTTCAGTATTGATTTTGCACTGCACGTGGCAGGAAGCTGTTAAAAAATCAGCGCAGCTGTGGTTGGAAAGGATGTTTCTTGCCCTAAGATGCTTTGAGAAAGCTCTTCTGGATTTATTTTCCCTCCTGGGTGCTGCAGGGCTGTTCTGCATCTGTCCTGCTGCCAGTTCAGTTCAGACAGGATTCAGTCCAAGGGAGCCCCTGCAGCAGAATCTTAAATCACAGAATGGCTCTGGTTGCAAGGGACCTTAAAAATCATTTGGTTTCACTCCCCTGCCATGGGCAGGAACACCTTCCAATATCCCAGGTTGCTCAGAGCCTCATCCAGCCTGGCCTTGGACACTTCCAGGAAGCCAGGGGCAGTCACAGCTTCTCTGGGCACCCTGTGCCAGGGCCTCCCCACCCTCACAGGGAAGAATTTTTTGTTAATACCAAATCTAACCATATTTTCTTTCAGTTTTTACCCATTCCCCCTTGTCCTGTCACTACATACCCTTATAAAAAGTCCCTCTCCAGCTCTCTTGCACAGCTGCTGATAGATGAAATGCTGGATTACTCATGTAGAGAGTCCAAGCTCACTGTTGCTAAATTCCCAACGTCTGAGCAGAAAGGGGCAGTGAGAGTGAGCCTTGTCCTGGAGATTTCAGTGTCACCCCCAGAGTCAGGATTCCATCAACATTTGGGGTGTAATGCTCTTGTCTTCCTGCTTTACCCAGGAGCTGTGTTGGCCAGTTACAGTGCCTGGTTAGTTGCTAACACTTTCTGAAAAGCTGATTATTGGGTGCAATGTCTGTAAAGCAGCTGATAGGAAAAGCAATAAAAACTACTCTTTGGGGGTTTATTTCATCTAAAGCCAAGTTTTTCAGTCCTAACATCTTTTTGCTGTCATTTGAGTGCTTTCCTGTGTTTTTCTGTTTACTTGCAGATTTCGATTCTAGAAGGTTTTTAAAGTGTCCCAGAAGTGTAGCGCAAAAACAAAACCAAAAAGTGTAGTAATGGCAAAATGAGGAGTTAAAATTAGGAGAAACAAGTGATGCTCATTTTCTACAGCTTCCCACCCTTCTCCTGCCCACCTGAGCCTTAGGTTCCTGCCGTGATGGGTGATGGAAGCTCAAGGAAGGAGGCAGCACAAGCTCTGGCTCGTTTGCCAGGGTTACTCGCGTCAGGATTGACGTGCAGGGTGTTGTTAATGAGAGCAGACACCAGCCAGCTCTGCCAGCCTTCCCCTCAAGCCACGTGCTCGTTTCAGTGTCTCTCCCAGCACAGCTTTACACAGAGCTCAGGGGAACCTCAAAGTCTCCAGGACTTGTATTTTTCATGTTTAGTGAACATAAAATCACAGAATCATTTTAGGCTGGAAAACACCTCCAAGATCCCCAAGTTCAACCTGTGACTGATGCCCACCTTGTCCCCAGCCCAGAGCACTGAGTGCCACCTCCAGGCCTTCCTTGGACACCTCCAGGGAATGGGCACTCCAAACCTCCCTGGGCAGCTCCTTCCAGTGCTTGACCACCCTTTCTGTGAAGGAATTTTTCCTGATGTCCAGCCTGAATCTGCCCTGGCACAGCTTGAGGCCATTTCCTCTTGTCCTGTTCCTGGTTATCATAGAATGGCTTGGGTTGAAAAGGACCTTAAAAACCATCCAGTGCCACCCTCTGCCATGGGCAGGGACACCTTTCACTAGAACAGGTGGCTCCAAGCCCCAATGTCCAACCTGGCCTTGGACACTTCCAGGGATCCAGGGGCAGCCACAGCTTCTCTGGGCACCCTGTGCCCACCCTCAGAGCAAAGAATTCCTTCCTAACATACAATCTAACCCTACTCTCTGTCAGTTTGTCCCCATTCCCCCTTGTCCTGTCACTCCAGTTCCTGATGAATTGCCCCTCCAGCTTCCCTGCAGCCCCTTCAGGCACTGGAAGCTCCTCTGAGGTCTCCCCACACAACCTTCTCCTCCCCAAGCTGAACAGCCCCAACATTCTCAACATCAAGAAATGGATTCAAAACTGAGGGGAAAGAGGGGCCTGAGGGACAACGAGGCACATCGGTACCACAGCTAAAACACACATGAGAGAACACAACCTCAGCCTGCTGTGCTGAACTGATGGCAGGCTGGGGTTGGCTGCAGGGCTGTTCACTAATTAGTGATTATTGCCCAGAATCTGTGCTCTGTTCCCGCACAGGGGAAGGTGCTGGGGTGTGCTCAGTGTGTGAATTCACCATAAATTAAGCTCAAAGGTTGGGATTCACATGCTCAGTGTGTTGTTATGTGCAGCAGCATGCAGAAACCAAGCAGTGAGATGCCCAGTGATAAGAGAATGAAGAGGGCCCACGTTTCGTGGCTTTTGTGATGCCATGATGAGTTTTTGCCTTTTCTTTTATACCCCTGTTATGCCTTTTTACAGCTTCTGTACTCCTAGTGCTTTTTGCCTACATTCTTGGACTTGTTTGTCAAGCTGAGAGACTCAACATTTTAGAAGCTTTGTAATTAGGGATCAGTGTGCCCCAGAGCCCAAGGTCCTCTCCAGAACACATTCTGTAAACCAAGATAGAACCATCCAGGGGAAGGTTCCTTGGGGAGGGGGGCTCCCTTGAGCCTCTCATTGGGGAATCTTTGATAGATCTGCAATTAGTAAAACCCATAATGTTATACCCAATGTTGGGGAGATAGACTCGGCAGGGTGCATCTCGATGCACATGACCTGGATGTGTGCACCTAAGGATCCTTAAAAGAAATACCAAGGTAAAATCCCTTTTCCCCTTCTAACCGTGTCTGACTCTTGATTTTAAGACCAGAAAAAGGCATCACTTGGAGTTGTGGAAGGGGGGTTGTGAGCAGAGTTTTCTCAAGGGTGATTGTCCTTTCTCACACACAGAATAAACCTCTGTGGTGCCTGTGTGCAAGTCAGGCACAGGAGAGTTGTCAGGGGGGTGACCCTGGAGGAAAGGGGGGCTTTGCAATCAAAAAAACCTCTAAAAAATCAAATCAGCTCATTACAGGAAAGGGTGGGGAAGTACTAACCCTAGATCCTTGCTCTGCCAAGGGAGATACAAAAGAATGGCTCTCAGTCTGTTATACTGGCTGGTGGGTAAAAAATAAATAAATAAACTGCTTGTTCACACTCCTTTTCCCTGCTCTCCACACCAATACCTCTGCCCCTAATCTGAGCTTTCAAAGGAATAAATACCTTTGTCTGGCTGACATACAGGTGGCACCTGTGCCCTTGTTAGGGGCTAAAATTCAGGATTGTTGAACTGCAAATATGGGTATATATGTTGGGGGTGTTTGGGCAGGAGTGGGCTCTTTTTGGGGCTGTGTGTGTCTTTAAAAGTAAAGAACAGTTGCTTTTTTGCCCCCCTGTGAAGTCCATGCTGATGCAAGCAGAAGATTTTTGCAGAAGAGACTGGAATCAGTGACAAAGCACCATTTTTAAAGACGCAGAAACAAAAAAAAGAGAAGATCTTATATTGCATAACCAAAGAGAAAAATTGGAAACTTTGTCCTGAAGGCAAATGTACCTATTTCTCATTCACTCTCCTCCCTTTTTCACTACTTTTTTTCCCACGAAATACATGCAAATCCCAACATGCACTAAGTTTTCCTCCAGGCACGATATACTTGTGTGGTTATTTAAGTAAGAAGTGGGTTGAATAGAGATATGAGTTGTTCCAGGCAGAAAGAGCTTGGAAAAGAGTGCTCTGTTTTCTGCTGCTGTTTTAAAGTCATGCACTCACCCCTGAGAGCATCTGTAGGTAGTAAAGGGATAGCTGTCATTCTAATTACACAAAACACACATTTCCTTCTTCATTTACTTTGTCTTCTCACAGTACAGCCAGTGTTTCTGAGTCTGCCTGCTTGGAAAAGTGTCTAGAAATTAAGTTGTAAGCGTTTTATCGAAATGAAGAGTGGTTTAAGGAGTAATTCAAGTAGAGCAAGAACTTGCTGCTATCAATTAATGCTTGCAAGAAATCACAAATTCTGGTTGCACAGGACACTTATCAGCCTGGAAGCAGCAAATAAATGTGTATGGTCTGTGCTTGGCTGCAAATCCTTCCAGAATCCTTCCAGCTCTCCATTGCCTTTAAAGGTGCCTGTGTTTGGTGTGAAGGATGTTGAAAATAGTGGGGTTGAGCCTAAACCATAACTATAGTTTATATATAGTTTATAAATATAAATATATTTATATAAATATAAATAGAGGGATTAGAGGGTGGGTGGGGTGTAGAGAGAAGGGGGGAGAGTTGTGGGTGTGGAGACAAGGAAAGGGCACTGTAGGAGGTTCAGGTGGGATGTACAGACAAGAAAGGGGATGTGGGAGGTTCAGGTGGGATGTGCAGACAAGGAAGGAGATGTGGGAGGTTCAGGTGGGATGTGCAGACAAGGAAGGAGATGTGGGAGGTTCAGGTGGGATGTGCAGACAAGGGGGGCTGTACCATAATGGACAGGAGGATTTCAAAGTCTCTCCCACAGTTTTCCCTCTGGTGGTTTTTGCCTCTAGTCGTTGGGATATTGTGGATACTGGCGCTGGTCAATTAGAATAATTACAACTTGAGATATTTTGTTCCAGTGGTATTAATACCGTGGCTGGAATAACTTTAATAAAGTTACTTGACCACGGATTATTTAATGTGCAGCATAAACACTACTCTTCCTGCCTTTCCCTCTGTCTTTAGGGACACCAGGATTTCCTGTTTCAGGGAAAAGGTTGGTTGTAGCAGTGTGGATTGAACTGTTACAACGTGAGGAGAGTGCCACTTGGAATACCAGACCATCATTTCTCTGGGAAGCTTTCCAGTAATTCACTTCCTGGTAGGGGAACACTTCCAGAGGGGTATTTTTAATTGCTGGATGTACAAAGAGCACAAAGCCCATCGTGTGGATGGTGTCTGCTTAACACCGTGGAGCTGGCACGGCGATTCCTGCACGCTTTCCCACTTGCACACTGGGATTTTTCAGCCCAGAATTATGTCAGCACCCAAGTTTTTTAATCAGTGGGATCAGCATGAGCATCAGAGAAGACACAGTCAGGCTTTTACACTGATGCTTGAGGCTACTGGGCAGAGTTTGTCTTCCAGATCGGGATGAGCAAATGAAGAACTCACAAAGAACCTCCTCCCTCCCAGCTGCTTGTTGCCATCCTCCTCCCGAAGTCTGCCGCTGACTGAGCTCCGTCAGCTGATCTGCTCCGAGGCTCTTGAAACCCTTAAAACTAATCCCGAGTGCTGGGAATAAAGCACTTTAGGGAGTGGTTCTCGGAGCAGCTGATCTGGCAGATCTTTTGAGCTAGTAACACAGGGAAGAGGAGGGAGGTGGAAAACCACGGAGAACGGGCCAGGAGGATTTTTTAAATGGAGTTTGCTGTTGCTGTATCTATTCAGAGTAACAAAACACCAGTGGAACTATTTCTCATTGGTTTTCATTCCTGTGGCTTCCTTTATACAAACACGCATCCAGCTGAGCAGAAAAAAAAAATAATAATTTCCCCCCAAGAACCAGCTTTCAGCTGCAAATAATTTCTTCATCAATTTTCTCACTAATTTAGCAGCTGAGCCAATTCCAGAGCTGGGTCCTGAGAAGAACAAGAAAATGGAACCAGCCCTGTTCAGTGGGATCCCACACAGGTGTCAGTGACTGGAATTGCACTCCTGGTAATGGCTGCTTTGGCTTTCTGTGTGGAAAGAGGTTTTACAGCCCTGCCGTGGAGTTAAATTACAATAAAGGCACCCTCAGCAGATGTTTGGGATGGTGATCATAGGACTCTTACTGTGTGGTTGTAATGAAAATGTTACAACTTGTGGCTTCTGGCAAGGTGTAAATGTTCGCAAAATACGGCCTTAGATACTTAAAATAAGGTATCCAGTAATTAAAAAAAATACAAATGTTCACGTCATTGAGGAGACTGGAATCTTGACTATTATTTTTACAAGAGAAACTCACAGAAATGTAATATAACTAAAACTTTTAGGCAATGGCCCCAGGAAGCAAATTTAAGAGCACTGGATTGATACTGCCATGTGTGAGTGGAAAGAATGCTGCTTTGTAGGGAAATGCACGGGGGAATTTTGCAATCACACCGTGGAACACTTGAAGGAGCACCTCCAGCACCCACTGGGAACAGCAGGTCATTCCTGCCTCACCTTTCACACAGATCCTGCGGCAGTTTGGGAGACCATTCCAAGCCTGCAAGGTAATTCTGACTCCAGTTTACCTGGAAAATAATACTGACTTCAGTTTACCTGCACCTGAGCTTTGGTAAGCCCCAGCTGCATGAAGCCCTTCAACAAGGGTTTATACCTGATTTTCTTCCTTCACTGCTGGTTATCCTGGATTTTTGTTTGTATTGACAGCTATTACTAATATGAAAGGAGAGTGAAGAGGTGATGTCATGAGAATGTCTGCTGAGGTTTTCTTTTCTAAGATGAGGGCCTCAGCAGCTGCAGATTTTAACAAATTGTTGTCAATGGCAGAGTTTTCTTCCCTTTCAGGGATAAGAATTTTAAGTTTAAATTAGGATTTGTATGAATCTTTACAGGAAAAGGGACACTTTTATTGTTTCTACAGTATTTGCCTTAATACACTGGTGTTAGTATGATGGCTATTGTATTTTACAGTTTTTAAATGTACTCAAAAGGAAAACAAAAAAATCCGATTCTGCAGAAAATTACAGGCAGACTCTGTGGATGTAATAGCAATAATACACCAGACTGTTTAATATAGCTGGTTTGGCTCTTGTGTATCCTGCTCTTTCTTCTTAACACTGTAATCAAGTGTAATTACAGGTGTAGACATTTTAATTAAAGGTGAATGA
Source organism: Coloeus monedula (assembly GCF_965178545.1). Taxonomy (NCBI): domain Eukaryota; kingdom Metazoa; phylum Chordata; class Aves; order Passeriformes; family Corvidae; genus Coloeus; species Coloeus monedula. The sequence goes on from NC_138783.1 coordinate 115,438,619, forward strand.
GTTTTAATTAAAGGTGAAAAAAGTAGAATTGGACCAACATTAGCAATGTCTCTGTGACCTAAGCCGAAGAGTGTCATAGTATACACACCTAAGAAAATACTGATTTGTACAAAATTTTCCTATGGAATCTATGAAGTGCCTTTGTGCAGAAAGTTGTGCTTTAAGGTACAAAGCACTCAGGTGCTGCTGCAGCTGTGAGGCAGTGGGAAATCTGTTTGCCACTGAGATTTGCAGGTTTTATTTGGTGCATTATCAGGAGATAGCAATTAGCAGCTTCTCTGCTAAGGCTACTCACAGAGGATGAAGTTATTACAGTTCAGAGCAGTTTGCTGGCAGAACTGTGATGTGAAATTGGCTTGATATTGGCTTTTTTTTTTTTTTTCCCCTAACTTCAGCATTCTTTGGATTTGACTCCCAATGGGGAGTTTTTGCTCAGTCTTACCTCTGAACAACGTGTCCCACTATCTTTGTAAGTAACACGAGATTGTTATGGCAGCAATGACAGAAATTAAACCCACTGGAACAGATCACCCAGAGAGGGTGTGGAGCTCCCTCCCTGGGGATATTCCAGAAGTGTCTGGACAAAATCCTGTGCCGTGTGCTCTGGGATGGCCCTGCTGGAGCTGGGAGGTGGGACCAGGTGAGCCACTCTGGTCCCTCCCAACCTGACCCATCCTGTGATATTTGCATAACATTTGTTACCTTGGATTCAAGTTTTCTTTCTCGGGACTAAAATGGTCTTTTTGACAAAGATGCAACTTCTTTTGTGTTTTTAAGAGCATCTGTGAAAAACTTTAATACACCCAGTTTAATGATAAATTTGAAGTTTGTAGCCACATCCAGAGTGTTTATTGTTGGTCTGAAATAAAGGCAACCAAACCTGATGTTCCCTTGGTTAGTTTGAAATGTTTGGGATTTTTTTATTTTAATCAGTTAGAAATCAGACATTTGCAACAAGCTTTTCATATAAATTTAACGTTCAAACATTGCCAAGATTAGTTTCAACTAAAAATGGTTTTTACCTTGACCACTATTGGGTGTCCTGTGTTAAATAAAATCATTAATCCTTTCTGTCTTGACTGTGCTATTTCTGTTCCAAGCAACCCAAGACAAGAGCAGTTGCTATCTTTTTTTAAATACTGATGCCTATATGGGTTTTTTTCCCTGCACCTTGAGGGTATTCACTCCTGATCAGAAGTGGCTTCATATTGCTATGACATTATGGGGAAGCACTTTCTGTCACTCCTGGCCTCAGAACCTCAGTTCTTATTTATGGCCAGTGAGCAATAGCTTTGCACCCATGAGTGGGATGACATTTTCTTACCATCTCCCTTGGTGTAACTCTTTGAGCAAGATAGTTTTTAGACAAAGAAATAGTGCAGGAAAATTGTTTATCTGGTCTACAATGATTTTTTTCATGTTTCATGAGTTTTGCTCTTTCATTTGAGTTAAGTGATACAACTGAATAAATAATGGCAAAGAAGAAAAAACTGAATTGAGTTACTGAAAAACTGTAAAACTAAACAATTTTGCAAACCTCATATGGACAAATTTGATGCAGGTTTTGTAATAGTGAATCAATACAAAAACTTTGGTTTTCAGAGGCCTTTGATCCTTTTGTCCTTATGTCTCTCTATGCCTTTCAAAGATTCATAGCTGACCGTCCTAAAATCCCATTTCTCTATTATCTATGATTTTTTCATATCAAGGTTGTGATAAAATTAATGACACAGATTATAATTTTCAGGTTAAGAACAAACGCTAATGAGGATAAAAATATTTCCATGCAAGGCAATGTCAGACCAAAGGGTGGTGCCTCACAAAGATATTTTATCCCTCATGTGCATTGTATTAGAATTAGAACCAGAGTGTATTGGAGCATTTATGATCAGTATTTACTGGAGTAAATGCACTGCAGTGATGGAGCAAAGTCACTTCTGTTTTCTGATGGTGCCTACAGTCAATGCTTTGCTTTGCTAAACTTTGCCTTACTAGGTCTAAAATAATTTCCAGTTTGCTCTTAACATTTCAGATAGGATGTCCAGAAATATGTCTTTGTCCTTTTGGACTCTAAAATTTAGAATGTCTTTATTCACCTAATGCTCTGATACCTCCTTTTTCATTAATTTTTCCTTATACGAAATAAGGAACGGCAAAGAAATTCTGTTTATAGAGGGAGGTAGTTAAATCAATCTGTGAGAACCTCTAAATAAAAACTTTTATTTACAAGTGGATTACACATTGTGAAGTACCCCACTGTCATCTTTTTAAAGCTATAAGCCTAAAACACAGATGATTATTTATGATAACTCTTGGATTATTTGCATAGTTTGTTTACAAATAAACCCTATTGCCCTTATGTCTGATATCTTACAGGAATCATACTGCTTGCAGTAGTTGTTTTTGATACTAATGCCCTTTAATACAGACCAATCAGTCTTTACTCACATACTGCCATGATTGGTCTATTTATTTTAAAAATGAAGAAGGATCAGAAAAAGTTCAAAGCCCTCAGCATTTTACTTTGCTGCCTCTGTCACTAAGCACAGTCTTTGCTTGAAGAACGTGCTTAAACCCCAGCTAATTGATTTCACGTTCCATTTTTTTTGTATTTGTAAGTGGGCAGTTGGGGCTGACGGAATCCTTGAGTCCGCAGCATTTTGCTAAATCTTTTTCATACGTGTTTTTTCAAGTTCCAACTATCTAGTGAATTTTATTAATTAGAAGAATGTTTCCCAGCTTAGGAGGCAGGCTCCACCAGCCCCAGGAGGTGGGGTAGGGCACACTGCGAAAGAGGAGAACTTTGAGGGCAAGGAAAACTGCTTACCTTTCCCACCCTCCTGCAAGTATGTTCCCACAGTAATGAACAGAACTCCCTTTGAAAATCACCCATGCAGCTTCCCCCGACACTTGTGGTACCTCTCTCTCTGGGTCAGGTTCAGTTTCCCCACAGGTAAAGCTTGTGACTCAGGCAACAGCTCCAAAAACCTCGCTCCTCTCCTGTTTACACATAAAGAATATTTAAGGAAGTTCTGGTGAAACACTCGAAGCTTTGGTGCAAGGAATTAAAATGAGTTTAAGCCCCGTATGGTTGCTCTGATTGAGAAGTGAAATGGTTTTCGATCTGTCTAGCTCAATATTTTAGTTGACTCACCTTTATGTGCCTCTATGTTTCCATATACACAGGACCTTGGATTTCTCAGATCCTGTTTCAAGCCCTTCCGAGGAAATAAGGGCTTGTCTCCCTCAGGGAGCTATTGTGAAATACACTGGAGTGTGAATTTAAAATGCAGCAGTTTGCCTGCCTTAACTCCTTGTGGGAATGCTCTGTTCTGCACATGGAATGCTCATCAGCTTAGTTTAACCCACTCTACCAAGATTAGAATGACTAAAACCAGGTAACCCTAAATAAAAATGGAGTTTTTAAATGTACATATTTTTCTTTAAACAGCCTGAATGATATTTATGTTTTAATCAGCTGTACGTTATCAGCCTAAGGAGTTTCACCCATTTCCCGTTTCCTGTTTGATTTGGTTGAAAGCAGTTCCTTGCCCCAAATTCCATGTGTAGCCTCACAAAGTTGTGCCAGCACAGCAGTGGGGCTGAGGGTTAAATTGTGGGGAACTGAGGGGAGCACTGTGAATTTGGACTGCTGCTGAATGACACCCTGTTTCACACTGCAGAAAATGCAATTTGCAGCCCACTTGCACTCCAGGTGTGGGGTTTTTGTGGACTGAGGCAGAGGCTAATTAAGGTTTAGTCCCCCTTGTCAGGTAAGTCCTGACTCGTGGGGTGCTGCATCCTGACACCTAATTCAGTTCAATCATTGTGCAGCCTCCCCATTTCTGCTGGAATTAACCTGCACTGCCCTCGTAAACCTTGAGCAGGAGCAGGGAGAAGTGAAGGGAGGGGACAAGGTAAAAATACACAGAGAAATAAATCAACAGAAACGCATGAACAGACACATGCCTGCTCCAAAGAATGAGGAGCATTCGCTCAATTAGTCTAGCCAGACTTTTCAGCTATGAGATGGTAGGTGAGAATTCAGGACCTGGTTTGTGTTGTGGATACTGCAAAATGTTCTGCATTTTTGTAGCTGATGTAATTGTCTCTGTGTTGGAGGGAGTTAATTAAATGTTACTGCAGTATTTACTGGTGTCTGTTCGGTTTTTAAAAACACTTAATTCTATGCTCCTGTCAGTTGATTTCCTGCCAAAATGATCTTGCCTTTTCTATGCTTCTATTTTGGTTTATGTTACCTTCAGTACAGTGTGGTTTTATGAACATGTTGCTCTTCATGCCTGTGATAAGGAGGAAGAAATTGTTACCAATCAAAAAAAAAAAAAGTTGTTTATTGTCACTGGAAAGGGAGTTCATAAAAAATTTACAACATACTATCTCAAAAAGTATTTCACATATAAATGTTTTTTATAAAATTCACTTAGTGCTCTATGTTGCATAGGAACTTGTGAGAGATCTTCAGATGTATTTTCACCTATCTAAAGTAGTTGCAAAAACATTTCTACTTTATGGGCACCATGATTTAATGGGATAGTTCCTATCATCCATGGGCAATTCTCAACTTGGAGTAACTGGGAGTTGAACAGGGTTGGGTTTTCCTCATGATTCTGCTGGTGGGTGACAGTTCATAAACCATTCAAGAAGACTTTTGACTTACTTCTACCAGTCAGGATCAGGGTTTTCTCCCTCATAATAATACTTCATGGTGAGCTTACTCTTCCTTCTGTTCAAATCAGGGGAAACACACCTACTGCTGCCCCAGTTTTTCTCATCTCTGTGGTAAGAAAGAGCCATTTTTAATGCATTCCCTATATTGCAAGCTACCTCTTGTGTTAAAATTATTGTCATGGCTTCAAAGGTGATGTCCTGCCCTTGGCTGTATTGGAGCAGCCACATTCCATTGACAGTCTTTCATAGCAGATGCCTTGATTGTTTGAGTAAGGGCTAAACTATGGGCTGCATTTGCTGTGCGTGCCATTCAGCTCCAGACCTAGGGAGGGTAGGAGCAGAGCCTCTCCAGATGAAAAGCTGAAGGATAATAAGGCAATTTGTGGGACTCTGCTCCTGGAACACATCCTTCTGGGCTTGCTTTAAACCGATCGGTTTGGCTTTGTTTTGTAAAATGTGTCAACAGCGTTCAAATTTGATTGGAATCCTCTTGGTGAAGCCCCAAGATATGTGTCTCTTCAATTTATGGGTTGAAGTTGCTTTTTGGGGTAGCTGTTAATGACAAAATCCCATCAGTGGATGCAAGGCAACATAAATGTGTTCATTTTCCCTCTGGACATTAGCTGACAGATGGATTATTTGTTGTCTGGAGAACTCAACTCACTCCAGTGACCTGACAGTGTAAAATTTCTAGTCCTTAAGAGGAACAAAAGTCACACATCGCTGTGATCATAACTTTAGGAAATAAAGCCCATTAGGACAGGTGAAGGGACTCCTCTGGCTGTATAGCCTAAATATGGGAAAGGGGAAAAGTCAGACGTGAAAGAAAAAGAGTATGGTGTGTCTTCAAAGATGTTTAGGAAAAATGAAACTATTTGTTCTGCATGTCTGTGCTAGAAAAGAGACCTAATGGGCATCAGTTACAAGAGAGGTGCAAGATCTCTTGTAGGCAAGGTGAGGTTTCAGGATTTCCTGTCTTTTAATAAGGATTTTATGGTTCTGTCCCTTTACTAAGCACATGAATCTGTAGCTCAGAACTCTGTACCAGGAAATTGCCTGTATTCCACCCACTGGAGTGGATGTGGGCTGTGATCAAGGTTTTACATTCTTGTTCTTCTTGAGAGCACATCCTGATGAAGAGCAGAAATGGACTCGTGGTGCCCCTACTTGGTTACAGGAGCTAGGCAAATCCTTTCTGGTAAATGAATTTTATGTATTAATTGCTGAGACCTAAAGATACCCAAAGTGTCATTCAGTTTGATTCACCTGATTATTCTTATCATCAAGAATATTTTCTTCCTTGCCTCCTGTTCTTGAATTTGCATTTAGTCCTCTTGAATTCTGAAGAGTCTTTGATTTGGTGCAGGCTATGATTTCACCTTTTTAAAAAGGGAGATTTCTGCATAGTTGTCACCTTTGTTAGGTAGATGAGAGACACTTGTGGCTCCTCCTTGCATGAGAGTACAGGATATTCCTTTACATAGGTCTGAAGTTTTCACCTGAAAGTAGTTTTTACCTCTATTTACACCTAAACATAAAACCACCTGGGATTTTCCCCTTGTCACATGTCAACATGTCAGAGGTTTCCACTGCTGCTGTTAAAACTTGCTTAGTGTCCACAGTATCAGAGAGCTCCTGAGCTCAAGAGATCTGAGGACAGAGCTTTTCAAATGCAAAAGATTGTTTGGTGGCTTGCTGATTGCTTGTGGTTAAACCAGTATGTGAATGTAAATGTAAAAACAGAAAGTGCAAAGATTTAAAAAAAAAAAAAGTCAGTAAGTGGAGTTCTGGAGATGTACAGCTGACACTTATTCACTACCCCATCACCCTGGTGGCTCCAGGGACTATGAAGACTGGAGATATTCCAGAACTGTCTGGACACAATCCTGTTCCATGGACATTTGCAGGGTTAAATGTCCTGTGGTGTTTGCAACACTGCTAACATGATTTTTGTTTTTTTAAGAAGTAGTTTGTGTATCTCTAAAAATATAACAGTCAGACATAAGTATGTGACGGGCTCTTCTGCTTCTGCATAAGAAAGCACAGTCCTCCTGTGCAGTTTTTATTTTGGGTTGGTTGGTTTAGATGGTTTAGGTGTATTTAAAGGAAGGCATAGGTTTAGCTGTATATGTAGGTGGAAGCACTTAAGAACCTCCACAAAAGGAGAGGTTGTGTCCTACTTGTGGAGGAATGGCCAACAACACCAAGTTTTTAGATCATGCAAAAATCAAGTGTCAGAAAACAGCAAGGGGTTATGATCTCACTTCTGTTTATATTTCTAAGATTTTCATTTAACGTGCATGTGTAATTTAATAAATATTTCTATTTGACAGAGAAGTCAATTGCATAAAAGCAGGGTTTGCTCCAGGAAGGTTGTCATGTTCATGAAGCACAGAAATTCTCTTGCCTTGCATGTTTGGTGAATGTTTTCTTCACCAGAACACTCCCTACCTCAACCGTGTATTACGTGGTGTGCTTCCTGCAAGCTGAAAAGGGAGGGACAGGTGGTGTTTTTGTTCTGGTTTTAAGTGCTTAGAATATATTTAGGATTTGTGGATGTTTTGGTGATAGAAAGTAGGTGCATTGACAGAAGATCTCAAACTTGAATCTGTTGTTTTTTTGAACAGATTGTTATTCTGTTTAGGATATTTACTTACTGATAAACAATCCTTTTCATCAAGCCTAAACTAAATTTGTAGTGACAGAGCATATTGAAACTGTCTCAATGCTATATTACTATATTAGTGAATCTGGCAGCAGCAAGTTATTAATGAATAAATCTTTCTTAAGTTATTTGTATTGCCACTAAATAGTTCCTGTTTAAATTCAAAGAAAATATTTGCTTGACAGAAAAGTCGGAAACATTTTGCCAATGAAAGGCTGCTACAAGATCACATGAGGAAACACGGTAAGTTAGAGCTTCTTAAAATGAAACATACTTTTCTCAAGGTTAGATAAACTACAGGTCAGAAAAACAACAGAGTTACAAGCATTGTTATATCAGCTAAGAAAATTGATATCTGAACCTAGGTCAGCTGTGTTACAAATGCTGGAAAAGTAAGAGCTTTACTGCCTGTGCCTCTGAGGCATGGAAATTCCATCCTTTGTGCCTTCAAACCAAAAAGTTTAGGGGGCTTTTCTCTTTTGCAGTGGCTCCCATGCAGATGTTTATTCTCCTCTTGCACCTCTGTTTATTTGCTTTCACGACCCAGGGCTGGGTGAAAGCCCAAGGTGTGTTTCAGCTTGGGCTGCAGCCCTGCAGCACATCATCAGCCTCACTCACATAGCCCAGTCCTTCCCTGACCTAACCACAACCTCCCTCGGGTCCCCAGAGATTCCCACAAGGCCGACTACGGCAGCGATGACTGTCTGGGAAAGAATCCTGGTGCATCTAAGCACGAGGAAACCTGTGATACTGCTGTCGGACACACAGGAAATGCAGAGGCGCGGCTGGGTCTCTGCCTTGGGAATGGGAATATTCCAGCCATGCAGCCAGACCTGGGAACATTCAGGTTGTATAAACACACGAGTGGCTTTGTGCAGACTTGCTCAGTCGGGGAAGAGTCTGCTTTCTAGTTGCATTCTTAAGGAAATGTGATTTTTCACTGACTACAACTCCACACGTTGATGCTTAGCAACTCTGCATTTCATTAGATTAGACTCAGGGTGCTTTTGGAAAGAAATTGGAAATAAATCCAAACTGAGATTTTTATTCCTGTTTTATTAACTCGTGAAGCTGTTTGAATACGCTGTTTGGTTTGTTTGGTTGTTTTTTTGGTTTTTTTTTAATTAAAGCGTAGCAGATTAAGATAGATCTGATATATTAAATAAAGCACCTGGCTAACTGAACTATTTGTTTCTCAGTACGCTGGCTGCACTTAAAACTCTGTGAATTGTACAATGTGCCTGGCTGTCCTTGTCCCCTGATAACTCTGCCTGTGTCCTGCTTGCACAGCCAGGGAAAATCTCAAGGCTTGAGTAGGAACAAGGCTGATGTGAACCTGTGTAAGTGAACTTGGCTGAGGGAGCTGGGAGGCATCCCAGGGTCCAGCTGCTCAGGCACAACCTAAATCCATTCAGATCTGGAAGCCTGTTACGTCCCTGGTTCATGATTCAGCTTTCTTTAGCAATTCTGGCAGCACACATGTCTGCATGTTGATGCAGAATGCCAGTGCAGACGTGACATTCCCATATTCCTACCCCGGCGTATTGCGTAACAGCTTGCTGATAAATACTGAAATTCTCTTTTAAAGAGCTTGCTTACCTGTAAGAAATTATTCTGAAATAAGCTGTGATGTGAATGCAAATGCTGTAGATATTCTGAAATCCCTCCCTGCATAGACACATTTACATGGCAGACAACTAAGTAAACGTGGATACTCCCGTTCCAAGAGCCTGTTAAATTCACTGACACAGTTTTGCAGATTAAGTTATTCCAGACGGGTTTTCCGCATGAAGCTATTTATGTTAGGGAGAAAACAAGAACAAAATTCCTGGCCTGAGACAAACTATGAGGAAAAATACCTGTGCAGGGAGTGATCCTGGAGTAGCTGCTATGGATTATATTTTTTTTTGAGACAACTTGACTGTTTTCCTCAGGACATTTGTAAAGCAGTGGGCTGATCATAAAACAATGCATGGTTTCAAACTCCTAAAAACCCCAGTTTTTATCCAAATTCAAGCATTCTTTATGGGTTGCTGATTCACACACACAATCAGGGCACGTCCTTCCAGCCCTGCCTGCCCCTCTGCCAGAGGTTCTCCCAGCTCCAGAGTCAGAGCAATCCCATATCTCACAAGCCCTGAGCAGGGCTGTGCCTCGAGGAAATGGATCCCACCGTGGAAGGGGGAGGCAAAGGATGGACACTCTTCCTGCCACCTTTGTGAGCGTGGTAATGCCTCAAACACCAAAAGCAATTTGCCAGTGCTTGTCTGTCAGGAGGCCTCCAGACAACGTCCACCTCTTAAAAACCATCTGAAAGTGCCAAGGGCAAAACAATAATCATCATTTTTGTGACGGCCTGGAGGGTGAAACATGATCCTCTACATCTTTCCATCTGTTTTTTTGGAAGTAACCTGAAACGCTGCAAATCGACCATTATTTCACTACCCTCTTTATTGGATCTGCATTTCATTTTGATCTCATTCTTTCTCTGTGTATTTTATTCCCAACTGTATTATAATATGTCAGTTTTAATATGGTATTTTCATTTTTTCTTGTCATGTAGAAGAAAGTATCTTGGTGAAGCTGTGATACAGAACTGAAAAAATGTGTTTTTTTTTTTTTCCCCACCGTAATTCCTTTGTCTCCTCTGTGACAGCAGGTGACAAAATTTGAGGCTCATGGCATGGAGATGTGACAAACCAAGTTGCACATATCAGCACTGGCAAATTATTTTTAACTTTCCCTGAGAAGATGAGAAGCTTAGCCTTTGGGTGCTGGAAATGGGGTAAAATGCATCAATATTTTAAGTATTTTTGAGTTCACATTGTGTGGGGATAGAAGGAAATAATTGGAATTTCTAGACCAGAGAGGATGAGTGGTAATGGACAAGAATTTTGTCTATGTGAACATAAAGAAAGGGTGATGGTTGTGGAAAAATAACGTGGATTTGGGCATGGTATGGATGTGTGGGAAGAAAGAGGGAATGGAAAAAGAAATTAAGAGCACATCAAAGAGGCGTCTGTACTATCCCCTTTCCACAGGTGGAAAAACTGAGGCAGAGAAGCAATTTACACATATCCCGCTTTCACTTGTCATTGTCAGAGCCAAAAATTTCTACCTCCCAGTCCTAAACATTAACCACAAGGCTATTCCTCTGTCCTATTATATCTGTTATTTGTTTTACCTTGTTTTCAGTTCTAAGAGTGCCTCTGATCTACATAAACATGTTGAAACACACAGTGATTCAGGTGCCTACAGCTGTGATGTTGAAGGATGTGGTTTTATTTCATGGACTTCACGAACTTCGAGACAGCACTGCAAGAGAGAGCATGTGGTGAGTATTTTAAACAGCAGGATAAAATAGATTTCTGTAAATGAGACTAAAGTTTCAAATCTATGTGCATTTGGTTCCGTGTGAGTTAATGAAATATTTTATTTTTCATCAAATCAAGCATTTATTTACACACATTCCTGGGACTCTTGCAAGTATTATGCAAATACCTGATTGTTCCTTTTGAGTGCTTTCTGTAAGATACATGCAGTTGCATTCTCAGAGTCTTGAACTCTGGCCAACCTCCTCCCACCTCCTTTTTTTTTTTGAGGGGAAAAAACCCCACATGCCAATTCTAATCTCAACAGCAAAGTATTTCAGGGATTAAAATCCAACATCACCTTTCTGTATTGGAGCTCCATGCTTAGAACTAATATGTTACCTGAAAATAGGGAAACTTTTAATCATGTGAGTGTGGTCACACATTAAAATTCACTTTGGGCTGCTATAATTCATGCATGCTTGCTGCCTGTTTCTTCAGCTTCCTGAGCTGTGATCACTGCTGCACTGTAAAATGAATGTATTTTAGTGGGATCTGCTGTCACCCTGCTCTTGGAGATCTGCAGTACTGATGGCCAGTGCAGAGAATTTCCACCTTCACTGGGGTTCCTTAATCAGACAAGTTCTAATAACCACAAACTGGAAATATTTTAGGAAGCTACTCCAAGAGTTCTTCAGTTACTTAGTGTGGTTTTCCCCTTTTCAACAGGGGATTAATTTTTGCCATATATACGTGCAAACCTCCCATGATTTTAACAATCTTTCTTTCCAAGAGTAATTCTGAAATATAAACTCCATACCTGTCAAAACATTTCTCCTGGAGTTACTCACTGACCTGACATCTTCAAGAAGTTCACAAACTCAGCAGCCATTCTCATTTCAGGTATGTTGCCAGCAGATTCTTGATCAGATCATAAAGTACTTTTTTCTAAAACATTCTCTTTTAGCGATCCAGATAATTAATTTAATGTTTTCTTAATTCAGGTTCTGTTTTAGACATTCTGAGTGTGAAACAATTTACTACTTTACATTAGGTTTTCCATCATGATAGTGAAATTTAAAATGGTTCAACCAAGGAAATAAAAGCATTTTTCGCTTTTGTAGCTTTTACAGCTGTGAAAATCTTGTCACCTGTGTTGTTGGAACCGATTTTTTAACCCTGCAAATTGTAGCCACCAAAGAGAGTATAGAAATATATGAACAGCTTCTGTAGCATTAACAAGCTGTTCCCTCCATTTCGGAAAATCCAACAAATTAAATATTATTATGAATATGTATCTCCTATTTTCTCTTACATGCTGCTTATTTGATGAAATCTACTTACTGGAACCCTCTTGGCAGGTGTTCCATCCCAGAGAGTGCCTTTTGTTTGAGTGCCACATAGTAAACAACACCACAATTCATCTTTTAATTGCTGACATTATCAGTTTTGGCAATCTAATTAGATGTTACTCTTATTTTCTGCTGCAAATGCTACGTTTGTAGTTTATGTTTTCACTATTTTCAACTTTTTTTTCCCCTCAGACAGAAAGATGACAATGAAAGACATCAGCGTTTGGATGCAGCCAAGGGTTTGGGTCAGGATCTCTAGATGGTGACAAATAAATCTTGACCAAGTCAAAATAGTTTTGGAAGACAAGAGGGGACACTTGAACAAGCTCCAGCTCCCATCACCAGCTACTGGAGAAAATGTCCTGGTAGAAACAAACATTTCTCTGCCAGAGACAGTTTGTGTTGACCTTCAAGCTTTGCTGGGAACGTGTTTTACTTCTGAAATTGATGAGCAACACCAATTAGCACCAATCAACACCAATCAACAACACCACTCAGCACCAATCAGCACCAATCAACACCAATCAACGTGGTGGAAAACTTGGTAGAAATGCAACTGCGCTTGGGAATTCAGGTAGATTTCTAGAAAAACAGTCTTTTATTGGATTTTTACTATGAAAAATAATCAAGTTTTTTACTCTTTGGAAGAGGCTTGCTTCCTTAAACAAAGCAAGTTTCAAAGTTTTCTCTTTTATCCTTGTCAAATTTCGTATATAACACTGTGTTTTCTCAGCTTTCTTGTAAAATTATTCGGATGTGGTCGGAGAATAGATGCAAGATCCACACAACGTTATGCACATACAGTAAGGTCATTTGTACCCTTTTTGAGAAGAAACTTTTAAGTTCTGTATTTTCATATAGCATATGCATGTGTTCAGTTATTTATTAAAAAAATACAGTCCACGGGGAAAATGCTGAGCCAATGCACAAGAGTTTGAGTTGGTAGGTAAAAAGTCCCATTTTTTTATTAGCCCATGATGTTATTTATTAGAAATTAGCTAATAGTTTGTGAAATGTAGATAAGAATACAAAAATTTTGGCAGGTTTCTTAGCTTTATTGAGTGACTTCAAAAACACTTCAGGAGCTATTAGAGAGACTTTCTTGCTACAATGGAAATATTGCAAAGGAATTTAAAAGCTCCGTTGCAAATATAGTCAGAATAAAAGGGTCAGGTGTAAAAATCTCCCCCCCCCATGGCTGTTCCTGTCTTAAAAGCTCCTGCTTTGCAGGCAGCTGAGATCTCTGTGCTCAGGTTTGAATCTTATTAAATGTGCTGGGCTGTAAAATGATGTTTCAAGAGCACTTGAGCCGTCTGTGCAGAGGGGGAAGGCCAGACACATGTGGGTGTCAGCCTGATTTTAATCTGCTTTAGTGCATGAATCAGGGAGGCAGCATTTTTAATACTTTACAGCTCAGGTAAAACTGACTCACGTTTCTCTGGGCAATGGATTGGTACCACTATAGCCTCTGGGATTTCCCCTGCTAAATATCAAAGGCCTGCAACAAGCAGCAGAGGTGTTAACGCTTCCCAAAGAAAGAGTCTTTTATAATGGAAAGTATTAGTCAGCCAGAACACACAGGAGCCTTTTCCAGGTTTTTACAACGGCTTACCTGAAGTCTCTAATCCAATATTCCACATTTTACTCCCCATGCCTGATGGGGAGGTCGCTGCCTTTGGTGCAGGCTGCACTGCAGGTAGCAAGGTTAATTTACACCAAGGCCATTCAGGGCTTCACAGGGCAGATTAAAACACGGCATTTATTTGATTTGTACTTGTGCTGTGGAGCTGCACTTGCTGGGCAAGAATATGACCTGCAAGTCCTAAATTCCCACCACTTACATTTTGTAAGGTAAAATTAACTGTGGGGTCAGACCGAATGGGATGATAACTTATTCGTGAAGAACTGTTTTTGAAATTTTTTTTTAAATAATTGCTCTTGGTTATGCTGCTAAATGACACTCTAGAGTTTTATTCTGTTGTTGCTTAAGTACCTGGTTTATGTCATTATTATTTACAGAGTTTGCATTCACACAAGGGGTTTGCAAAGATAGAAGTTACATCCATTTTTTTTTTTTAGTCAGTAGTAACTTACAGTTTTGTATTAGTTTGTATATAGAGGTTTTGCTAACACCCGTGTATCTAGTAGAAACAGTAGTTAGCAAAGAAGAATTTCAGGTTTTTTTCAGGGGTTTTTCAGATTTGATGGCGAATTTTTTAATAATCTTACGTTAAAATTTTAATAATCTCATGTTGAGATCTTAATAGTATTTCGTTACGATTTTAACCATATTTAATATTATATATTAAAATATTAATTTAAATATTTAATAAATTAAGATTATTAGCACCCCAAGATGCTGCTGTGAATGTACAAAATAAAAGATCAAGCTGAAAGCATTTTGGTGACAAGCAGAGCCTTTTTTAATTTTTTTTCCCCCCTGATTTTGATACCTTTTTTTTTTTTTTTTTTTTTTTTTTTGGTGCTGAACCAACTGTGCGTGAACCCATTTGGGGTTTGAAAAGTAGAACTTTGGTTGTGCTTAACTTTCGAAGTGATTCTGAAGCCGATTTCTCCGCAGCAAGGGCTGAGCGCTGTCGCTGAGGGCAGGGAGCGCCTGCGGCCGGAGCGCTCGGAGCGCACACGGGGCTTGTGGCTCGCAAATCCCTTTGTCCCACGCACACTTCACCCCGTGCCTCCCAGGAGAAAGCGGCTCTGCCACAAACGAGGCATCGTTTGCCGGGATTTGTGGGATCCAGCCTGAAAACCAGCTCGTGGGCTGAGGTGGCCGTGAGTCAGCCGGGACCGGTTCTCGTGGAGCCGGAGCATCAGATAAGGAGCTGGCGCAGGATGGAAAACCAGCGCGGTGTCTGGCTGCGGCTCTGGCACGGGATCCCTGGGGATTTCGGTGCGACCAGCCCAGCCCTGGGCTCTGTGGAGGCAGGAGGAGCTCGCCGTGCTGGCAAAGAGCCCTTCTGGCCGTGCCCTCGGAGGTGGTGCCCTGCAGCGCAGCCGGCAGCGGGGAAAAAATGTACCCGAAAAATGAGCGCGGCTGCCGAGGAGCAGAGCGAGACCGAGCTGGGGGAAATCATGCAGAACGTATTTGCTGTTCTCAGAAGGTTTAAGAATTAAAATGTAAAACTAGGCATTCTTCTCCCGAATACCACACAAACAACCGTGCTAGTCATTTGCTGCTAACGCAAATGTGATTAATCTTTTTTTTTTTTTTTAATTAGTACTTTTTCACATTGTACAGGGTCTCTGCCATCATATACAGAGCTGATAACAAGGTGCATGTAAAAATTTGGGTTGTTTAATACTTCTCAATTAGGTTCCTGAATGCAGGGCTTTTTAATTATTCTTACAGAGGAAGAATGTTAGCAAAGAGAGTTCAGTAGTTTCTATAAAGCCGTAGTGAAAAAGCACAGTGTTTGTCTCTGGGAAAAAAGAATCTCAAAGCTGGTTCACTAAGCAGTGCTGTTATTTTGCACAAGCTTTAAAGTGTAGTGTCTGGGAGAGGAGTGGTTGCCCTGATATGGTTTTTAGCATATAATTCCATGAAATAAGGCATGTTAAAAGCAATCTGCAAAGCCTACCTAAAGCCCCAAACCAGTAATTTTCTTTCTAGATCACATCAAATACAGAGTTTGTTCTGTTACTGTCTACAGCAAGGAGCTTATGTGATCTCCAGCAAATGATGATGTGCCTCAGTTCTCTGCCTCTAAAGAAGAGTTCTCATCTTTACAAGGAAGCCACAAGGTTTTTATTAAACTGTGTTCTCATTTGTTCAGCTATGGCGAGCACTAGAACCACTCTGCTGAAGGCCCAAGCGTGGTCCCCAAACTGCCTTTTAATTCCTGGCTTAACTTCTGTGCATTCAAATCAATTTATAAAGAACGAATTCCTGGGGTGCTTAGCAGGCAGAGCTGCCATTACCTTCAGCTCTGAACTCACAAAAATTCACACATGTGCCCAGAGCAGTCCAGTCCAGTGTGTCATTGACTTCAGAAGGATTATCTGCACCTTGCTTTTTAAAATACTTCCTTCAGTAAAAGTTGGTTTCAGAATTCCCACCTTCTTCCTACTGCTCATTTCCATCTCCACACCACACTTCTCCACGGTTCGTGAGGGTGCTTTAAGTGAGACCAGCAAGGAACTCCAGCATCTTCTCCAATGTGCAACCGTGTCCCTTTCATCACCTTCTTCCGGAGGCAGTTTCCTTCCAGCCCACTCGCCTCCCTTGCTGTTGACATTAAGGAGCACCTGGTAAGGCAGGCCAGCTTTCTGATCTGTCTAAAAACTAACCAAGGGAGTTTTTTTTCAGTGAGATCACTGAGCTGATTCAGTTACCGTTCAACCACGTGAATGCAAATACAGCCGTGTGAGTACGAGCACAAGAAGGGGACAGCAGCCTCCTTCAGAGCTTTGGGTTGGCTTAATCCAGCTGCACTATTGCACCATCTGCGTGTAAAAAGCCAAACATAGCTAAATATTTGCAGAGTGGTCAAATAGATGGATTTTTGTTTAATCGTTTTGCAAATTAGTGCTGTTTTATATCAACTTTAAAGCTGTTACCTCGTTGCCAGCTGCTGTCTGCTCACAGAATGTAAAAGCAAAATAGTTTAGCTCTAACATACAGGACAAAGCTGCCCTGAGACCTTCTGAAGCACCAGGTTGGTTGAGTTCACTCATGCCAAGCAACCCTTTAGAAACATTTCATTCTAAAAAGACCAGGCTGAAGCACTGGATTGAATCCTGTTCTCTGAAAGGACCGGGAAATACTGCAAGACACCAATGCAGAGTAAGAAGAGTTTCTCTGCTGTGCCCCTGCTAACATACAGGCAGAGGAGAGAAGGAATTACACGAGACTGGTTACCTTGCCACAAAAAGAGAAATCAGGTTGGTTGCACAAGATTTGTTCTCAATAAACCTAGTACTGACTGTTGTCAGCCTGGCCAACTATTAAGATATTTTTAATTTTTATTTTATTTATCTATTTATTTATTTATTTTTATTCAGTGACTTGACTGCTCTGGAATTCACTTGCTGGCTTCTTTTTCTGCCTCTTGAAGACAAGCTCATCTGGTGTCCTTTCCTAGCCTTCCTACACTTCTTCAAGAAAAAGCTCAGAGCCTGGGAAGCCAGTCCTCTAAGCACCTTAAATGTGAATTTTATTTAGGCCTAGCCCTTTTGAAAGCACTTAAGCAATTGAAATTCTCTCAGATGAGCTCTTTCCGTGTTCTGTCATGAGCTCTGACTCCTTTCTTACTTGGTGTTTGTTGAATTAATTCTCAAATCACAGTGGAGGCAGAAGATACACGTTTTACTTTCTGGTTAAACTTAACTGCCAGCTAAGTGCAAGCTGGTTTTTGTCTTGCTTAACTTTCACCATCTTCCCAGTGAAACAGGAGTTTGAGTGACAATGCATCATTAGAGGAATTAAATATCTGGTGTGCTATTTGGAATAAAGTCATGCACTCTTCGAAAAGTCCAGGCCCCTGGTTCTCCAAATCACTTCAGTTTAAGCAGAGCTCCTTGAGAGCATGGCACACTCTCCAGGCTGATCCACTGAGAGCTGAATCCCAAAAAAAAGCAAGGAACAAGTCAGGATGATATCCAGGAGAAGATGACCAGATCAAGGTGTATTGTTGGGTCATAGAGGTGACCCATGAGCTTGTCTCTACACACAGCGATTTCTTATTCCTGATTTATTTATACATAGATGTTCTCATTCAGAGTAAGCCATTGTTTAGTTTAATCCAGAGTAAATTAAGCAGGAAGAAATCCATGTGGAATAAAGCTTTGAGAACAGGCTTCATGTCCTGTGTCTTTTGAAAGTAATTAAATGTCTCTGTAGACTCTTTTTTAAACGGATCTTTGCAAAGAACAGCTATTATCCTGGCTTTAAAACACATTGTCCTCTATCTATTGCCCAACCTGCCAGATTAAATGACACACACTGGCTGCCTAGAACAATCACCTCGAGTCTGATACTCAGTGTAACAAACAAAGACGAGCTTTACTAACCTTCAGACCTGTGATAGGTGTGAAGGTCGCGATGCAGATCAGAGCAATCTCTTCACCATCCTGTTACATACCAAAGGGTGCAGGCTCCTTCCTTCCAAGTGCAGCATCTCAGTGACAGAGTGAGACCCCGTATCCATTGGTCTGAGTCATGGCTGGACATGAGCCCAGGTGTGCTCAGGTGGCCGAGAAAGGCAATGGCACCTGGCCTGTATCAAAAATAGTGTGACCAGCAAGACCAGGGCAGAGATTGTCCCTCTGTGCTGGGCACTGTTGAGGCCACACTTCAAATGCTGTGTCCAGTGCTGGGCCCCTAAATGCAGGAAAGATACTGAGGTGTGTCCAGGGAAGAGCAAAGGAGATGGCGAAGGATCCAGAGAGTCAGTCCTGTAAGGGGTGGCTGAAGGAGGTGAGAGTGTTTAGTCAGGAGCAAAGGAGGCTCAGGGGGGACCTTCTCACTCTCTACAACTCCCTGACTGGAGGGGGCAGCCAGGGGGGTCAGGCTCTGCTCCCAGGGAACAAGGGACAGGATGAAAGGCCACAGCCTCAAGCTGCACCAGGGGAGGTTCAGGTGGGAATTAGGAAGAATTTCTTCACTGAAAGGGTGGTCAGGCATTGGAAGGAGTACCCAGGGAGGGGCTGGAGTCCCCATCCCTGGAGGTGTTCACAAAACTGGATATGGCACTTAGTGCTACGGTTTAGTTGACGAGGTGGAGATTGGTCAGAGGTTGATGATCTTGGAGGTCTTTTCCAAACAGAACGATTCTGGGAGTCCTGTGGTCCCTGCAATTAGATCCACAAAAGGATCCAGGAAATCTAGCGCTGGGATCATCAAAGCTTCTAGTCCCACAGGCACCTAAAACCCAGAGACGTGTCAGTTCTCGGCAATAGCTTCCCGGAGCCTAAAAATTGTTGCTTCAGAGCGTGGCTGGACAGACAGCAGCCTGGGGCGGGCTGGCCGGAGTCCCACACACCGGGCCGGGATGCACAGGTCAAGGGACGGAGGGACGGGGGCCTGCTGCGGTTCCCTGGGCAGGGGAAAAAGAAAAGGCAGGAATACGATGGCTGGTGCTTCCCTCTCCTTTATTTAACAGCTTGTTTGTCACAGCTTGTTTGTCAGAGCTCAGCAGCGTGCGCGGCGCTCCCCTCCCGCCCCAGCGCTTTGGCCGGGGGAAGCTCTGGACGCGAGCGTCACCCCGGGGCAGCTGGAACCCGGCAACTGCCCAGCTCGCCTGTCCCGGCAGAGAAAAGGGACCTGTGCAAAACCCACCCACTCGCCCGGCCCAGGAAGTGACGCCAGCCCGGTCCCCCCCGGCACACCTGACTCACCTGGGCGGGCGGACGGGGCGGCAGCGGCAGCGCTGCGCTCCGCGGAGCCGGGCGGTGTCCGGGCGCAGCAGCGGCGATGGCGAGGGACGGCGGCTCCCCCTGGGCCATGGGGCTGCTGAAAACCTTCGAGGAGAGCGAGTTCAGCAGCTGGGAGAAGATCGGCTCGGGGGGGTTTGGGCAGGTGTATAAGGTGCGGCACCTCCACTGGAAGACCTGGCTCGCCATCAAGTGTTCGCCCAGCCTCCATGTGGATGAGAAGTAAGGGGGGGACAAGGGCAATGGGGGGACAAGGGACTCTTCCCACAGAGGCACTCCGAGCCCTCAGTCGCCCCGCGGATGCGCAGCCGGGGAGCCGCGGAGCGACTGAGAGCTCCCTGTGTGCAGCCCTGCCCGTCTCACAACCAACAGCAACAACAGATGCCGTGAAATGTTCCCTGTGTCCTGCCTGTTCCCTCGCAGCCATTCGGAAGGCATTTCTGCCCTGCCAGCCCCGGCTGTGCCTGTGTCGGCTTGCACTGACACAGCGGGCCCGCTGCGGCCCCACAGGCACAGGGCGCAGTCCGGGACGGGACGGGCAGGAGGAGGAGTGGAAAGGGGATGCAGGGGCTTGGGAAGAGCCAGGCCTTTGGCTCGCATGTGTAGTAGTCGCGATACGTGTGGTGGCAGCGGGCTCGGGCTGGGGGGCGTTGGGGTGTGGGCGCTGGAGCCGCGGGTTCGGTGTCTTGAGGGAGCGGGTGCTGAAGGGAGACGTGCTGGGAAATGTGTCCGGCTCCAGTTCAGCCACAGCGCTTCTCTGTGTGTCCGGCTGCTCGGGGTGAGTCCTCGCTCGGGGCTCCAGTGTGCAGCTGTGCTGGATTGCAGGAAAAGGTGGCCCACGGTGGGACTCCCCGGCCCCTCGGCCTGTGTCACTCGTGGTAGTCCTTGGTGAGGACGATGGGCTGTGCTGTGCTCACGCTGTCTGTGTGTGATCACAGAATCATAGACCGGTTTGGGTTGGAAAAGACTTTAAAGATCACCCCGTTCAGCTCGCTGCGATGGGCAGGGACACCTTCCACTAGACCAGGTTGCTCCAAGCCCCGTCCACGCTGGCCTTGAACACCTCCAGGGGTGGGGGCTATCGAGGGCAGGTCTCCTTTCCTAGGAGAATAAGGCTGTCAGATGCATCTTTAGAAACATCCTTGTGTTGTAGGGACAGTAGTGGCTTCCAGCAGCTCAGCCTCTGTGCAGAGGGAGGTGTATATGCACAAGTCATGTTGATGGAGCTTTCCCAGCTCCACTTGATCTTTGGGATCTCTGCCAGCTCACAAGCCGATTCTGCAGCTCAGTTATTGAGACGTGGATTGGCTCAGTCACAAAAGGTTTCCCGTTGTTGCCTTTCCTGCAGAAGGAGGGAGATAAGATTAAAACTATTTGTAAACCCATCTTCTGCAGGATTTCTGGGGTAGTGCAGCATCTTTTCCATTATCTGAATTTCTGACTTTGCAGTAGGCATGGCTTATGGAGTATAGTAAATGAAATTAAATGTCCTTTGCGGAAGGAGAGTTTACTATATGCATAGGGTAACTGTGCTGCCTGTGAATAAAATGGAAAAGACCTTTAAGTTGCAGAGTGAGTTTTATTGTGCTAACCTGCAAGCCCTCCTACTACTAAAACCTCAAAGGAGATTTCAGGTTTGATGGTTATTGATCAAAATAGTACTGTCCCTGATTAATTTTGAAGTTAAGATTAAAACATGTCTTAAAAATAAGCTAGAACATTTGTAATACTTTTCATTTGCAGTGTACATCTAAAAATTTACTCAGAAAGTTGATTTTTGCTCTGAGACAAAGGATGCTGTTGCCTATTTTAATATGAACAATTAATTTTGAGATTTGCTATCAAATCTCAATATATTCCATGTGCAGTAGAGAGCCAGCTGTCCCTCCGTGGCTATGAGGTGTGCAAATACGGGAAGACCATACAAACATGCAGCTCAGGAAGCAAAAAATGCCTTTAGAATTGGAGAACCTTGAGGGCATGGGGCTCCCGCAGCTTCTCATTGATTTTAATAAACTGCTTCTTGAAATAGTAATTTATTTACTGCAGAATTTGTGCTTCAGATGCTTGAGGAGAGCATTGATAAGAAATTAGAGTATCCCTGGCCTTTGAAAGAGCTGCTCCTGCAAAATAAATCTACACTGATTTTTTTATTTTCTTTTTTATTTCTCCTTTGGTTCTTGGGCTGCTCTACCAACCCCGTTTCAGAAGTTGGTTGCTTTTCACCCAAAACTTTTCTAATAAACTTGTGCTATTCAAATGGTGGGGTGGGTGGGGGGCACAGACAGAATCAAACACTGCCTCTTTAGCTGGCAGGTTGCAACAAGCCTGTGTAATTAGGTTGTTAATCCAGGAGATTAACTGGACTAGCTGTTTCTTGGAACCCTGTGAAGAGTAAGAAGACTTGCCAGTGGTATCAGAAACATTAACTGAAAAGCACAGAGGCTTTTTCTGATGTATTTATTTGGTACCACATTAAAACCCTGTTTGTAATGGCTTGGTGGTGGTAATACTCTGTGTAGTCTCTCTTTCGGTGTTTCTGCAGACAGTGAGAGATTTGGAGTAATTCCCTCGGCAATTATCACATCATAGAGCCAAGTGGCCTCAAGCAGAAGAAAAACTGAATGTAGAGCCAGAAGTGTTTTCTATCTTTAAGCCCAAGCCCTCTCAGACGATCCAGCCAAATTCCATTCCTAACACCTTATTTGCTCCTGCTTTCCTGGCTCCTGAGATCTCGTTTCCCACATGGGATTCAGGATGCTCTCAAGATGGGAGATTCAATGTGAATCCAAACAAAAGAGTGTGTGACGGAAAGGTGCAGGAGCCTCTCCCCCAGGACGTGCAGTGGAGAGGGTGAAGTCTTTTCTCTTTACCCGTGTGGGCCAGAATGGAAGTGTGGTCTGGAGAAAAAGCGTGGCAAGCTGGGAGAGAGAGAATCCTGTGTGGATTTCTTCTGCTGAACGTAAACGTGCAGATCGTAGGGATGTAACATTTCCTGGAGAGGGCTCTTTGCTGGAGGCGTTGGCCATGGGGGTGACGACAGGGTGTGGAGGTGGAAAAAAATTCCTGATTAGGGAAAAAAAAAAAGAGCAAAGCCCTACATATGTCTCCCTCTGCACATCCTGGATTTGGGAATGGAGCAGGACTTAGACATTTAGGAGGTTTTAGGAATGCCTCGCTGTTAGTGGACATTTATTTAGGTGGTGAAGGTGAATGAACGTCTTTTCTGTGTAGGGAGAACCTAAGATTCACCTTGTGCTCCTTAAAAGAGTAGGGGTGAGCCTGGCTGTCGGGGTTAGCCTGTAATCCTCTGGTACCAGAGCTGCACTGCAGAAATCTGTTAGCAGGGCTGACATCTGTTAACCTGAAAAAGGGGTTTTCTTCCCTTCCCCCTGCCCCAGCATATTCTGCCCTGACCATACAGTGGTTTTTCATGTCTTCTCATATTCACATTCTTCTCTGAGAGTCAGCAGTGTGGAAGTTGTTAAAAACGTACCCTGCAGAACAGAGGCCACTGCATGCTCTTAAAACCTCTGTCATGATGCAGATGAAAAGAGTTTCTGAGGAAATTCAAGGGTGGTGTAATTTTGTGGACCTCCATCTGCACCACCAGCAGTTTGTGAAGAGGAAGCCTGAATTCCTGACTGGAGAGCAGGGCTGGATCTCCCCTGGGCTGGGAGAAGCCTGGCTGCTCTGTGTCTGGAGGTGGCTCACACAAATGGCCCCATGACAAATTTTGAGTTTCTCTGGAGCAACTCTAACTGCTCTCAGACTCCATTAGGGAAATGTGGTGGTAGTGGTGGGGGAATATAAAACTGCAAGGACTGCCTGGTGAGTCTAAGGTTGTAGTTTTACAGCAGTGTTATCTCTAGGGCATAAAGATTGGGTGCATGCAAATGCAGGTACAGTCGTAATTCCTGCTGTTCTTGTGGCAGGGTTTGTGGGACAAGGGTTGGGCCCTGGGGACGGGGGCAGTGGGCAAGGCCCTTGTCTCTGCAGGAGAATCCAAGGAATGCAGCCCTATCTGTTCGGGGTCTGACTTGGAGTGGAAACAGACAGCTGTTTGGAGGTCTCCCATTCATGTAATATTTCTGGTTGCTTGCAAACGGCTGATCTGTGCTGACTTCTCTGACAGAGATGCTCTTTGGCACTGGACCCAGTGCTGGAGCTCTTGATGTGTGGGCCCCTGTCTTCTGGTACTCTTACAGGAGAAGGTGTGTGCACCCTGTGATTTACATGACCCCAGCTGTCCTGTGTGTACACTCATTTTCTTTTTTTCATTTTTTCTTTTTTCTTTTTTTTAAATTTTTTTATTTTTTTCTTTTTTAAATTTTTTTCTTTTTTCTTTTTTTTTCTTTTTTTTTCCTTTTTCCTTTTTCCTTTTTCCCTTTTCCCTTTTCCCTTTTCCCTTTTTCTTTTCTCTTCTCTTTTTTCTCCTTTTTCTCCTTTTTCTCTTTTTTCTCTTTTTTCTCTTTTTTCTCTTTTTTCTCTTTTTTCTCTTTTTTCTCTTTTTTCTCTTTTTTCTCTTTTTTCTCTTTTTTCTCTTTTTTCTCTTTTTTCTCTTTTTTCTCTTTTTTCTCTTTTTTCTCTTTTTTCTCTTTTTTCTCTTTTTTCTCTTTTTTCTCCCCTCCTTTTCCCCTCTTTTCCTCTCCTTTCCCCCCCTTTTCCCCTTTCCCCCCTTTTTCCCCTCGTCTCCCCGCTCTTTCTCCCCCCTCTTCCCTCCCTTCTCCTCCCTCTTCTCCCTTCTTCTCTCCCCTCTTTCCCCTTTTCCTTTTTCCTTTATTACCATAAAGTTAGGATATAGTACTGGAGGGAGAGGGGAGCGGAGCCGAGGTGCCTAGAGAAGATAATTCTGACCCTTTCAGTAAATAAGAAGCTATCATATCAGAGGCTAAACCTATGGCTCTCCACTGAGAAACCCCACCAGGAGCTTTGCTTGGATAGTGCAGAATAATTCCTAAGCACCGGAGCAGCCGAGCAGCACAACGCAGCCCCTCCCGTGCCATGCTTGATCTGTTCCATGCGAGCTGGAGGCTCCATCCCTGCAGCACCCTTCGCTGCAGCATCAGCACTCGCGTATCGAGGCGATGGGCGCACCGAGAACACCTCGGGCTGCGCCCAGCGCCGGTGGCATCTTGTGAGGGGAGAGGGAAGGGAGAGACCTTTGATCTTTGCCTGATGGAGGAGATCTTGCTTTAACGAGCTGTTTGTGTTAATACGATTAATGCAAGCGCGCTCCAGCACTTGGCTAATGACTGCTTTGGCTCTCTTGATTTCTTTTGTCTTCTCTCCTTTTCTGTTCTCAAAAGGTGGCAGGGGCCTTTTTGAAAGCTGTTTGAAAGCCGGCGAGCCTCCCTCGGCTGTACCAGGCCTCTGGCTGATTCAGTTTTGAATGCTCTGGGTATGGGAAAGTGCTCAGGGTGGTAATTGTTGCACGGGGGCTTTATTTAATCAGGCAAATTAGATAGAGGGCACTCGCCTGTTAGTCTGTTATTTCACTCAGTTCACTGGAGCTGGTTCAAGCAGAAAGGGAGCTTTTTTAAAAAAAAATTATTTTATTGAAACGGAAAATTCTGGTTTTGTAGAAAACGCCCCATTTCTTGCAGCCAGTCTGTGTTTTTGGTGATGCTCTCTGAGGCTGTTGTTAGCCCTGGAACCCCATCCCGAGGAGTCAGTGGTTCTTGTTAGGCGCTGGCTGCTGCTGCGTTCTTGCTCTGCCTGGGAGGGCTCAGACGGGTGTTTTACATCCCCGACTCCAGCGCTCAGCCCGGTGAATTATGCCGGCTATGCGTGTGGCTCGGGGGCAAGGAGTTGGTTGTGTTATTCATGGGCGCTCCCTTCCAGCGTGCCAAGGAGCAAACTGGGTACTTGTCTGCAAAGGCAATTTCACAAGAAAGTTGCTGTAGGGAGCAACAGGAGCCAACATGGTTAATAGGAAAGATTTCCCTTATCTATTTTTTTTTTCCTCTCTCAGCATGTCTGTCCCTCTTTAAAACCATCTTTCAGCCTGGTCTTGCCTCTGAAATAGGTTTGCTGCTGCTGGCTTGGCCCTGGTGGGAAATGTTACCTGCACCAGGTTATTGCAGGCTGCCACAGCAGGTGAGCAGCAGGCAGCAGAGCACACTGCCAGCCTTGGGGAGTGTCCTACTGCCGAGTCTGAGGGCCAAATGACAGCTCCCGAAATCTGAGGGTCCCTCATAAGCTGCGTTTCAGCTTCTCCCAGGTCATCCAGGCAGTGGGGGACACACGGGAAGAAAAGACTTAGCTGTGTGAAGGCTGGATTGGGTGTTTTCTCTTTTTAGAAGTGGACAGTGCTTCTAGCTGGCTTTGGATTTAAAATTTAAAAACCAAAACAGTTTGATGGAGCTGAGGTTCTGCCACAAGGCTCCCACTGTGGTAACTGGCATCCCTTGTTAGTGGCACAGGGCACAGACTTGGTCCTATTACTTCAGGTACTCTTGTCCATTAGATAGTGTGCACATCTTTGGGTACATTGCAGGAGCTGTTGTGTAATAAGAGAGGGTCTGCTCAGGAAATATTACCTGTCTGACCTCCCTGTGCCCTCTTTTGTGAATCTATGACAGCAATAGTGATGTGTCAGTGCCCGTGGCCCAAAGCTGCTCTGGGCAGAGTCCATCATCACCAATAATGCAGTTTTTACAGATTGAAGGTTCTTTAAACCATCACATGTGGCCCCTCTCAGTGGGCACAGCCAGCCCGGGGAGAGGACCCTTGTTTCCTCTATGCCACTTGAGTCCTTGTGGGCTGTTGCAGAAGCATGTGAGGGAGGTGCAGAAGAGAGGCACAGCAATTAAGGGTCTTGACCTGGGAGGCTGCAGCTCAGACTGAGTAACACTTAACCCTGTGCAGGGTCAGGCTGAAGTGACCTGTAAACCACCCGGGGTGCTCATTACAGCTGCCGGGACTGGGCCTGTTACATCACTGACAGTGGTGTGCTGGGAGTTTTTGGCACCTGCTGGAGAGGAGTTGTCAAGTCCGTGTTTTGGGGAGGCTTTTGTTGTGTCTTCCTGGCTACAGCAGGCAGTTTGCTTCCCTAAATGGTGGGTCCCAAGGATTCCTCTCCCAAGGTTTGGGTCTGTGTACACTCAGGATGCACCAACAGGGTTGCTGAAGCGATGCTGTCCGGCCTCTCTTCTGATTAGCACAGCCTTATGACTCACAAAAAGTTAATGACTTCAGCCCAAGGAGCTACAGCAGTGGTAAACCTGGGCTCTAGGTGTATCATCCTCCTTCTGAACAGCACAGCTTAAACATCAAAGCAGGGACATAGATGGGCTTCGCACTCGGGGTGTTCGCACTGGGGGAGTGTAGGACTCCCCTGCGGTCCTGCAGCTGGGAGCTGCCTACCATTGGAAGCATAAAACCCAACGTTACTAAATGTGGAAATACACCTGGAATGCAGGCTGGCGAGGGGCAGCGTGGGTCAGTCAGGGGATGATGGTGAAATGTGGTGTTTGGTTTTATAAGAAATGTTCTGTGCGTGTTTGGCGTGAGGAGAAACAGCTGCTCCATCCCTCATGTCCCATTCTCTTCCACCCAGGGAGCGCATGGAGTTACTGGAAGAAGCCAGGAAGATGGAAATGGCAAAGTTCCGCTACATCCTTCCTGTGTATGGCATCTGCAAAGAGCCGGTCGGCTTGGTCATGGAATACATGGAGACGGGGTCTCTGGAAAAGCTCCTGGCTTCCGAGCCTCTGCCCTGGGAACTGCGCTTCCGCATCATCCACGAGACAGCGGTGGGGATGAACTTCCTGCACTGCATGTCCCCTCCACTGCTCCACCTGGACCTCAAGCCTGCAAACATCCTGCTGGATGCCCACTACCACGTCAAGGTACGCATCGGACACTCTGTGCTAGGGACCCACCTTTGGACATTCCACCACGGCTCCTGCCAGATGCAAAAAGCCTGAGAGAAACCAGCAGCATTCCTTTAGAATTAGAGAAGTGCCCACTGACCCAACCCCTCTGATTCCCAAATTAAAATCCACCCAAATAGAGCCCTTAAATAAATCCACCTGGTTTATGCACCACTTTGGTACATAAATAGAGGTACGGTTAGGGAACTTGTGAGAACCTTCCTGAAATATTAAAAGGATGTAATGAACTCTGGTTTTGAGACCTAATGGGTCCTGCTCCAAATTTTGTTGCAGTAGGGTCGTGAGGCAGGTGAGAACAGGGAGAGAAAAGAGGCGTGAACCTCTAAATCATCTTTGCCACTTCACAGTTCCCGTGGTTGCCTCCTTCTAGGTCTTTGTCTGCACCACTAAATGCAGAGATCTCATTTACAGCTGGAGTCTGGAGAAACCTTCCCAGAGGCAACTCATTTCCATTTGCTCAGGGCATGTGCACTGAGGAAGTATCTCTGTCCTGACGGTTCATGCATACCAGAGGTCACTGAAAGGAATTTTTTTGTGGCTGTAACAGCATGAAATTCTTTTCATTATCCATTTCCAGAGTAAGCTGGCAAACTTGTTAGCCTTCTCTGCTGGAGGTTCTGTTCTGAGAGCTGGACTTGCTTTCTCAACTTCCTTTTTAGAGAGGAAGGAGACTGAAATAAAGTTTTTTCCCTGTTTTTTTTTTTTAGTGTTCAATTATTTTTTTTTTAGCAGTGCCATGTCCATCTGCTCCCTGTTTTCCTGGCCCCCTTGCTGATCAAGTGGCTTTGGTCTTGCCTGCACCATTCTAAACATGAAGTTTTCATTAAACAAAGACAAATCTCCTGATGTCATGAGAGGGTTGGAACCATAAGAGGAGTGTGCCACTAATGAAATCACACCTGTGATGGTCTCAGATTTTTTACTAGGCCTCTTAGTGATTAATTTCTTAGAAGGATTTTCTTTCTGAGGTAGGAGGCATCTACAGGGGGTCATGCTATTATGACTGGAACATCAGGATTTGAGCTATTCAAAGTCTGTTCTCACACACTAGTGCTCAGAGGCCTTTGCTAAGTATTTATTTACTTAAAAGTTCGGGCTTGCTTGCATAACTTCTTAAATTCCTAATTCTTGACTCATCCATGAGCCAAGATAGGAAGGCTGTGTTTTTCTCACTGTTTCAGGAGGTTGAAGTGCCTGATGTTCTGCCTATATCTGGGTGGTGATGTAACACAAGGGGGCAAAGTGCAAAATGTAAAAAAATAAATAAGTCTCTGGTGAGGTCACTGCTGACATCTCTGAACTGTAGGAAACACATGAAGGTCTTCAGATCCTTTCCATGGAGTTCAGGATGAAATGGTCTAATCCAAACCTTTTCCAGCCAGCAGTCTTCTACATCCACAGGCATCTTGGAAACCCCTCCAGGAAGGAAAGCAGATGCAAGAACCTGTATGCAAAATAAGAGATGAACATATTCTGTGAGGTGCCTTCACTTTAAAAATGTGGCCCCAAACCTTCTTTTGGTGTGACGTGAAATTTATAATTAAATTTCAGACCCTGCAGCTTGATTTAATGTGCATTTTCTTGCTGGAAGGCTAATGGAGCTGCTGATTGAAGTGTTTTTAAATGTTGGCATTAATTTAGTAGGTGACCTGTCCCTAATAGAGTCCTAAGGTGAGTGAAAAGATGTTGCAGACTGTGAAAGAAGAGTTTGGAGGTAGGGAGGACTTTTATAAACTGTTTGCCCTTGAGCCAGGAAACAGTCTTCCAGTGGAGAGCATTAGAAATGCTGCTGTGCCATCCTGCAGTTAAATGCAAACACACCCTGCTCCTTTTATGAGCACCATGCTCACTGTAAAGCCCTCAGCAAGGCTGGTGACTAAGGCAGCGCTGCTGTACAGAACTTATCATCAAGTGGGTGCCTCCATATCATAAAGCCTGTGCATTACATAAGCGTGTGCTGAATTTTGTTCTTGGGAGGATAATTAGGAGGATGGGATTGGCCTGAACAGGGATATAGATAGACAGATATTAACTCTGTGGAAAGGCATGTTGGGGGATTCTCTGGGGATTTGAAATATTTGTGGGTAATAGTGCAGTGGAAGGTAAAGCTTTGCTGGTTTTTGGAAGATGGTTGCATCCATCCTCCCTTGTGAGTTGGTGGTGGGAGCTCCCTTGCCTTCCCTGCCATGTCCTGCTCCCTCTTGTTTGCCTTAAACGCTTTGCTTTCCTTGGCAGGATTATTCCATACCCAGGCAGGCTTTGCTAGCAGGGATCAGCCTGCTTTTTCTTCCTTCATGTCAATGTTTTACTTCTATTTGTACCAACAAGAGCCTCCCTTGCTCCTTTCTCCAGTGTTCCTTATATTCAATCTTTCAATATTTACATGCTGTCCAACATGTATTTCTTTGCTCAGCTGGACCACATCTTTTGAGGTCGTTCTTCAGCTCTCCTGCCCTCCACACACATTCTGGATGTGTCCCCTGAGCTACTGTGATGTGGCAATCGCTGGCACAGGGGAAGCAATGCCACATTCCAGCGCTGCCCTGTGGGCCGTGACTCTGCTCCTTCCCTGCTGCGATGTGATCTCTCTCCAGGGCCCTTGGTAGGAGAATAAACACCCCACCACGTGCAGAAATCTCATGCCCAGCTTGTTGCCAGCTTCCATGCCCTCGTGATCTCTGTTGCTGCTTCACAGGTTTTCTGTCTTCCAATATCTCATGGTCAAGAGTGTTATTTTTGCTCAGGTGTTTAAAATTAAACCAACTTGCCACTTAATACTTTTGGGCAGAAACATTATTTTTAAGTTCTTGTTTCTCCCACTATCCAGCCTGAGTTTGTTGGGTTTTTTTTGCAGCTCCTCATCTTGCCATATATATTTGTACACATACACACTCAGACACACATGCATATATGTGTGGGTTCATGCACACACAGACAAGCCTGACCAGTTATTTTTCATCTCCCAGATTTTGGTTTTAAACAACTTGAAGCAGAACGAGCTGCTCTCAGCTGTGCACTGCTTTAAGCTCACTGTAGTTGCTTTTCTCCCCTCCCCAGTCCTCCAATTTAAACCAGTGTGAAGTTTGCTGCTGTGTTGTACTGTGCTGATGGTCTGGATAGATAGGTTGCCTCCATGGGCTTCACTTTCATTTGTTTCGGCTGCACAATTTCTGAGCATGCAGTTAGAAGCTGCCTAGTCAGATGGCAAATTTGATGATCAGAAAGCTTCTTCATGTAGGTTGTTAACTGTAGGTCCCAGTAATACCCAGAGGCCAGGCTGGTAAAGAGCAGTTGTCTCTTTTTATTAGACTGCCTGGTGTAGGTAGCACAGCCACGTTTTTATCAGCAGCAATTGCTCTCTTGTTATTACAGATGAGGAGCCTTTGTTTTGTGTATCCCTTCTGCCTGTTTGCCACCCTTCCTGATCAAGGTTTCCATGCAGGGCTGTTGATGCATGGCTCTTTAATCCCAGCCAACAAAGCTGGTTTGCACCTTGATCAATTCTCTGATTGATCTAATTGTGGTGGCACAGGGGAGGGAACAAAACCATCCCTGTTACAGTAATGCAGATTCACGATGGATTAAAATGGATGTTTGGCTTTGGTTTGTGCTGCTTCTGAAAAGAGCGTCACAAATGTCCCACCTGAAACGGGTTTGGAGGAGTTAAAAGTTTCAGGGCAGGTTGGAAAAGGATGGAAATAGAGTCTGTTTCAGAAAGATTCTTGTTAGAAGCTAAGTGAAGTGCGTTCATAATCACTGAAGTAAAGACATAGATTTAAAGTGCAGATTGTGTTGGTATTTGGAATTAATTTTTAGTCATAAATTTTAGTAGTCCAAATCTGTCACCTGTGCAAATTTCTTAAAAATTGCAGGCATTTCTTAACAAAAATGTAAAAGCCTTTTTCCCCTACCCCCAGAAAAAACAAACAAGGGAAACTTCCCCCACCGCCAGACACCCGAATACCCCATAGACAAATGTGGGGGCACTCAATATCCCAGTGCAGAGACTTTGTACAGAGACAAATACTGGATGTTCCAGCAGTGATTAAAAATTAATCCAATGGATTTGATGCAGAAAACCTTTTGGTGAACTCCGTCCCTGAGTCCACTGCAGTGCATTCTTCAGTTTTGCTTGCAGAAAAATGACATAAAGCATCAGGAGCTTAGTGCAGAGTTCAGGGCAGTCTGTCAGGAGTGATCAGTAAAAAAAAAAGCACTTTCCAAGCACTCATTTTGTTCCTGCAGTGCTTGGGAATAGCTGACTGTGGTAACTGTAGTTATGTGAGCGTATTTTCTGGTTTTCAAAGAGAAAAAATCACCAAAAAATTCTCAAAGCATCTAAAACTTTGCGAGTGAATGTTTTTGTACGGACTGGAGTGGAAAAATCCACAAAAGGCAGGAGCAGAGAAAGTCTTGCACGCATGAGTTAAAAACAAACTAAACTAAACCTAAAACTAAATAAATAAATACAAATCTTCAGATCTTGGGATCCTTCAGTAAAGTGAGTGTTGCTGGAAGCGGGCAGGAAAACACGCGCAGCTCCCGTCCCTGCTCGGCGCTCACGTGTTTGTTCTCGTGCAGCCCTTGAGCGAGCAGAGCTGCCTGAACATGAACCATCCCACTGTCTGCGTGGGCTTTGGCCAAGGCTGCTTTCTCTTCTTCCTACCTCCCCACCACGGGTTTTGCATGGAGCAGTCTGTCGCCTCCATGTCTCCCCTGCTCATACCACGGGCGCTTTTGAAGCGCCGTGGGACCCACCTGGAATAACTGATGTGAGGAGCGAGATTACAGATTCCCTCGGATGGTGGGGAAGGGCAGAGCCCGGGGTGGGCTGCAAGGACCAGCAAGGATGTGGAGGAAGGAGTGGGGAAGGGGTGCTCTGCTTCCACTGCCTTCCCCAGCAAGGGTGTTGCAGAATGAGGTGCCTGGCAAGCAATTTAAAGGCAAAACAGGCAAGTGAAATGGCTGTATCTTCCACCCACTGCGCAGTTCCCACTGGTGTTTAAAGAACTTGCATGACTAAATACACCGTGCAGTGTGGAAAATTCACCCTAGAGGAGCTAGCAAAAGCCAGAAAAGCTGTCTGCAGAATCTCACTATTTTGTTGCAGCCTGCAAGATAACAATTCCTCAGTTTCCAGTGCTTTCTACTGCAGAATTTGATATGATCGAAGCCCTGCTCTACAGGTGATTTTTTTATTAATTGGCATAACACCCAATCCTTCATACTAGGTTGGGACAGTTCCACAAGGTGAAGCTCCTGCTAGGCCAGGGAGGGTGTATGCTGTGTACTTTAGCTGTTTCTTAGTTTGTAGGGTGACTTTTTCTGTGTAGAGCTCTCAGCTCTGCCTTGGCCCCCAGCCTTAGATTCACACACCGTAGCTGGTGGCTCCGAACACAGGAGTGTCACCCTGCTGTCTGCATTTCATCTTTATTTCTTAACACACGCAGTAGGAAACACGGCATTGTTTAGACAAAGAGGGAGGTGTGTGGCTTTAATTATGCCTGGGTTTCTTGAGGTGTATACAAGCCTGTGCTTCACATTAATCAAAGGAGAGCAGTGCTTCACCGGATCCGTTCAGACTTGCAGCGTTCGGTTCATTTATTTATATATTATCGTATATAACCTGACACCACAGCCTGGTGTGATGCTGGGGTTGTGCTTTTGTTCTCCTGTGGAGCACCAAGCACCCCAGACTCATGCAGCATTTCCTGGGGTGGTCAGTTTGGCTCTTCCCATGGTGACCTGGCTTGTGGATGGGGGTTTCTTGACTACTTGGCTGCTTTCCTGGGCTCCAGTGCTTGGCTTGCTGAGGAGTCCAGCAGTCCCTCTCTGAGAGTGTAGCTCTACAGGGATGAGAAACTATTCCTCCAGATGACTTTGCTTTTTTCCCTTTTTTCCGCCCCCCCTTTTTTTTTTGGTTTTTTTTTTTTTTTTGTTGTTTTTTTGGTTTTTTTTGTTCTCAAGTCATTCCCACGCTACCCTACAGATTAAAGATACAGATGCACAACAGGTCAGACATACCTGTGTTCTAGAATGCAGGACTTCTCCAGCTTCTCAGAATGCCACTGCTGAGCTCTTTGTCCATGGGAGACGTTCTTGCTGAAGCTGTGTGGGTTGCTTTGTTTGTTTTATGGCAAAGGGAGATTCCTTGCATGGCTGCATAACCTGCCTGTTCTCCAGGAGGCTGAAGCTGGCAGCAGTTTTCTCCCTTTCCAGTAATGGACACATGTTGCAACTAGTTTTGTGGTATCTTTAGAGAGAAACTTCTCAAAGTGTAAAGTCGGAGCCTATTTAAAAAAAAAAAAAAGAAAAGCTTTTTTTAATTATGCTTGTTGTTTTGAGGGAAAACTTTCTCAAAGGAGAAGCTGTGAAGATCAAAAGGGGAATGAGTCATTGAAAAACCTGAGTATTTATTAGATAAAAGGAATGTATAAGTTAGGGGGAGGGGGTATCTTATCTAACATGTAGACTAAAATCAGTGAGCTCAGTGGTCCAAAAAGACTTGACTTTTCTTGAAATTTCCACTTGGGCATAATAGACATTTTTGTCCAGTGGGAAATAAGTAAGACAAAGGAAATTCCTGGCCTATCTGTTTGCTCGATGATTGGTATGCCTTTGAGAGCAAATGAATGCATATTTGCTTGACACTTCATATTAAAGTGGAGGTGTGTCCTTTTTATAAACTTGCTGTCACTTGTGCTCATTTCAGCTGTGCTCACTGCGTCACTGCACCAACTTGCTGTATCTCCTGGCTGCCAAAAAGAGTTCCCTGTATGGGTTTTTGGTGTGTGTGTATGTGTGTGTGTGTGTTTCCATTTGGGTTTTTGTAGCACTTGGTGGCTCTGCTGTTGGGCTTGGTCCTTGTTGGCATGGTCAGTTCAACAGTGATACCTGAAAGAGTGATTCTCCAGAGTTCATTGGAGAGCCAGGACATTTAAACACATCGTACAACGTGAGGTTACATAGGGAAAGGGGGTGGCAGGGCCAATAATTGCATTAAAGTAGTTTGCAGTAACTAAATTCAACTGGTTTAAATTACAATAAATTGTCTTGACTGTTTGTTGTGTTTGCTATGTAATGGGCTGGCATGCTGCTGCTTGCAAAAACTGCTTGCCTTTATTTTTTTTTCTTCTTCTTCTTTTAGCTTAACCATAAAGAAAAGCCTACCAGGGCATTATGCTTCCAGAGATGTTTTATTGGCTTAATATTTCTGAACAGCACTTCACTGTATGTGTTGGGTTGCGTCTTGTTCTGTGCAGAAAGTATTTTGTGAACACCTTGAAAGTCTAATGGTACCATGCACTTTTCTCACCCTCTTCCTCCTCCTTTTTTTTTTTTTTTTCCTGCAGATTTCTGACTTTGGGCTTGCAAAGTGCAATGGTTTGTCCCATTCCCATGACATCAGCATGGATGGCTTGTGTGGCACTATTGCCTACCTTCCTCCAGAGCGCATCAAGGAGAAAAACAGGTGTTTTGACACCAAACATGATGTGTACAGGTCAGTGAACTGTGAAAACACCTGAATACTCTTTTAGTAACCCTGTAAAATGAGTCCGTCCTTACTTTTTTTAAGCATGAAACCCCTAAATCTGGTTTGAGCCTCATCTTGCAATGTGTCACTTTAGCTTTTGTTTTTGCAAAGTCTTTGCAGGGTAGAGGCATTTAGAAAAACTGCAGGTGATCTTGGGTCTTGAAATTACTTGTTAGCAACTGGCAATGGGAGGCACTCTGCCCACCTTTAATTTCCCTTCTAAAGGTACATCCTGACCTACTTTTTGAGTCTGTGACAAAATTCTGAGTTATCTTCATTGGATTTCATCACTAGGTCTTTGGCTCTTCTTTCATGGCAAAATTATTAGGAAAAGGAAATTACAGTTGTAGATTAAAGAGATATCTCTTATTCTAAATTAAATGGATTCCTTTAAAGTTATCTTGCAGGGTAGAAGCATTAAATTAAATCCACTGTAATGCTTTCTCTGATTTTGTCAGTGCTGATGTGGAGTGGTTGGTAAATGCTACCAAGAACTTGGCAGCCTCCAGCAAGTCCCTGTGTTTGCTGCCTCAGGTACCTCCCTGCCAAAGCTAGACTTTGAAATCATGGTTCTTGGTTGCATCTTTCTCTGTGTGTGTGTGCTCATCAGCTGAATTTAGATGCAAAAGTGGAGGGACAAGGAAAACAAATTACACTTCTGTGAATTTTTTAGTTTTATTTAAAAAAACTCCTGGAAATAAAGTTTTTGCCTTTTTTTTTTTTTTTTTTTTTGTAGCTTTTCCATTGTGGTTTGGGGAGTTCTTACGCAGAAGAAGCCTTTTGCAGGTAAGTTGTGTGTTATCTTGGATTTTTTTCCTTTTTCCCATTGATAAGCATGCTTCCTGCCCCACCAGCCCCAGATTTTGTGCATGACCTCCAAATTCTGACAATCTTATGTGGTAAGCACTTTTAAACTCTCAAATTCTGATCACAAGCTTAAGTCTTCCTTTGTCTTACATCATGAAGTCAGAACCTGTATTGCTTCAGGAGCCCTTGTCTGCACATTTTTGCTTCTACTGGAGTTTGCTGCACAGCTCCAGATCAGTGTGTGGCCTGCACAGACTTCTGATGTGTTGGCAAAGCCTGCTTGGCAGGCAACTGCTGTTGTTCAGAAACAGCTTCTCTGTAGAGAGGTTCTGTAGTTTATTTGTAGATTGTGGGTACAGATTTGTTCCTTTAAAACAAAAAAAGCTGTCTGTGAGAATAAGCCCTGTTCCACCCTGCAGTAAATGCACCGCTCAACAGGCAGCTATTTATTCTTTATGGCTTTCCTGTGTCTGTGACTGGCCTATGTATAGCAAACATGTCCCAACAAGTTCCAGTCTACTATTAATTTCTCTCCCAGTGAGAGATTCCGTTCAGCCCAGTGGTTGATTTACAGTCAGGAGCTGCATTACTGCACCTCTTGATTTGTGTTCTTCCTTCACCTCTATGAATAGTTCAGGTAGCTGGTCTAAATAAAACTTAAGGTTCTGTTTTCTTACAGCAGATAGGAAAATCCAAAGAGAGGTAGCAAAGAATTGTTTGAGGTGGTTTTTTTCCCTTTTGTTCTTTATCTTTAATGGGTGGGAAAAGAACACAGGCACTCGCTGAAAATTGTTTTTAAGTGATATATGAGAAGCAGGTGTTACTGCATTGAAAAATACCTCCTTGGAGGGGACAACCAAAAATTGTTTTCCCCTATTGATAAGAAATCTAGAAAAGAGGGTGTGAAAACAAATTTTCAGCCTAATGCTCTTAGAAAAAAGAGAAGTGATTCCTTTTGCTGGAACATCTAAATTTGTGTGCTTTTGCTTCACAGAGGAAAACAACATTTTACATATTATGGTAAAAGTAGTTAAAGGCCACCGCCCAGAGCTACCTGCTGTTTCCAAATCCAGACCTCATTCATGTAATAACTTGATCAAACTGATGCAAAAATGTTGGCAAGATGATCCTGGTGAACGGCCAACATTTCAAGGTAAGATTTCCTTGTAACTTGGCTGCCCATTTATTCTTCTATGAGTCATGTTATTGCTCAGGACTCTGTTAATCCTTGGGGTAAACGCTGAGAAGCTCTGTGACAGAATAAATAGAGCACATTGTGTGGTGGAGACAATGATACAGGCCACTTACTCATTTGTGGAGGAAGGGATTATCTGAGGACATGTCTGACCATGACGGTGTTATGTAAACACGCCAAGAATAAACCTTGTACTGAACCAGTTGGTCCATTTAGCCAGAAATTATGTTTATTTCTGATTGTGTGTGTTGGGGTATAGGCCAAGCTGGAGTTGGTGTGGTTTGCAGTGTACCAAAACATTGAAGGACCTGGCTCTCTAAATTTTTACTGTTGTATGTTGAGAAACAGAATTGTTCTCTTGTAAGGAAACAGTTTGTACAGTCACTTCTCTGCCAGCTAAAGGCTTGAACTTGCCCAAAGCACCTGCTATGAATTCAGTGTGGCCCCTGTGTAACACCAGTCTGGTGTGACTGAAAATGAATTGTTTGGGCAGCCCTGGGTACCCTTGGCTTGGCTGCACACTTGTGCCCACTGATGAGCTGCTAGATGGAATGGTCAGGATTGGCACCTTTCTCCCACAGTATCTCAGAGCTTTTTTAAGTCCTGTTGATAGAGACAGGCAACAGGGCATCTCAGAAAGTCTTCTAAAAAAAACGAGCACTAAAACCACCTCTTGTTTTCTCCAAAGAAATCACTTCAGAAACAGAGGCCCTTTGTGAAAAGCCAGAAGATGAAACAAAAGAGATGATAACTCAGGACCTGGACACCAAGAATGCCCCAGAACAGCAGCCTGAGGTATTTTCTCTTTCACTTCTTGTTCGAACTTGCTGGGTTTTGGGAGGAATAGGCTGCTCTTATGACCTGGAAGGTCCTAAGCAACCTTCTCTTTGCTGCTTTTGAGCACGATCTTGCCTGGTAGAAGCGACTCTTGGTAAAGGACTGGAATGCACAAATGACAGCAGGTGCATGGACCAGCTCAGGAAAACCTCAGGGCAGAACCAATTCCAAGTGCATCTTATTCGGTGGAGGGAGAGCAGGACAGTTAGGAGATAAAGGCTGGAACTATGTGGGTGTGACCGATCTTAAAAACCACTGTAGACAGAAGAGCCACGTGGCTTTAGTGGCTCTGTGAGTACTGATGAAAGCTGCCCTCCTTCTTCTGAAAAATCTGTGACCTTTTTCATAGGTTTCATTTGATACAAACAATGTTTAAAGGCTACCTGCAGACTGACAAATTTATGTTTCTTCTGTAGGGTCTCGTGCTCAGTTTTGTTTGCTGACCTTTCTAAAATGCTTGTGTGCTTCTCTTGAAGGGGATTTGTGCACTGTCCCAGAAGAAACAGCAGCCTGCTCTACCATCAGTTAAGGATTACAGTCTCTCTGAGTTGTTGTCCCAGTTGGATTCAGGGATTTCACAGACTATGGAAGGCCCTGAGGATCTCAGCCGCAGCTCTTCTGAGTCCAAACTTGCCTCCAGTGACAAGCGCCTTTCAGGAGTTTCATCTGTAGATTCAGCTTTCTCATCCAGAGGCTCTCTTTCCCTTTCTTTTGAAAGGGAGAGTTCAGGTAATGGTCAGGTTTTCCTTTGTAGTTGTTTGGACTGGGGCATGGGAGTCAATGGTTTGGAGAGTAGAATAACATTCTGGAAATTACTGTTAGCCTTGCTTTCTCTTGCTGTCAGCACTACAAATTTGTTTACTGGAGGTAGTTATTTAAAAGGAAAAAATAAAAATTAAAAAAATTGTGTGGTTCCCAAATATGATCTAATGAGAAATAGTAAATCCCATTTACTTTTGTAAAGGAATAAACTCCCATTAAAGCAATTACAGAATCAGTCATGTAGAGGTTGGTTGGAAGGGAGGTGACTAGTTACTAGTCCAGCATCCCACTTGACATGGCATTAAAGCCACTGCCCAGTCAGGTCAGCTGAGTTTGTGGCTTTTTCAGTTATACTAAGCCTAAACCTGAGCACCTTAGCTTTTGAGAGGACTCAAGCCACCCTCTCAGCAGCCCCAATGACCACTGTAATAAAGAGCCCCTCACTTTTCAGTCCAGTGCTGCAAACCCCAGACATTTGTTTTCCAGTTAGGTAAAAAATGGTTAGTGCAGGGAGATCAACCACAACATCCTTCAGTCTTCATGCCACAAGAAACAGAGTTAATGGGGGCCCAGATCTGACCTGAAAATGTTCTGGGATTCCTGTGGGGTGGGGGGATGGATTGCTCTGCAGGCAGCTCATTGCCTAAGACACGGACAGGTAAGGTGTGACGAGTATCAGAATTGTGATGCTGTCTTTTCCATAGAATCTTAGAACAGTTTGGGTTGGAATGGACCTTTAATGAGCAGAGACACCTTCAACTAGATGAAGCTAAATGTTTCCAGGGATGGGGCATCCACCACCTCTCTGGGTAACCTGTTCCAGTGTTTCACCACCCTCAAAAATCTTTTTCTTCCTTCTATCCATTTAGATATTGGTACTACAGACATACAGAAGAGGAAGCTAACGGAGGCAATTTTATCTGGAGATACCAGCAAGCTGATGAAGATCCTCCAGCCTCAAGATGTTGACATTGTTTTAGATGGGAACTCCAGTCTTCTGCACTTGGCTGTTGAAGCAGGTCAAGAAGAATGTGTCAAGTGGCTCCTGCTGTACAATGCTAACCCTAACCTCACCAACAAGAAAGGGTCCACTCCTCTTCACATAGCCATTGAGAAGAAATTTAAAAGCATTGTGGAGCTGATTATGGCCAGGAAAATCAACGTCAACGCCAAAGATGAGGACCAGTGGACTGCTCTTCACTTTGCTGCCCAAAATGGGGATGATTTCAGCACCAAAATGCTGCTTGATAAGAACGCATCCTTGAACGAGGTGGATTTTGAGGGCAGATCCCCCATCCACATAGCCTGCCAGTACGGCCAGGAGAACATCGTGCGGATCCTGCTGAGAAGAGGCGTCAACGTGAACATCAAGGGAAAGGACGACTGGGTGCCCCTTCACTACGCTGCCTGGCAAGGCCACCTCCCCATCGTGAAGCTGCTGGCCAAGCAGCGCGGCGCCGACGTCAACGTGCAGACCGTGGACGGAAGGACCTCGCTCCACCTGGCCGCCCAGCGGGGTCACTACCGCGTCGCCCGCCTCCTCATCGACCTGGAGTCGGACGTCAACGTCCGGAACGGGCTCCTGCAGACTGCTCTCCACATAGCTGCTGAAACTGGCCACACCAGCACCTCCAGGCTGCTCCTCAAGCACGGGGCAGACATCGAGGCTGCCACGGCAGAAGGATACACGGCCCTGCACTTGGCATCTCGCAGCGGCCACTTAGCCACAACAAAGCTGCTGGTGGATGAAAGGGCCAGTGTTCTAGCCAAAGGCCCTTTAAGTAGGACAGCATTACACCTTGCGGCAGAAAACGGGCACTCTGAAGTAGTAGAAGAACTTGTCAGTGCAGAAAATATCAATATTTCTGACAGTGAGGGGTTCACAGCTCTCCACCTGGCTGCGCGAGGGGGGTACGCGAAAACAGTGGAGGTTCTCCTGAAGCACGGGGCTCACACTGACATGCCGAGAGCCAGATGTCAGACCCTGCTCCCGCCTGCTCAGCAGAGCAGGAATAGCTCACTTACCGCGTTGTTAAGTGACACTTAATCAGAAGGTGCCGAGTGGTGCCTTTTTACCTGGTGTGAGGAGGCTGCTGGAGCTCGGCTCTTCAGGGCCTTCTCCAGTTGTGCAGGGGTGCACTGACCAGCGGTGGCAGCTGCTGGACTGAGGTGTTTGACTGAGGCCAGGCGCAAGGCCAAGAGCTGGAGTCTGCCACGCCGTGGTCTGTGTCATTCATTCTATGCCTGCCAGCCCTGCATGGATCCAGACATTCCCCTCCCAAGGACGTTGTGAGAGAAGGATGCAATTTCTGCATTCCCCCTGCTTTTTTTTTTTTTAATTTGCCAAACTAATTTAAGAACTAACATTATGCTTTTTTTTTATTTTCCTCAAAACAAAATGAAAAAAAGATGGCATAGATTCGTGGTTCATTGCAGTGATTGATATTTTGGGCTGAAAGCCTCCAGTGTATAGAGTACAACACCAATCTGCTTGAAATAAATGCAGGAGTTGAGGAAAGGGCTGTTTAAGGTACAGTTAATCAGGTTTCTGCTACATTTTTTAATAGAGACATTGATTACAGATTTCCATGTACTCAAAGTTTATGAGGCAGACTTAATAACAAGGAAGGATTCCAAAAATAATAAGCAGAAGTAAAAGCCTAACACTGCTGTCTTCATGTACAGTACTACCTTGTATGTATCCTGAGATCAGTAAACTGGACTTGGTACTTAGTGGTTTGTCTTAAATGAACAAGTCAAAAGCTGAAATTCATACTGAACTGGAACTGGATGGTCTGTTCTAACACCGTTGTACCAATTTGCAGAACACTGTTTGGAGGGGCTGATGACTAGAACTGATATACTGTGTATATAGGATTTCTACCTGTTGTATGCTTTTTTTTCTACTGAAGAAAATAGATTGCTTAGAGTGGGTATGTTTTAATACACCTTTTAATTTCACTCCTTTCGAAGTACAAATGTGGCCTGTTATTAATAAAAGATCATGTTCCACAACTTGTCTGTATTTTGGAGTCGATAAAGCAACTAAAAACCCATTGACCAGCAGCAGCAGAACACAACTGTTTAGTGGTCATACAGTGGCCTGGGTTAGAAGGGACCTTAAAGACCCCCTGACCTGGGCAGGGACACCTTCCACTCGATCAAGTTGCTCAGAGCTCCATCCAGCCTTGCCTTGAATGATGTTGAAGCCCAAATTGTTGACATGTAAAGCTGCCCTCATTTTTGCATTCCCTGCAGCTTTACAGAAAGTAAGGAGCTTGAAGGAATGGGGGGTTTGTTATTTACGGAATAAGAATGTAGAATAAAGCCTCACATAACCTGACCTTCATGCCTGTAACACAACGATGTACAACTGAGATGGTTTCCTCTTCTGCTGTAGCTGTTCCTGGAGAATGAAATAGTGTTAAAAAGTAGATGGTGAAGCCACACTCATGCCACTACATGGTGGCTACAAATAATACCTCTCTTAGAGCATGGCAATCCCAGTAAGCTCCTAAAGGTGCTGACAGTGAAACTTCTTCAGCAAAAAGAAAAACCTGTCATTTTCCTACTGCTTCCTTCCATGTCTTTGGAGACCAATAAGGTGGCCATGTTTCATTAAGCTGTGCTTAATCAGTGTCTCAGTATAGCAAATTCAACCACAGACCACTTGGTCTCTCAAGCTTAAACATTTGGCATTCCCTTCCATTTCAGAGTCTCCTGAACAGTGAGATTAAGGACACTTAAATTCCAGTACTTGCCCGAACTGCAAAAGAGCTGCAAGGCCAGGTAACAGCAGTCTTGCACCTCCTAATAAAGGTGGTTCACACCAGCAAGGGAAGGGGAAAGTACACTTATAAAATGCTTTTAAAACAGCTCAAACACTGCTTCACCAGTACATTCCTTCAGTGCCTAATAATAATAGTACATTAGCTTCTAATTAAACATGAGGCCACACTCATGAGTCTCTATTTCCATGCTGTCTTTCACAATAGCAGGCACCAGCTATGCATTACAAAGAAGGCAACACAGCTGGCACTAGACAAAAAAACCCCAAAGGATTGCAATGACATGCTGCCAGTATTGGAGTATTTTTCCCTGTGAACCAGCCTTCCTTGGGGGCAGGAGAGGTGAGTGGGGGTGCTAAACTGGCACTAATGCAGCAATTAGGAATTGGTGTTTTGTGAAGGTCTCCGACTTTTCTAGTCATATGTGCACTTGTCTGACTTAGCTGAAGTCTCTGGCTGTTGACCTAAAGCTTTCAGGCATTTCTTTGTCTCTTTCCGATCTAAGGTGTGTTCTTTAAAAAAAACCCTGTAGGCTTGGGAGGTGGGTTTGAGGTGGTGTGACACCAGGCCTGCTCCAGGTCCCCACCTGCTCCCTTGCAGTAGAGAGGGCTGAAAGATGAACATCAGCTCTTCCTGCTGACCTCCAAAATCAGGCAGAGGTTGCTTGCGGGGTTTCTGCAGACACTGTGCTCATCTGCCCCCTTAGGGCTTCTGACTGTGGCCCCAGGTGGCTATTTCAGCCCAGGGAGAAACGTAAGAAAAAAAGATACAGTGAAATGATGTTCGTGACCATCACCTTCACCTTTTCATCTCTAGGTGTGGTTTTTCTGCCTGCACAGCTCCGGTGGCATAGTCTGGGTTCCTGCCAGCGCCCGCTGGTGCCGTCTCCCTGTGCAGGAGCCCCAGCAGCGGGGAAGGTGCCTCACACCATCCCCATTCCTCACTCCTCCATCCCAGCCTCTGCCCCCGGGGGAGAGAGAGCACAGCCCCTGCTGCATTACCTGTCTCTGCAGCAGTTTGTTCCCAGCACCAGGCAGCTTTATTTACCTGCTGCTCAGTGCCGTGTTTGTACAGGCCTCGAGAGGACTCGACAAGCCTGCGGTTCAAACACGCTGCTCGGCGGTGGCGGAGAGGGGAGAGAATTGCTGGGTGATTGCAAAGAGGCCCCGAGGCAAACCTCAGCCCTTTCATTCCTGCCTCCTCTCCTCTCTTGCACCACCTTGGCTCCACTCAACATCAGGCTTGCAAGAAAAACAAGGCATGTGGGAGCTGCTCTGCAAGGCCTCCCTTAGCAGAGAGGACTGGAGGAGGGGGTATTTCCTCTCCTCCACACTCCTTTAACCCCAGCTGGGTGGCATAAGGTGCAGACCAGTTCATGGTTGTCTCCAAAAATCCCAGGCAAAGCCTTCAGGTGCCAAAGTGCTCATGGGGTGCAAACCTGTGTTACCTCCCTGGTTGTCTGTGGGCTCAGCTGTTGAGCAGAGCCCATTGTCCCTATGCCTTGCGGAGGGAGAATCCAGCCTTTCCCCCCCTTCCTTGACTTTTGATATGTTTCTTTGAAGGACACCCACACAAGCAAGGAAGGCAGAGCAGTAGGTTCTTTAGACACCAGTCCTGGGGGTAGGGGGTTGAGGGAAGATGCCCAGCTGCACTTTGCCTGTCTTGCTCTTTGGCCAAAACCACCTGCAAGTGCACCCAGGTCTCTGCATGAAGCCTGTGACCACTTCGGCCACACCAGTTTGGTACTGGAGAGGGATGCATCATTCACAGCACTGCTCCACTGCCTCCCCCTCCATGCTTCTGGGACACTCTTTAATCCAGGGCTGTGGAAAAATGCCGAACACAGGCACTCCTAGAGAATCACAGAATTGTTTAGGCTGGAAAAGCTCTCCAAGACCATCGAGTCCAAGCATTTACCCATCATTGCCATGTCCACCACTGTTGTAGACCCAAGCCAGGGAGAGACTCACACCTCAGAGCGAGCGCTGATTAAGCAGGGCAGGGTAAGAGCACAGGAAGCCCTTTCCAGGGAGGTGGCACAGGCAGATCCCAACACGTCGGGCTGAGCGTCAGGGGCTGTCGGCAGTGAGACACGGGGCCGGGAGGGCAGCGAGCTGTGATGGAGAGCAGGGTGGGGAGGCTGTGCCCTGGGGACACTGTCACCCTGGAGAGGCTGGAATGACACCCAGCTAAGCTGGAAAACCCTCACTGCTGCACCAGAGATGTCCTGAGCATATAGAGAAACACTGAACAGGCACTTGAGGAAGAAGAGGATTTAAAATCAGTGCTACCACTAGCTTATTTACCTGGTGTCTTTGACATACTGTGGGAGAGGCTTTCAGGCTTTGCTCTGCAGTGATGTAGAACTAAGACCATTTAAAAGCTAACAAAGAGCAACTTGTGATCTACACAGAAACACCTTGTCTAAGAG
Source organism: Coloeus monedula (assembly GCF_965178545.1). NCBI lineage: Eukaryota > Metazoa > Chordata > Aves > Passeriformes > Corvidae > Coloeus > Coloeus monedula. Next base: position 115,483,277 of record NC_138783.1, read on the forward strand.
ACTCGAGTAGAAACATGCAGAAGTGTAAGACTAATACTACAGCTGTGGCAACGAGAAGGGGAAAGATGCTCTGCACTCTCCCCTGAAAAAGCAGGCAGGAGCCCGTTTGCTCTGCCCCAGGGGCACAGAGTAACCCTTGACCGTGACAGGAATAAGGGCCACGGGCCAACTCAGAACATGCATAAGGAGAGAAATTTGCCTGACGAGTCTCCCCCATCCCAGTCTCCATTGCCTGATCGGATCAGAGGAAATAAACCCTGGCAGAGCCAGTTTTCACATGAGTTCATGCCCTGACCCTGCCTCAACAGGGACCGGATCCAATACATTTCCCTTTTATCTATTTAAATAGGGTTGCTTTTCTTAGTCCACTAACAGGCAAAACATGCCAAGTCCTGTGCTGAATTACTGATGTCTGCCATGTGTTTTAAAACCCCCAGTGAGGCTGGCTTTGCCCCAGCATTGCCTTGCTTTTGCAAAGATGCTTAGCTAGGGGCGTTGTAGGAGGTTTAGCAGGCCACAATTATAACCAACATTGGAAACTTCTATCACAGCAGCTACATCCAAAAGCACACGTGCAGTGGGGTTTAGGCATTTACAAAATCAAAGTCTAGACATTTGTGGTGAATATAAAGGCTGACTTCAGCCTAACCTCCGCCAGTCTCTGCAGCTCACAAAAATCTACATCTTCCTTTAAAAAAAAAAAAAAAAAAAAATTTAAAATCTATTTAGCAGACTAGCCATCCCAGCTTGAAGAACATGCTGGATGCCCTGAGATTAACTTAGCCTGAACACCGACTTCCCAAAGCAGAAAAGCCTTTATTCCCCAGGTCTTGACATAAATCCAGATTCTGACGGTGATATATTAAAGAAAGGTGGTACTGCTCCATTGCTCATGAAGCCACACTGCTCTCAGGATCATCTCTGCTCTCTCCTCATCCCTTGGGCTCCTGACACATTTCTGACTGCACCAGTTCCCAAGGAAGAAGTTTGCTTTAGTGCAGCAAACCAGGGCAGCCAGTGCTGATGCAGACAAGCTCTCTGGCCACAGGTACAACCCACAGCTTGCACCTCCCTCCCTTTCACTAGGGCAGTGTTTTCTCTGCCAAAAACATCCCAGCTCTGGTTCCTTTGCAAAGCAAAAATCTTTGCAGAGTTGGAAACTGAGGGGGTCACTCCCCATCCTTGTCTCTGCCAGCTTTGGGGAAAGAGAGAGCTGCAGAACTGCTCCCGGCATCCCCACGGCCGTGCCAAGGACACAGCCCCAGACACGCTTTCAGCACAGCAGCCTGTGTTTCCTCCCCAAAGGCCTGCCAGGACGAGGCAGCTCTGCAGCAGCCCTGTGCCCAGGGCGGCAGCCGGCTCGGCGTGTGCCGGCAAGCACCACGCCACAGGTGGCTCCAGCTCCAGCTTTTTGGCAGGGAGGCGGCGTTGCAGATGCCACTGGACTTTATCCATTCATTCCTCCTCATTAGTAACCAAAACAGCCACTTGAGCCAGGGTGAAGCCCGATGGTGATGGCTGTTGCTAACGAGCTGTGCTGGCAAGCGCACCCAGCAAAGAGAAAGGGCTGGGGAGTCATCGTGGCTCAGAACCAGCCTGGGCCACTGGGGAAGCTGAGGCATCCCCCTCCTCCCTCTGAGCTTCCCTTACCTCTCAATTAGTTTGCTCCTTCCTGGAGGAGTTAAAAGTAAAAATAAACTAAAAGGCCAACAAATGAGGAGGAATACACCGGCTTCTCCCTGCTGGCAGAGGCGTGTGCCTAGAGGAGGTTCCCTTTTTTCCCCCACTGGGGTGGATGGATGCTGGCAGCCGAAGGGCAGTGGTGAAGCAGGGCTGGCTTGGGGTCAGGCAGAGGATGCAGTCCCCAATGGCACAGCTCACCCTTGGAAAGGGATTGTTCTGTCCAAAGTATTTTCAGGACTGTGCTGACCGTCTCTCTAGCCTGAAGCAAGCCAAGAAAAGTTGCTCCAGGGCAGGCTGTCATTCCTTTAACAACAGCAACCTGTTTCCAAGGGATTTTATGCATCTGACTCCCATTAAAACCAGAGGGACGCTGACCTATGGGACTTGGCCAGCATTGTGCTTGACGCCTGCAGACATCTGGAACCGCTCCTTCAAATGCCACCTCCCCTGCTCCCTCCTGCCCCACACCGCAGCACCCTGCTCCAGCCAGTGCTCTACAGCATCCAGAAAAAGGCCTAAAGTCATGTTGTTTCCATGTAAAATTCCCAGAACTCTGCTCTGAGGTGTGCCACAAGGGCCCCCAGTGCATGCCACTACTCGGTCCCCTCTGTGAGCTTGCAGGCAGGGCTCTCCCAGTGTCACAGGTTGGCACGAGGGTCACAACAAGGCAGTGGGACTTCCCAGGGAAGGACCCAACCCATCGATCCACTGCATCTGAGCTCTTTGTGAGGAATCAACAGGGACACAGCACAGGGTGAGGCTGGGCGAGGTAGGAGACAATAGGGATGGGATCTCCAGCCATTCCAGCTTTTTAACGTGGCTCTTTCCTCACTGCCCTCACAGGGACAGCCGGGTGCACCTGCCCCTCCCTGCACAGGCACACACGTGCCCGCTCTCCGCCCGCACACCTGGGCACACGCACTCACTCACGCAACGCTCATTTCTTATTTTTGCACTGAAAATTAGCCACTTCTCAAGGCAGGGAGCTCTCAGATCACTACATCCACCAAACTCCCCCCAGCAAAAGCTGCTCACAGGCAGGGCCGTCACTCTTTGCTTTCAGGACCAGACTAAAACACGAGAAAGGAGACAGCAGTAACTCATCTCTGCTTGCACAATGCTTCGCTGACCTGATCCCACCAACTGCTCAGTCCTACAGCAGTTTGCAGCTCTCCCCTTAAGCTACTCCATCCCATCTCCCTGAGGTCTATCAGAGCATCCACATGGCTAAAAGCTGCCTCAGGGTGTGTCCCTCAAGGCTGCCAAAGGTTCGAGTTAGACACATCACAGCTCTGCCACAATCCCGTGATCCACTCCCGTGGGATGCTGCTGCTGTCAGAAAGAAATCAAATTCCATCTGCAAAAGCAAGAGGAAAAAACATCCACTTCCTTAGCCATGGAGGCTGGTATGGTTGTTCCCAACCCAGAAAGCGCAGTCTGGGTCAGACCAGCATTCCTCAAATTCAGTTTTGCCTTTGTGTTAAAAGACCAGTGAAAAATCAAAGCATAATTCCTCTCTAAGCAGTTAGGAAGTACAGTGCTCATAGGGAAAACGCCTTCCATATCCCAGTCACTTATCACAGTGTCCACTTGATCTATAGTAAATATTTGAATGTTTCCAGAATCCTACACTGTTCTTCAGTTACCATTTCAGAAAGTATTTGTAGATACATATGTATTGTTACACATATTCAGACACATAAATATATGTGTGTGCACATATGTATACACACACACATAAAAAAAACCTTGAAAGCACTTATTTGATCTGTCTAAAGACATCCTGCCTTTGGATTCAGCTTCTACCTCCTCTTGTCGCAGAGAAAGTATCTTTATCGTCTCTCTAGCAGTCACATGAGGCAGGATACAAACTCCTCCTGATTCCTCTACAACGCTACTTGTTGACAACAGCTCCAACCCCATCCTATCCCAACAAACTAAATCCAAACCCAGCTGCAAGGACTTGGGTCCAAAATGGTACGTGGTGATGCTGCTCTGGCATCACCAAAAACTAAAGGAGCTGCAAGTAACTTACTTACTGTTGGCCTCATCTCTTTGCAGTGGTTTATTGTGGTTTATTTATGCCAGGCTGGATGGGGCTGGGAGCAACCTGGTCCAGGGGAAGGTGTCCCTGCCCATGGCAGTGGGGTTGGAACTGGATGATCTTTAAGGTCCCTTCCAACCCAAACCATTCTATGACTCCTCCCTTTGTCCCCCAGCTGCCTTCTCCACCATATTTTAATACCCGCTGCTCCTCTAAAGGTCATTTTTTGGCCCATAAAGAAGGTATGTACCAAGTATTTCTTAGCTCCATTGCAGACATACATGTGCACCCACAAAGTGGTCAGTTGCAGAGCTACACTGCTTTTTACCAAGCCTCTTCCTGCCCTTCTGCTGTTTTCTCAAGCTCTGTTTGTTTCCCTAGGTTTGCTCTAAGGCCCTGAACGTATCCCAGATTAACAAAATTCACCAGAGACCAAGGTATAATGGGCAAAAACTTCCAGCCAAGTGGATCAAGGCTCCCAGCAAAGTTAGGTTTATATCCCTCAGCTAAAAACGTCCCCTTCCCCCCTTCCGATGCCTGGTGAGTGCCAGGGGCTCTGTGCCAAGCCCTGGCCACTCCTCACCAGCCACACTGTCATGCCAGAGGATTATGGCTTCCTCGAAGGTCTCCTGAGAGGCTTCAATTATCTTCCTTGATAAGATACCAAAGCTCCTGTGCCAGCAACAAGTGGCAGGAGCAGACCCAGGTGCAGAGAAGATTCACTCCTGGGCAAGGCACTGGGTGTCGTGCAGGGAGAGTGAGCCCCAGCACCTCAGCTCTGCAGAAAGTTTAATTTCTGGAGAGGACTGTTTTGGGAGAGGCACAGCCCAGCTCTTGAGAGATGCTGGGGCTTTGGGGGCAGCTCTGCTGCTCCCCAAAAGACCATAAGATTTGAGTGAAATGGAAGAGGGAAGTCATTGCTGCTGCTGGAGAAACCTGCCAGAAGGCCAGAGCCAGCCTCAGCTTTTGGGTTTGGCTCCCCCTCCAGTGCTTTTAACTCCTTAAAGCTCTTCCTGAACAACTAATCCAATCCTCCAGTTTTGCCCAAAAGGCATTTGGACGACAGCAGGGAAGTTAAGATGTCAGCACCAACACCTCTGATGCCAGCAGAGTTTGTCTGCGGATCCAAGTTGTGACACGATTAATACCTAATAAGGATATAAATAGTATATTGTGACACACATAAGATCACCACAGGTTTCCACAGAATATGTTGTTGTTGAGGAGCCAAGTAATAATCCTTTAACCATGGATTAAATTTAGTGCTATTTGACATCCCATCCTTCAATCAAGCCATTAAAAGAACCTGGGACAGGAAGATTTCCTCACCACAATGCTCACATCCAGGTGAGATATTTTCTAACATACATGCAAATAAGAAGTTATGAGGCTCTCCAAGGAATGGCTGCTCTAGCCTAGTGCCTGCTTTGTACCTAGGCTTCATTAAGTGCTGATGCCTTGTCTGAAAAAGGTCATTAAGCTGCAAATGTATCTGTCCTGTCTTTCTTTCAACTCACCCTTGGCTGAAAATTTCACCCACCAGACCTTAAGCCCTAGATGCCCACGTTTGGTGTCCCTTGAAGCTGCACTTGCAGGGGTGTTGTCACTGCAGGGTGACCCAGCTGTTCCTCCCAGGCACGTAGCTGTGCCTGCAGTCACCACACATGCTGAGGGTCCAGCCTGCCCTTCCTTTCCTTAGGTTTGCCAGCTGCCTCTGGAAGGGTGCTTAAGCCTCTCCTCATCTCCTGCTCCTCTTCTGGGCCCTGCCCTTTGAGTTGTGGTGAATTAATGCATCCAGAGTTGAAAGGTGAATCCTCAGTGACTCACAGGGCAGGGGGGGGGGAGGGAGAGAAATGAATACAAAGGACAGCCACGTATTTCAGCCCCCTCCAGTGCAGATTTTTCCTCCCATCTATATCCTGCAGGGCTGCACTGTGATCTCCAGAGGCTGGAGACAGCAGGTGTCTGCTTCCCTGGAGAAGCTGTTCCATTGTTTTTTTGGGAGTACAGCTGCCAACATCCTCTGTAACTCGGCCTGTCTGTCACCCAGCACAGTCACTACAGGTTTTTTCTCTCTCTCCCTGCCACTAACAATGGAGGGTTCCTCCTTTCACTTCCTCCTATCTTAGCTGGGCTGAGTTATTAAGGATCTCTCCCTATCAGCAGCAAAATGAGGACAGACATGGCAAACTTAGGAAGTCAGTGAAAAGAAAGCCAGCTCCTGCAACAGAAATGTGGAGGAAGAGGAAGAACATAAAGAAGAGAGCTGGAAATGAAAAGTACTTGTGGAAATATGCAGCATCCCTGTAACAGAATCAGTTATACAACTACTTGTGAGGGCACCTATTTGCATTATTCATAGGGTATTAATTACACAACTCTTAATTTTTCCTTTTGATACTTTGCCATTACAGCTCAACACCTGCAGCAGGTAACCCAGCAGAGCTTTGCTGCCTCCAACACAGCCTATCTTCAGTTTCCTCCTCCTCTTTTATTTCCCTTGACTCCCATTGTTTGAACCAGCCATTACATCTTTAATGTTCCTGTACCAAAGTTGTTCTCTGCAGACCCCACCCCAGACAGCACCATATCACCTGGTGTCAGATAACAGCTGCAATCAGCTCTCCACCAGGTGTTTTTCTGACAGCTCCTAACAAAAAAGGAGGTTTGGGGTTTGTTTTGTTTTCCTCAGACTGCTGCATCTCTCCCTGGCCTCCTCGTGCCATGCATTCCTGCTCAGCACGTGCTGGATGAACACGGATGTGTGGTCTCAGAGGCTGTTCCAGAAGTGACAGGGATCCCAAGGAAAGGCTCAGCCCACGGCCTAAGCACAGAATGCCAGCTCCACAGAGCTGAAATCCATGGCACCAAGGGTCTCAGCATCACCAAGGACTCGGAGTCCTCCCACAGCAGGACCAGGCAGCAGCACAGGGTCTCCTCCCACACATCCCCGGTCAGGGGCTATACTCAGACCACAGCAGGTAACATACTTACCAATAATTATTGAGAGCACCAACAGAGGACCCAAAACACACATTTGCAAGGGCTGGAAATAAGTGACCAAGTCAGAGTCTATTAAACCAGGGCAAATAAGGCTGCTCAGCAGTGCTCAATAACTGTTGTTTAGGTTGCTCATTTAACATAAATTTTCATAGCCAGCTGGAATGCAGCACACCCAGCTTCAGGTGTCCCTACAAGTGTGCCAAATCTCCCCCAGCAACGAGTGAAGAGAAAATGAGGAAAACACAGTGTATTTATTCATCCCACCTTTCTCAGTCATGGGGCTGTGCCTCTGGGTAAGTTGAGTGCCCAGCACTGACCAGAGAAGGAGAGCAGACAGCCCAGGTGAGCCCAGGAGAACTGGGCTGGCCGAAGGAAGGAAAGCCAAATCCCACCCAGGCTGCCTCCACTTTGTTGTTAAAACAGCCACAGTGATGAGAAGCTCCTGGGACAAACCTCAGGGTATCACTGGAACTAGGAGAGAGTTTTGGTGTGGAAATGGAGCACTGGGCTCATGCCTGCGTTTTGAGGGAGGCTGAGGCATGTAGGAGTAGCAGAGCCAGGTATCTCCTCTGATGGGTCCTCCTGGCGAGAGCGCTGCTTGTGAGAGATTGCTGGCAAAGCTGATTGTTCAAGTTTGGGTTGAGCTGCCCAGGCTCCTGGGCTGACACTGGGGTTGGGTTATGCCTATGGACACAAGTCCAGAAGGAACCAAAGAGCTGAGTCTAACACTCTGCGAAAAGCAAGGACTAGAGACCTCCAGTAAGTGCTGCTGTCTCCAGGGGTAATTGTGTAATCCACCCTGAGCTGACAGTGCTTCACTGGTCTCCTGTGTTAGGGCTGGGGCTTAGGGCTGCCTTGCAGAAGATGAGCTGAGAAAATGAGGCATGGAGGAAAGTCTCTGAAAGGTTGAAGTTATTGGCTGAAGGTTCCTGGGTGTAGGGAAGGCTCAGAGCTGGAGGCATATGTCAGATGATCTTTTGGGTGTATTGAGTTTTCATGGTAGCATTTTGGAGGATGGGGGTGGGCTATGGGGGTGGCTTCTATGAGAAGCTGCTAGAAGCTTCCTTTGTGATCAAAAGAAATAACCTGAGCACCGTTACCTAGAAGATGATTGCAAGCCAGTGGTCATCCTAGAAACAAATAACTTATTCCAGCCTTTCCAGTAACACTCAACATCCATTTGTCCTAAATGAAAGTATTTGATTCAGCATTCCTGGCACCAGTGATCTGCCAAGTTTGCCACTCACTTCTCCTCACAATGAGGAAATATTCTGCTTTTCTGAGACCAGTGCCCATCTTGCCCCTTGTCTTAAGCCTAGACCACAACCCCATCTGCTTTTACGCTGTAGTTTGCTTTTCATGAGGTGCAAACCATAATACCTGTTCAGTGTATATATAATATATATACACACACACAATGAGTTGAATCTGGCCCAGAGTAATCGACACTGGATTACTCCAGGAGGCACTGACTTGTTTCAGCCTTACAAAGAAATCTCATCTGCCTTCTGAACCAATCAAAGATAATTTGCCTCCACATAAATCAGCCCTTATCTTAGCCAGACAGGCCCTGCAGATGCTCATGTTATATCAAACTCCTCAACCTCTGCTCTCCACACTCTAATCCAGTGACGTTGAGCTGAACCTAAGTGACTTATGACCCTTTTGCCCCAGGTGATGCTGACTCTTCAGTTTTACAGGACTACAAGAACCGAACAGAAATTACAGCTTTGTGAGCAGCCTGAGCCCTAATGATGGGGTGATATTCTCACTTACAGGCCCTGAGTTGGCACAAAATGAATGAGGACTCTCCAACCACAGGGTAGCCATCCTAGTTTTAAATGTCCATCAGGACACAGCAGAGCAGGACATGAAGCCCAAGAGATCTTCAGCCCATGCCAAACCAAGCCCTAACCATCCTTTCTGCGATGTTTTTTTTTCAAAACACACCTGAACAAATCACAGATCAATGTTTTTCCTCAGGATGACACCCTTGCTTTTGCTTGTTTGGCCTTGCAGGCACACAAACATACTGTGCAACTCTTTAGTCCCTTAGTTTTCCACATGGTCCCTCAGACACAGGAGCCTCAAACCCCCACCCACATGGGCACCAGTGCTAATCTAAGCCCAAAGGCAGTGGAAACGCCCCAGAAAGCTCAGGGCAGGGCCAGGACTTCATTCAACAGGAGCTGAGGAGTTTCCTGTTTTACCATGAGGTAAATCCAGGAGCCTGGGATGAGAGCCTGCGCAGCGTCCTCAAGGGATTAGTGTTTTCACAAGAATGAGCTCCCAGATGTCCTGTGCTAAGATGAGGGCCAAGATTAGGAACAGCAGGGTTGGTGGAGACCAAATGATCCACAGAGCTCACAAGCAGGAGGAGGGCTGGCATTAAAATGAACCAATGACTTTTGGGCTATTTTGGGATGAGGCAGGGACTCCCACATTTGTGTCTACAGGCACACACTTAATGCTTGGGTCGGCAGAGCCTGTTTTCCTGCTGTAATTGGCCCAGTGGGAAGGCAGGATGGGAGCTGGTGTCAGGGTTGTTTAGCCTTCCTCACCATCACTGTCTGGCCAAACTCACCATCAGCTCCACCCATGGGGCCTTCCCAGCTCCATTTTCAGGCCACACTGACTCCACTTTGCCCAGTGCTACCAAACCTCCAACATCTGGTGTCTCCTAATCACCCCTTGGAAAACAGCAGCCATCTGCTGCATATCAAAGGAGGAGACTGGGCAGGATTAGGGATCAAAACCATGCATGGGAGATCTCAGTCTGCTTCTGAATCACTCAGGGCTGGGAGGCTGGGATTAGAGATGGTGCCACTGGAAGCCAATAGCTCCTGCTTTTTTTTTTTTTTTTTTTCTGGGGCTGGGATGCTGCTCCATGGCATGGTAGTTTTTAAATACAGGGTTGGCACTTTATCCCAAAAGTCTATGCCAAACGATAAATCCTGGAGATTTGCATAAACACTGGTGTCAGTCTGGATGGCTTCTATGTAACTGTGGGGCATGTGTGGATCTCCTGGATATACAATAGCAGGAGCAAATAACTTAATAGGTCTGTTGTGAGTAAAGCCTGCATCAAAGGCTGGAGTTGAAGGCCTGATTAAGAAAACCAAGGGATGAAAAGCTAAGCTGATTTACACATTTTGCAACACCTCCCAAGGTAGGATGAGGGCTGCTGGTAATAGCAGCAAGCGTCTCCTGGTTTGACTTGGGGCACAAATTGTTCTCCAGACAAACACAGGCAAGCCTAGAACTGGGCTTAATATTAGGGAAGGAGACAACTGAAGACCTCTTTATTGTTGTTTTCACTTTAGCTTAGAGCATTACAGTGGCTGCTGTCCTGGCAGATTATCAACATGTTCAGCACTCGCTGCCTGGCTGGTGCCTTGGGTTGATCAGAGTGCTGCAGTCAGCGCTCAGACAGTGGCACTTTTTCACTCAAGCCCAGGAGGTCCACAAGGACCAGTTCAGGTTAACACCAGAGCCACCTGCCCTCATCATCACCACCTTTGCTCTTCAGTCCTGGCACGAGAAACCATCTCAGAACAAGCCCCACTGCTCCCATGGCACCACCCAGCCAGGCTTTGTGTCCCTTGCTCTGGCTCCCTTGCTGTCCTGTGCTGTTCTGCAGCACAGATGTGTCACAGCACCCACTAGGCAAGATATATCCAGGGAATTTATCCAAATCATCAGGGGAATTGCTTGGGAGCTACAAATTCCAGAGAACACATCCTACTATCCCTCCATGCTCCACAAGCAGATGTTGGCTTAGATGACCTGTCTGAATTTTTCCATTCCCAATTAATTCACTTCAAAAATGTACAATTTTTTAAAGTTACTAATTGAAGCTTTGTCTCCTTTTTAAGGTCACTGTTATCTATCAGAGTTGGAGAACCTCTGTTGATTCTGAATAATTGCCTTTCCACTTCCAGCTGGCATTACTGAAAGGGCTATTGAACACGAAGCAATATCAACTTCGGTTTATAAAATTTACATTTTATTACAATAATCTTTCACATGAGAGGTACCTCTGCCTCATTTATGTACCCCTGTCCACCTTCATGTGCAAATGTATTGCTCATGAATTTTAACAGATATTGGAAATGCTCACTGGAGTGAGAACAATCTTTTTTCACTGGCCACAAACACAGTATGACAGCACTAACATTTTTTTTCCACCCTGCTCTTTTTTTTTGATCCTGGCTTGTTATTTAATAATAAACCAGACTGTGAACACACTGACTCATCTCTTGTTTTCTCAAAATAGTGAGAAGTTTTATTTATTTTTTTTAATCAGTAACTACCTGAGAGAAAGGAATGCCTCATAAGATAAAGGCATTTAATTAGTTTGTTTGCTGTTAAGAAAAATATGTAGGTGGATGTGGGCAAAATGCCAAGCCAAAGTGGTCTGGCTTTGCTGACAGTTCAGCAAAAGAAAAAGATTAGACGTCATGGAAAAAATTACTCCCTGAACAGGAAAAGCTGGACATGGCACATACTTCTCTTCATGCTCCAGCTTTGTAACAGTAAAAGGAACCTCTAGCAGTAGCTAACAGAACGTACTTAGAGTGCAAGAGGGCTGCAAGACAACAAAGCTGGCTGAATCACAGGGCTTTGGTAATTACATGAGATCTCTTTCAAATCTCTTATTTTTCATTAGTATTAATATCATTATGGCAAGATAATATCCCTTGTCTCCCCAGAATGCACAAAGGCCAGAACATCAGCACTGCTCAGGGCACTGTGAACCTTTGGCTTCACTGTGAACGTTTCAGAGCAGACCCAGACATCAGGATACTTTCATTTATAACTCAGAGCACGCTACAAAGCGGAATAACCTTTTGGAACCAGGTTAGCAAACAAACAGCACCGTATCAATCACCCTAATCTTGATTTTAATGCTGTTCACATTCCTGCGGACATGAAACACTCGAAGTACAACGTGCTGGAATCCCAAAACACAAACAAATCCAGAGAGCCCATAACATAGCACAAGTCTGTTTAGAGTTTGGTCATTCTTGCTGAAGGCCAAATTTGCCACTGGACATCCTCAGTACCCTGTTCACAGCTGGGTCCTTCTGGTCTGCTGCTGCCAAGGAACTGCTCCCCACCCTTGAGTTTGTGCCACATCTGAAGCGGGGTTGCGCCTGTCTGTACCAAACTCATCTCCAGGGTCTGCAGGGCATTTCAGACAAAGCTTTCCAGGTGGCTGCTGCATCAGGAAAGTCTACCAGCATGTTTTGTATATGGTATCTTAATGCCAGTCATCCTTTACCCTTTAGACTTTTGTCCCAGATAACAGCCAAACAGCTCCGTACCTTTCCTGAAATCCACGATTCCTATCGTGGTGACCTGGCTTTTTTAATGATCACTCAGTTCACTCCCACCTTTGGATTGTTCAACCCATTTCTGTTAACCAGGAAGGATACTGAAATAGCCAGTCCATTATTAGCTGCCTCCCATTTCTGAGGTGAGTTGTCTCTCCCATGTTGGAGGAACTCGGCCACACAACTGCTTCTCCTGTTGACCTTCTCTTGACCTTTGGGAGAGTGAGATGCCTGTTTACCACATGGTCCCACCCTCAGACAGTCATTATAGGGATTTAATTTTTTTTAAAATCGCTGTGCATCCCTTTCCATACTGTAGGGGTCTGTTACAGACCCTCACATCATATTACCTTGGTTTTCCCTTTTATAATTGAAGGGTTTGTGTGCCTGACTTTTAAGGAACTTTGTAATTGTTTCTTCAGAGCCACCCAAGCCAGGTGTGTGTAAAGGGCACATTTGTACACATCTCCAGGAGAAATTGAACCCAGTGGGAGGCTGGTTTTGCAGACCAGGTCTAACATTTCCAGCAGCTGTTAGCGATGGCACAGGGACAGAAGAGGATGGATATATGAACAGATAACAGGGATTTACATCAGGTCAAACACCATGAACCAAGAGCAGATTAAGAATTAAAAACAATCAGCAGGTGAATGATCTGCTCCCCAGCCAGCAGAGAGAAACCTGGCTGACACCCTCTCTTCTCCCACAGGATCTTGCCTTGCACACACTTATCCCATTACAACTTCCCTTTCCCCTGTGCCCCAGCAAGACTTCCAATCTGCGCCCTTACGCAACTCCAACTTCTCTGGGAGACAGGATGGGAGCCCTACCTAAACAGGCAGCAACTGGCTCAGCACTTCTGGCTGCTGAGGCAGTAACACCGAGGGCAGTGCCCACACCAGAGGCTAAAAGGGTGGGACTGTGCCTGGGAAGCCACGGCTCAGGCACCAGTGGCAGCTTTGTCCCTTAGCACGGCACCAGCAAATCTTCCACGCTCCCAGGCAGGGTTTGCAACTGGTTATTTCACCCTGCACTGCCATTGCATCAGGACTGCTGTCAGACACTTTAAACCCTGGCTGGTTGCTTTTCCTTTCAGGCACGGCAGGAGCAGGGGGAGAAAAGAGCAAGAGGAGTTCTGAATTTTCTCCTCCAGGAGAAATTATAAATGAAATCCTGGGTTAATAAATTTGGTTTACCCAATCTGGCTCCCTAGAATGAGGCTAAAGGCAACAAGTTCTGCCTCACTACATCCACATGGCTTGGCCAGCTGCTGACACAACTATCATTTTGCAGCACCTTGCCTGTACACACAAAAGTGTGGGCCTCCCTCCTCTCCCGCCATTACCCTCCCCAAAGAGATGAGCTTCTCCCTCTACTGCAGCTACAGGTGCTGTTTTCCACCAGGGAATATCCCTGTGCACACAGTTCCCATTGCACGGGGCTAGGGCTGACCTGTTTCCTTGCTTGGCTGATTTTGAAAGCTGACTCTTGAGCACAGAGGTGTGAAACCTCCACCCTGATGGCAACTTCCCCAGCTGGTGCCCTGCAAAGTCCCACCCCTGTTCCTCATCCTCTCTACTGATATTTGTCCAGTCTCCATTTCCACTCTTTTGTCCCAAAGGATCATCCTGGGCTCCCATTTCCTCGCTCATAGAATGACTTGGGTTGGAAGGAACCTTAAAGATTATCTTGTTCCAACTCCCTGGGACACCTTCCACTATCCCAGGTTGCTCCAAGCCCCATCCAACTTGGCCTTGGACACTTCCAGGGATGTGGAGTCCACAACCTCTCTGCCTCACCATCCTCACAGAGAAGAATTGCTTCCTAATATCTAATCTAAATCTGCCCTCCCTTCAGATTAAGGCCACTCCCTACTGTCCTATCACTCCATACCCTTGTGAAAAGCCCTCCACCAGCTCTCTTGTAGCCCCTTTAGGCACTGGAAGGTGCTCTAAGGTCTCCCGGGAGCCTCCTCTTCTCCAGGCTGAACAACCCCCACTCTGAGCCTGTCTTCATAGGAGAGGTGCTCCAGCCCTGTGATCATCTTTGTGGCCTCCTCTGGGCTCATTCCCACAGTTCAGTATCTTGTGTTGGGGCCCCAGAGCTGGGTGCAGAACTCCACACAGATGCCATGTGGGGGCTGTGTCATCCCTGGGGGCTTCAGGCTCAGCAGGCTGAATGATCCTGGTGCTGTGGGGCAGGGAGGGGCACAGATCCCACTGGCTGTAGCCATGTTCCCATCCCAGGTCTGTGGGCATTGCACAAGGTCTGGGTGATACAGAAATAGAGACTGGTGTGTGCCACTGCAAGAGACACTGGTGCCTGGGAACCCTGTGTGGCCCCAGGTGAGGAAAAGGTTTCTCACCCCACTTAAGGTGAACAAAAGCCTTTCTCCTCCACTTTCCTTTCTGCACTTTCCCTGCTCTGACCAGCTTAATCTTCACTGCACCCACATAGAGCATTTAGCCTTGTTATTAAGCCTTTGTAGGCTGCAGCAGACACACAGCACATTATGTGAAAAATACAGGAATTAATGTAATTGTTTTTGAACAGGGCACAGTCTCCAGCATCAATTAAATACTTAAAGGAAAAGGTATGCATGGGAGATAATGGTAGGGGTATCAAAAATGGCATCAGGCAAAAGAACATGTCTTTCTGGTTAAGGTAAAAAAAGGCATCAAGAAAGGAAGCCTGAAAGAGTCCTTACCATATGAACCTTCTCCAAAATCATTAATGAAACTTTTTTGGTGAAAATTAATATAATTATAGATTTGAGGACCTAAAAAGCCTTAACATTCCTTTTTTTTATCCATTTAGCATGTTTTGGTGCACATGGCAAATCATATATTTATCTTGAGAAACCTTAGGTAGACAAATTGGCTGATCAGATGCTGGAAGTGAACAAAGTGAAAGGAAAAGAATCCAAAAGTGGGAGGAAGAATAAAGAGAAAATGTTTCTTTTTGCTAGCACACAGTAGGATATATTAAAAGTGCCAATTAAAAATGGAACAGGAAGAACATTATTTTCATGAAATTAATATAAATTCTGAGCAAATTACAGGCTTTGCCCTTAAAATAACCATCCTAAACCCACTGTAGAAATGTAACCCCATCTCCTCACATCATCCTCAATACTTCTGCTCTTTCTCCACAGAGATGATTTGGAGGTGAATGGGGAATTTTCTGGCCACAAGAGATGTGGGAACTGTTTTAAAGGTATGAGGAAGCTCCACAGGAATTGCAGTACTGAGGGAAAGAGAAATGAGAGAGGCAAAAAGACTTAAAAATACATCCCTTAAGAGACAAACGTGACAAAGTAACGACAAAAGGGTGCTGGGGAATGGGAAGCTGACTTAAGCTGTGAGCAGTGATGACCATTTCCAATGCCTGATGTTTACAGTCACGAGTTCAGGCTCAGCTTTCACTCCAGTGTCTGTCTCCCCAGCTGGAAACGGAGTGAGTTAATAACCAGCACATTTCCTGCACAGCTCACTCGGGAACTGCATCGGTTACTTATCACCAGAGCTTTTATTTAGACATCGAGTAACAAGCTTGGCATGTGAGTGGGGTCAAAGGCACTACTTGAAGTAGTACAAGTATTGATCCCAAGGTATCCCCTCCCTAAAATTGTACAGTTACATATTGACATATCAAAAATGAAACTGAAAAGAAGCTGAATCTGGGACATTTTTCATTCCTTCAGTTGCATACAATTCTTTTCATCCCTTATATCACTTTCTCACTGTCATTGAAATACACTTTTTTTTTAGCTCATCTTTTTCCTTAAAGGCCAGCTTGACTTCTCCTGCCTGTTCACATGCATCCACTGACTGGTAGATGATAAAAACCTTCTTCCCACTGACAGAGCAGAACAACCAGGCTCCTCTGCACACCAACAGCCTGAGATTAGAGGAGGAAAAAGAAAAGAAAGCAAGAACTATGACGAGGACACAGCATAAGGGAACTTGGAGAAGGTTATTTATTTCCAAGTTGTGCAGAAGGAGGCCAGTTTGGACACCATGCTCTCTGAAGAAGGGTCAGCTTTAAGGGACTTCATTTCCCAGAGCCAAGTACGGAGGCGTGAGGAGGGTTAGAGGGGAAGGGCCATCCTGAGCCATGACTGAATCCCATTAGAGTCCCCACTACCAACAGCAGGATGAGAAAAGCTTTAATGCTGACAAAGAGATTAGAGTTGCCCCTCCCTTTGGGGCTGGAATGGTACAGTGGGGAGCCCTGGTGCCTCTGTGTGCACTCACAGACATACAAATGTGCGGCTTCCTCGCTGAACGTGCGTGAGCAGCCCTCACCAAGGGCAGCTTATCAGCAAGGCAGCCATGAGAAAATGATAAAGGCCAATATAATTACACCTGCTTCTCTCATGGCTGGGTAAATATTGTGGGACTCATGCTCAGCTGTGCTGAGTCCCATAAAATCCATCTGAAGCCACTCTGCAGCTCCCAGGTGAAACACTGGGCACTCCTGTGCTGAATAAAGGTGATCAAAACATCAGAGAGAAGAGTTTTCTATTAAAACAACAAAAAATCAGTTCAAACAGAATTAAATGTTTTGCAGAAGTGGTTTGATATAAGTCTTATCAAGAAAGCAAGGTAACAATTTTTCATATCAACAAAACTAATGAGAAAATTGTTTTGATAGGGTGATTTTTTTTTTAACTACGATCTCTCTATTAAAATCTGTATAAAAGTAGAGTTTAAGACACCTGTACTATAAAAATGAAAGGTTTCTGGAAAATTTTCATTAGGAATAATTGAGTTTTGTTTTGCAAGAAATGTAGGCTTTTTTGTTCCCACACAGCATTTAAGTGTCAACACTGGAGTTCAGAACAGAAGTACTAATTCCTCAGCAAGTCCACCACTAAAAACATGCTTCCCCTAATTAGAGTTTTGTGGTAACTCTGTAATGAAGGCAGGAATGAGACAAAGATACTTTTCCTCAAGGAGAGAGGGAAAATTCTGTAATCCATACATGCTTGGAAAAGAATTAAAGTGACTACATCTTTCCACGGTGGCATATTCCTTAGACTGGAAAAAAAACCCAGCCAAAAAACCACACAGAACAGTCATGCAGCACATACCAAACCCAAGTAATTTCTCACTTTCCCACAGAGAAAATTGGCCATTGGGCATTTTCATCTCTGCATCACCAAGTTATTACATCCCAACCACTCACAGGATAAACTCCAGCTAATTAGATCACAGTCTCCCAGGTTTTAATCCTTGGAT
Source organism: Coloeus monedula (assembly GCF_965178545.1). Taxonomy (NCBI): domain Eukaryota; kingdom Metazoa; phylum Chordata; class Aves; order Passeriformes; family Corvidae; genus Coloeus; species Coloeus monedula. The sequence continues at coordinate 115,500,586 of NC_138783.1, forward strand.
ATAATTTAACTTTACACCAAAAGATCCTTGACACTGACAGCTTAATTTGGTGTCACTGATCGCTCCAGTGCCACTTTAATCAGATAGGCTGCAGTGTCAGAGACCCACTGAATTACACCTGTGGTGTAATCAGGGGTGCGTAATACTGAGTTTTATATTAATAAAGGCTGATATCACCATGATGCACTCCTGAGGCAGATAGGAGATGCTGAAATGAGTGCAGTAATAAGGAACTCCACCCTTTCCATATATACCTGTTAATAGCTGGTTTCCCTTAATAAGCCTGTTCCAAAGGACAGGCCTTTTCCTTCCCAGCAGCCACACTTAATACCCACACAAGCAGAAAGGGAGACATTTCCTTCCAGAGCGTTGCTGTTACTCAACATCAGAAGCTACATCTCTATCTTTTCTAGTGGAAGGTGTCCCTGCCCATGACAAGGGGTTGGAATAAGCTGATCTTTAAGGTCCCTTCCAACCCAAACCATTCTGTGATTTTATGGTTTGCCAAGCCAGGAGCACATAAGAGAAACATAAAGAGAAAACCACTACTGAGCACAAGAAAATGAAGTCAAAGTGGGAATTGTCCTGTGGATAAGTCCTGCTAACTGGCCCAGAAGTCCACCTTGCAGCCCCCTTTTTTCTGTAAATCAAATACTTTTTTTTTTTCCTTTGCTGTTGCCACAGTGTGTGGTCTTTTCTTTCAAGCCCTCCTATAACTTCCTTTCCTTCTTGCTGTGTTAGCTTGCATTTGGGCTAATTGGGGACAGATCATCAGCCAAGTGAACACAGCTTTGTGTCATATCTCTGTCTGTCTCTCAGATAAAGCTGGGTGGGGCCCAGGGAGGAGAGGAGAGCAGAGGGGAGCTGGCCTGGGGCAGGTGTGAGAGACCCAGGAGGGGAAACCCACAGTTCAGAAGAGGGGCAGGTGCAGCTCCTTGCCCAGGACAGCGAATGGGGAGCAATGGGAGGATGATGAGAGCCCCTGATATTTAAGTTAGGAATGCAATCCTTTCCTGCAGGGAGATAGCAGAGGAGGGGGAAAAGAATGCAAGGAAGTGAAAATCCCTGAAACAGAAGGATGGGGACACAGTGTGACACAGTTTAATGTCTAGCAGTGCTTGTTACACTGACATTAAGGACTACCCAAGCTACTAAAAGGACTGCAGGCACGGGAGTCCTATCCCTCAAAAAAAGCACGCCCACCTTCTCCTGCCATGTGTGGATCAAAAACTTTGGTCCAGATCTTGAAAGCTGACTCAGAATAAGGGAACCAGACCAAGCCATGGACCTCCAGGGTAAAGACAGGCCCTGGAGGTGGCCTTTGAGGAGTAACACTGATTCAGGGAGAAGTGTGAAGGGTCTGACACATGCAGGATTTTCACCAAAAATACCAGGGCTCTACCATTACAGATCTCAAGAGAGCACAGGAGGATCTCCAGAGCATACAAACCCCAAAAATGTACAAATGGAGCCAAACATGCACCTGCCTCAGGAAACTGTGAGGCTCAGGGGGTACATGGATACAGCAAGGGCCCAGGCACCAACAATCCTCCCTCACCACCCTGCCGTGGGGAAAAGACAAGCACAGCTTTGGGAATGAAGGGCAGGGTATGGAAAGGCAGGGGAAGGTGAAGTGAAGAAACGATGGGGATCAATTCACTGTGATCACTCCCACAGGCAGCATTGCCTAATCCCTGTGGCAATTTAAGTAGGTGTAGGGATGGAGGGGCTGGCAGGAGGACAATGGACAGAAGCCCACGAGGTTGTGTTTCCTCTCCCAGAGGATGGGTGATGTCCAGGTGTCGTGCCAAGCCTTGCCTTGAGTCAGCAAAGCCCTGAGCTCGAGACACGCACCCAGCCAGGATCAGAAAGCGCCTGGAGCTCGTCACATGGAAAGCACAGTGGCAGATGGGGGGAAGCACAGGAGGGACGGATCCTGAGGTGATTACTCTGACCTTACTCAGTGGGAATTTTTGCCTGAACAACAACTGAGTAATCACTTTGCCTGTTGGCACACACATGACACACCACTGCATTTTATATGGGAGTTGTCTAGATTTCTAATTAGTTTGCACTTGTCCTGGTTGTATTTTGACAAAACAGCACTAGACAAGTCTATTTTTTTCTTCCCCCTCCTGTATTTAATAGCACCTATGATGCACCTGGGAAACATCTGGGGGGTCCAGCTCCCTGCTGCAGCCACAGCACAGCAACGAGGTGCACAAGTGCAAACTCACTGCAGGCTTTGGGTGTGCTCCAGGGATGTTGGCAGGGAAAGTCCAGCTCTGCTGCTGGACTACAGGATGGACAGGAACTTTTCCACCAGGCACAGGCAGGGCTGTTCATGGCTGGGTTTTATCCACCATCTCCTGTCCCATAAGATGCTGTGACTGACAGCAGAGTGCAAAGCTGTGACCCTGTGCTGTCTTTGCTGAAGGCTGTGGGGGCAGCTGGGGGTCACGGGGCAAGGAAAGCCCTTGAACACCATCTGCTCCCCCTGATTTTAGCCCTGCCCACAAGCAGATGTTTACCACCACCCAGGGCACTGGGCATGAAGCACCTCTCTGTTCAGCTCTCAGGACAACCCTTCCCCAGCACGGCCCATGGATTGCAGATGCCTTGTCCTGTTTGTGGTTTAATGCTTCTCCACAATCAGAGTGTTTGGGAAGAAATCCCAAAGCAGCAGTGTCTCCAATCTGGCTCTGTTCCAAAATTCCAAGGCTGTCTGACCTCCTCCCCACTGCACACCCTGACACAGGCCTGACCCACGATGACTCTTCTCTCCAGCCCAATTTCCTGGCCAAAGTGCTCCAACTCCTCTGAGCACACACTTAACTTGTTATATAACACCCTCTAAGTGCTGTAAATTGTTTCAGAATCATCACAACATCATTTCTGAAGATGAAAAACAAAACCCCAGCACCTTCACAGACCTCTGCCACCAAAGGTATTTGCAGAATTCATTCCAGCTGAGGCTGAAAGGAGAAACACGTCAGCATTTTACAAGAGGGCTCTTATTTGTTTGAATTGACAGAAAGAGATGCCCCTTGCAGATGCCTGCAATTTTATTTCTAAACCCAAAGCAAGACGTGTGTGTGTGTGTAATTACACAGCAATGTGCTTTTAGTTGTGGATTTAATAGTGAGGCACAGGGAAGAAAAACACCATGCATGTCAAAGTAAATACTGTCCTTATGAAACACAGTGATAAAGCCCAAACCAGAGACCAGAGTGCAGTGCACACTGCAAAGAGCCCAAAAAGTCACATCTCTGTACAGCCGAGGGGTTCACATCCCTCCCACAGCCTCCCTGAAGCTGAAGGCAGCACAAAGAGCAGCCAAGCCCAACGTTCTGTTCAGTCTTAAACCTTCACCTGTTGCAATAAATGTGTTGTTACAGGAGATATACTGCAAGCATTTGGCACCTTTAAAATCTATTTTGATCTGCAGATAAGATCAGTTTACTAAAACAAGCACAGAGATTGCAAAGGTCTCGTTACTGGCTTAAAGGAGACCAGTTCCAGAAAAGCTTTGCAGGCCATGGGTCGAACAGGCAATGCCAAGTTTAATAGCTGCAATTTAGGATGCTGCTACCTGCTAAGGTGTTTGCAACCCAGGCCACTGCACTGCAGGGCTGTAAAACAAACCAGTGCTGGCACCTCGACCTTGCCAGGGCTGGGCTCAGGCTGGTTCAGACCCTGTTACGGGCAATCCCTTGGCACCAAAACAGCCAAAGCACAGGTGCACAATCTCTGCCACTAAAGGCAAACTGCTGCTGCCAAAAGTCACATTGACCTTAAACCACCGTGGGTATTTCTGGTCCAAATGAGTTTTTTAACCTTGTTTTACTGTTTAACTGGCACAATTAGTAGTGTGCTCAAATAAGGAAATGAACGGAGATGTAAGAACCCCAACGCAGGCTGGCATACAGCACCTGCCAGGTTCCTTTCCAAAACATGAAGAAATTCAGATTTCAAAACTGACAAAATCAGTTGAACATAAGGTTCCTGCTCCTTTTGAACAGTGGCCACGTCTCCTATCCAGCTTGAGTGCAGGATGACTACAGACTCACCAGATATATCTTTTTTCCCATTACCATTGGTCTTATAGAGCTTGCTCTGTAATCTGGCATTTTACTGAATAACTATGTTGACGTATATAACTTTCCTTAACTGGTAAGGAAGTTCACACTGAATCTATTTCTGAAGTTACCACACAGGATAACTCATTGCACCAGGATATATAAATCCCTGCACACATAAACCCTTAAGAAAAAACCCCATTACTCACTTGAACTTTGTCATTGTGTGACTGCTTTACAGACTCCATGCAGGAGGCAACAAGTGTACGTGCAGAGTTACACAAAAATAACCTCTGCCATTTTCATACATTTTCATACACAAGCTTGAGTTTCCTGACCAAAGTATTTTTGAATGAAAAATTACTCTGACCTCAAAATTTAAATTTTTTTTTTTTTGGCACAGTTTCAGTTTTTTCTGGGCAGCTTCACACCACCTAAGATCACTCACACAGGACAGAAATTGAGTTTCCTGGTGAGCTGAATTTCTTAGAACATTTAGATTTTTATGGTATATTTTCTACTCATCCAAGCCATATAATATTTCCTCAGTGGAGATGTTTTTCAACATAGAAGCTTGATCCTAAAAGAAGAAAAGACGTGACATGCCCTAATTCCAGTTCTAACTGGACACCTGAAAATCCAGTGGCAGCAACTGACAGGCTCTAATTGGAATAATTTATGGACCAATTTTTTTTCTTTTAAGACAGTTTTATAATTGGCATAAAAACATATAAAGATTTCAACTGACAGGAATTCCAGGTTTCATTCACCCATAAATATCTCTTATCTTCTCCTATCTATAGAGAATATCACCTGTCCTAAGCACTGACCTCTGTACATTTTCAACACGTTCCTGTGCTGACAGTAAACTTGTACTTATATGAAAGGGTCCCTTTGTTCCACACCTTTATACAACCCAGTACTGTTGATAATCAAACACTATGATTAAAAAAAATACCCCAAGAGTCTCTCCTCACCTCAAAAAATCCCAAGTATTTTAAGTGTGGATGAGTACTTTGTGTAGTAGGAAGACAACTTGTCAACAGACAAGTTACCATCCCAAAGCATTCATGTTTAGGGCAGAAAAACAGATGTGGCAATAAAAGTTCTTTTGAGGGCAATTAATTCTTGAAATTCAGATGAGACACTTGTCAGTCAGTCAATGGATCTGCTTAGTGCAAGTCATCTCCCTCTCCTGAAAAAAAAATCAGCATGAAGAACTAAAAATGCAGTAGAAAGTAATGAAAGAATCGCCCCTAAAATCACTCCCCAAAAAAGCATTTCCTTCCTTTACTAGTTGAAAAGTGCCCTCCTACAGATTTCTTGGGCTTGCTTTCTATACATATTTTTTTTTCCTCATTGTGGCTCAGCACTGAAGTAAATAATTGCTTCGGCAAGAGGTTTAGGAAACAATGGGGAGGAGGAGTGGCTTGTTTGGAAACATAATGACACAGCCGGACACACTCAATGTCAACAGAGATTTCAATGCACTTGCACAAGAACGTATTGTGGGAGAGGTCTGCTGGGTAACTGGGTGAAATACTTCTTGTATCAATAATGTATCATCATTACAGTGCAAATCTGTCTGTGCCGGGCTCTACCTTGTGGCACTGGGACAGACACTCATTACCAAGTCACCCTTGGCTGTAAGAAATGAGAGATCATTTCTTTCAGCACCCCATGAGTGACCTGTCTACAATATCCTAATTCTCAGCCCCAGCACACAGCTGGCACAACAGCATTAGAGAGGATTGCTTCATTCGTGAAGAAAAATCTGTGTCTATTAATTAGATTCCGGTGTTGAAAGATGCATAGATTTTAGAATCGTATTTCATGAAAGGTACCAAAGGTTCTCCCTGACAGGGAGTGTGTGCGCACTTCCTCCCCCCAAAAAAACGTTCTTGAAATAATTGTCCTGCTCTCCCAAGAAATCTGGTGTTTGGAAAATTATTTCTTTAGTGAAGGTATTTCAAATAATGGCATGAAAACAAAGAAAGAAAGCCTCGAGAAGGAAACACAGATTCTTGTTCTGAGCATAGACTGGAGGGCTGTCACCCCCTCCATCAGGATGGAGACTGGCATCTCCTCCCAGATCTTCCTGTGCAGCTCAGGGTCACACCGCAGCTCCATCCTCACCAGCACTGGCAGGGTGACTGCTGCCCCTGCTCTGCCCCTTGTGCTCCATGCCCTGCTCCCAGGTAGGAGTTCACGGCAAGGTGGAAGCTCCTGCTCTCCTTCTTTCCTCCTCCTCCCACGCCACAGCAGGGAGCCAGGCTGAGGACACGCTGACTATTGGGGTGTGCAGGGAGAGGGCAACCAGGGTTGGCCTGTGAGCAGTCACCTCTTCTCTGTTTACTTCATGCACACCTGGTCTATTCTCTGCTCTTTCTTTGTATGAGAAGCTTGATGGCCACATCCAGCTTCTCCTATTAAGCATCATTTTCATTTTTGTGGACCTGATCTCGCTGCTGAGTCTGGTGGGAGTCGACTCAAGCATGCTGTTCACTTCAATAAATTAGTTTAATTCTGTATTGAAATATCCTCAAACCCACTGTTATTCAGCTTCTTGCTCATGCTGCCCACTTGGTATAACTACACCTGTAACTAGATTATTCTTTTGTTCTAGAATCCTCCCAGTGTGCAAGCAATCCCAAACTTTACGGAAACATAGATGGATATTTTTCTACATCTATTTCCATGGATATTAAGCTTAGGGGGCCCAACTAAATATCAGTCTTGGTGCTACTCCTACAGCAAAAGCAAAGCTCCACAAAGATCAGGACGTGCCTGTGCAGAAAGACAGCCGAGCACATGGTTTGTAAGCCTGGTTTGCTCTGGGTAGAAACCCAGGCATGAAGTGTGAGTTGAGGGTTGTTTTGCTTTCCACTCTTTTTAGTGGACAAGACTCCAGCCCTTGTTTGTCACAGGGGAGCCCTGCCAAAATGAAAAGAACCAAGCAGAGACAGTCCCACACGCCCAAGCTTGCAGAGGTCTCCAAACAATGAGTCGGCAGCCAGACCTCTCTTGGCCACCTGGCAGCAGCCTCAGCACGGCAGAGTTACAGCGATGACAGGTCAGCGTCAACATTGGCTCTTCAACACTTGATCTTTCCTGTAGGTTAAGCAAAGCCTGCGGTAGGTGTGAGGATCATAAACTCTGCAGGGAGGGGAATGCAATAAAAGGGGAAGGAAAGACACAAAAGTGGAAATGAGAGGGCTGGAGCTTGGAGGGAGAGAGAAAAGGAGGGTCAGACAAGTCAGAAACAGCAGGAACCTAAAGGGCTAGCCTTGAAGGAGTCATTCAAAAATCTCACTAATTAAAGACCAGAGAAAAATTATATCCTTGCTCCCTCTATGCTTCTTGATAACAAGGATTCTTCTACCAGATGAAGCCCTGACCTCAGAGGTAGTTATTCCTATAAAGGAGCTACAAATGAAAATTAAAAAATTACAATCTGCTGCCTATGAGGACAGAGACGAGTCCCTGGGCTGAGACCCCTCCTGAACTGCCAGCACCGTAATTGATGGGGAGCAGCCACAGCACTCCTTGTCTGCCCTAAAAGCTGCCATGTCTTCCCAAAGAGCGCCGTGGACACAGCAGATCCTCTGGAGGCAGGTGATGTGCCAACCTCCTCTGCCAGGGGAATTATCCATGAGTTAACTCCCCCCAGCAGGAATGGTGGCTGAGCTTCCTGCTCCAACCTGATGTTTGCTGGGGCTTTCAAAACACCCAGAGATGTGATAAATGATTTATCTTTCCCTAACACAGGTCGGCTCCCCTCCCACCTTACAATACCCCAGGGGCACAATTAAAGCCCTTCTGGGTAACAGGAACACTCCCTGGAGTGCTAATCACGTCAAAGATTGCTGGAGTATTTAGAAACCTAAAGCTTATCTTCTGCCCCATACAAAAGAGGATCTGCTTCTACAGACATCCTAATCTGCAGGATTCTATTTGAATTTCAGTTAATTCCCAGCCCCACACTGGAGAATAAGAACAGGCTGATTAGAAGTTGGGTGAATCAATATGTGCTGAATGGCCTAGAGAATTAGGCACATTCATCTTGGCAGTAATAAAACTGGGAAAGCTGTGGGTGGATGACTAAAAGGAACAAAGGGCTGCTTAGCAGCGTTGAGCTAAGGTAAAAAGGCCAGGAAGAAAAGCACTCATAAAACTTTATGACTAAGATCAGGATGAGACGAGAAATACGCTGGGAGAAGTGTTGGATCAGGAAACATGTCACTCAAACCTAGGGTGAGTCACGCCGAATCCTGCCCTGACTCCTGCCTTTTAGGACACAAGGTCTGCCTTGCTGAAAGAGTCAAGTTCCCCTCTTGGATTCCCCCATGAAGGGGCTGGTTTCCTTCAGGGATTTCATGGCACTACTCAAGGGAGGTCCAACCTCCCATTTCTTCAGGGCAAGATAAGCACGAAGGCGCCAGAGCCGCTGCTGGCTATTCCAGAGTTCTCTTAGGAACATCAGCATTAGGACAAGGGGGAAAAAAAATTACCCAGAGGAGGTTACAGGGCAACAGATGTGCCCTGAAGGACTCGAAACAAGGAGAAAAAGCAGCAGCCCTCAGGAAGAGAGGCTGAACATTCAGCCGAGCTGGAAACAGGGAGACCTGGGGCCAATGTTGCAGCACTTTGTCAGGGCCTGTGTTTGTTCTGCCCTTGCTTTATTTGCCCCGGGGCTATATGGGGAACTTTCTTCTCTCCAGTTATCAATTTGCAAGTCTCATGAGCGTTTAGCTCGCTTAATAATCTGGTTTTTGCTAATGTGTATTTTGAGCTGGCAGTCTCTGTTCATTAAAAACAATTTTCTTCTAGAAATATAGGATGGTTTCAATATTTTGAAACAGCAACATGTGAGGTCCCACGGAGAGCTAGTGTTCAGACTTATTAAAAAGATTACTGAAGCATTCAAATAAGATTGTCTTCTATTACATTTCAGAAGCAGAATTCAATATTAAAAACAAATATAGCAGTGGGATAGATACCTAAGGGTGCTTGGGTTTGTGCCTTCTAATGGTTTTGTCTTCCCCCTCATAATCTAAAATCCAACCACCTTTGGCAATGATGTGTAGTAGACCATAAACAACACTGAGCACAGATTTGTAATTACAAGTTTAGTCATGTGGTCACTGTGCCCCTCAGAGCTTCAGTCTGGATTTTGATTACTTTTAAAGATTATTTACAAAGCTCATTAGGAATACTAGCACAAAAATTCCAGAACTACACAGAAAACAACTAGTGGGATTTTTAGGTTGTTTTTTTTTTTTTTTTAATTTAGTACAGCTGAATTTGGGTTGCAGCTACTCTGAACCACAGTCCTTGCCAGCATGCTAATTTTCTGCCTGAAAGACTTCAAACATCTCTGCTTTTGACTGAGATTTTGAACTTCTGCTATCCAAAAAGGCAACCAACAAGATGAAATGGGGTTTGCTGAAGTGAAGCAGAGAGGCACCTGGAATCTTCTACACACTTCCCACCACCTCCAGCAAAGCAAAAGGAGAGATCTGAGGCAGTAGCAGCACAGCAGTGCTTGGGGTGTTCCTAACCCCACAGCAAAAAATGTACCAAAAATCTCAGAAAATTCTTCTGATTCCCAAGTGACCCTCACTGACTCGAGAGGTTTGCAAGTTCAGGTAAAATCTGGTTTCATGTACACACACAGAGGTATTTCCAGACTGATGCTGATAAATATTGAGGGTCTAAATGGTTGGAACTGGAGGTCTGATCCTCTTCTAAGTACACAGCACATCTACAGCGTGTGCATCAAGTGACATCCGAGGAACACACTCTTAGCATTTAAAAGTGTCTCTTTATAGCCTGGAAACACCGATGGATGCCTCGCTAGTGTCACAGGTACGCTCCGAGGACCAGAACCAACTTTCGATGCTCTTTTGCGGGCAGGAGGAGGAGGAGGAGCAGGAAGCCCGAACCCTTCCAAACCGCAACAGGCTTTGCCTCCCACACCTTGGGCTCCAGCTCTCCTCCGAGCAACTCTGACAGACGGGGGACACCTAGTGGGGTTTTGCTTAAGTGCCAAAACCACAAAACCTCTTCCATCAGAAAACGATTAATTTAAAAAATATTATTATCACAATTTTATTTTTTTTTTAAATTCATTTGCTGACACTACAGGAAAAAAATCCCGGTCTATTTTCCCAAAAGTTTTCTGAGCTTGGTCATGCCACCACACACTGCTTGGGTTTCTTTCCCTTTCCACATTCTTTGCCTGGATTGCTGTTTCTCAGGGTTTGAAGCCAAGAGATCACTGCTAAATTTTGCAAGCGTTTCATGCCCTAAACCCAGAATCCATTGGCATTAACAAGCTCATCAGCATTACTGGCTAGAACCGCTGCAGGGTCACACAGCTCCCAACTATAGGACAGCAACCAATAATTTAAACTGGGGACAGGCAGAAGTTTTCCTTTTTACCCATTTGGAATGACTAGAATATTATCCTGTCAACAGAAAAACAAATACTTGCCAAAAATCTTACTGCTGACTCACCAATATATTGAATGCAAATACATTATCAATGCAGTTGGCAGAGTTTTTTTACAGTGGGCACTATAAAAATCAGTACACAATTGCTATTTTAATAAGCAAGAGTAACAACATGAAGACACTGTAGGATGTAATCTGATCCTTGACAGATTTTTTTTTTTTTTTTTTTTTTTTTTGGTGGGCTAAAAGACTTCTGTCCTCTGGATTTCTCTCAGCTGGGCAGTTCTGTTTTAGATTACTGCAGCTGCATGAGAAGGGCTTTTTTTTTAAAAAAAGACAAAGCTAAGTGCTGTGTGTCACTTTGGGATTCTCAGTCCATCTTCTGCTTTAGTCCTGGAACTGAGTTTTATTAGACCAGACCTCTGAAAAAGTTATTTCCTATTTTCATCTCTTCCAGAGTATTGATTTGGAGCACTATGCGAAACCGTAAGACATTGAGCAGGTAAAGTAACAACTTTATCCACTTCATTGCAGATTTAGCCAGAAGAGAAATATAAAGAAATCCCCAGACAGCCCCTCTTCTGTAGCTGCAGTACTGAATGTGCTGAGTACCTACACAGTTCTTTCATGTCTCCAGGTAGGTCTTGCAATGATTGATAACTCAGCCTGTGCTCCAGCCTGCTCCTTAATTGCCTTAAATACCTGTTTCATCATATTCCCTCTGCTGGTTCCCAAATTTGAGAGGCAGACAAAGCCAGGGGAATGATGTTGGATGGCTTCAAAGTAAAATAGAGTCAAACAGAGACAGGAGAACCTCTTCTCACCCCTCCCAATCAAAGCTTAACACACTTTAAGAAGGGATTGACTGGGAAGGGCTGTTTCTCCTGCTCTCTCTGATGGTAACACAAAGCCAGTAGCTTCCCAAAAAAAGCAGCACGAGCCTGAAGCAGCTCAGAGGATGTGGTGAGGGGAAGATGAATGGAGAAGCAGCACCAATATAGTCGAAAAGCAGAGAGAATTCCAGTTTTTCGTACCAGGAAGATACAGATGTGAAACTGGCAACTGAGCCACTGCTTAGTCCCTCTCTGGGTGGATTCACCCACATGTGCAGGACAAGTCACTGGCACAGCAGTACTGTTGGTCTTTTTTATGGTGTGAAATCCAACCTCCTCCATTTTAAGTTTAACCCCTGAGTGAAGAGAGGGCACAAGAGCACACACACAGAGATCACAGCAGTATGAGGGACAGGCCAAGGTGACAGGGTGAGCCACCACCTTGGCTCCCACACCGAAGCCCTGTGGCCGAAAAGCAGGGTCATGTCCCTGACCACCAGGCAAGCTGGAGATAAGGATGCTGCTCCTTCAGGGAGTTAGGGATGACGCATTTCCCATCACCTGGGTGCTAGGTCAGCCTTTCTACAGGAGATTTCCCTCCTGCCCACTCGGTGCTCTTGCTGAATGAGCGTCCACGATCAGATAAGAGCTGCACAGAGGCTCCATTGTTCCCCCAATCCCGCAATTCTTACCGAGGGATTTGTGTTACACCGAGCGTGCAGTTCATGCTAGGACACTCTCTGGCCATCCATCCAGAGTGACAGGCTATGAAATTCAGAGTTTTGAGAGAAAAGCAGAGGGTAAGATGAGCCGTCAGAGCATGAATTAATACCTCTCCACGCTGCTGAACGCAGTGAACCCTGGTGCTGTTTCTCTGACCAGACTGCCTGTTCACGGCGTGCTTCTGTGCTGGAAGAGGAGCCACAGCAGTGAGGTATCACCAGTGTCTTTCCCACCACCCAGGGACACCTCAGCTGTGTGACAGGAAAGCTCCCCTGTAATCATAGCACAATGAAAAACCAGAGATCTGTTGGGTTATCTCCTTTTCAGTGCTCCCTAAGCCTTTGTACAGTGCTAAAACACCACTGACAAAATTGTGCTGTCTTCCTCTTTGAAGGCCAGGACTTTTCCAGACCCTTGGTTTTAGGGATAAGGGTCCTTCAGGGAAAGGGATCAAGCCTTGCCCAGTTCCTTGTTCTGAGCAAGTCACCACACTGACTGATCTGATAAAGAGTCAGTCACAGTCTCTGCTTTTACCCTGAACCTTGGGGATGCTCCCCAAGCAGCCCCCGGCACAGGGCAGAGTCTGTGCCAAAAAGTTCCTGTACTTCAAACGTTTATCAGGATAAGGAAAGATTATCAACAGATAAGGAGCTGGGGAGGGGAGGATTAGCCCAGCAAAGGCCATGAGTACAAGGCAGACTCGATGGTTGAATATTCGAGTTTTCCTGTGCTTGCAGTCGGTAGAGTGACCTATAATCAATCTCCCCTCAGCATCCTCTGGCCACTTGTAATTCCATGGGGTTTCATCATCAGGAAAAAAATCTCCTGCCAGGCTGTTTTCTTCTCTTTTACAATGCTTCCCCACCCGGCTTGAAAACTTAAGAGTTGCCAGTTCTTAGGATTTTATCACAGTTGTCCCACGTTGTTGTTTTTTAAACTCAAATATAAACTCCCAAAGGCAAGCTATTATGCAGGAATCTCAGGTTTCATTTAACAGCAATAATATTTACATATTTCCAGATATCAGAAATGCTAAAAAATATTCTGAAGATGAACATTGTAGCACAAGACATAGAAAACCAAACTTTTTAAAAATAAGAACAAGAGTGTTCATACTCCAAACTTGGGTTGTTTTTTTTTTTTTTTTTTTTTTTTTTTTTTTTTTTTTTTTTGTTGTTGTTGTTGTTGTTGTTGTTTTTTTTTTTTTTCAAGTAAAATAAATTTCCCCCACCTGGAGGGAATAAATGCAGATGGATCTTGAGTCAGTGTTGACTGTCTGGGATTACTAATACTGAATGTTACAGTTAATTCTAAAAGTAAAATCTGATTAGCCTAACAAGGTCAAATCATCTCATATACAAGCACAAGGGTTAATTCTAAAACTTGTTTATTGTTCTTATCCCTGTTACAAACACCTCATATTAACTGAAAATTAATTCTGCCTTGTTTCTGCTATTGTTTGCACAGCACTAGGAGAACATCAGACACTTTACAAATGCTGGAGGCTGACTTAAATAACTGAAATATGAACACATGACCTTTATATGAGGGGTGGAAGCTGAGCATTCTTTAATTATGTTCTCTGACTGGTCCCAGGCTGTACCTTTTGCTAAGCTGAATAGCATTAGAGGTACAAAAACTTGCTTTGTGCAGCACTGGCACCAGAGGAAGGCAGGCAGGTCCAGGTCCACAATAGTTTTCCTGTTCCTCCAGGACAGCTGGTGTCTTCACCAGCAAAATGCTTAAATGCCATCAATTCCTTGCATGTGTCTCTCACACACAAATGCATCATTGCTCAGATTTCCTCACCCAAGGGACTCTTTGAAAGAGTTTATTTACTGCAACCCCACAAGAGCACTATGAACCTTCAGGTGAGCACACACCATTGTACAAGGCACCACCTAAACAAGCAGTACAAAGACCTTCCAGAGAGGACCCAACACTCACAGCCTCGAATTGAGGCAGTGATATCCCAAAGTGAGGAAGTGGACAAACAGGCCTAGGTGGGGAGAGCAAGTTCACACACTGGTCTAGACATAGTGGCCACGAAGGAGTTTGGAATTTTATTTATGTATTTAGTTAATAAGGTCCACTGAAAGCACGCATTTGCAAACTACCACAAGTCCTGAACCCCTTCAGCTCTGCCATTCACTATTTCAAAACATAACATCCGGAGGAGAAAACACAAGACTGGTCAGGTCACAACCAGGCTCTCAAAGTGAGACTCAATTATGGGAATTCTCATCCAGGAAATGCCAGAATAAGGCACAATTACAACCTCAGTGTGGTGTTTATTGAGGATGGAGTACTCACAGTATCCCATTTGCCTGTGAAGCAGTCGTGCCCTAATACATGAGTGCCTGACTTTTAATGACAAAGAACATTGGAAGCATGTGACATCCACCATTCCCAGGATACCTGTTGCAAGTTTTTCTTTAATCTCCTCCAAACTATGTAATCTAGAGCAAAAAAGTGAGAGACAAATACTTTGAATTCATGAGTCTGGACCCCACTGGGGTGAGCTGAGGGCACCTATGCCTCTCCAATCCCATTAACTAATGCTTCATGTCAGAGTCTGGAGGCAGGGTGCCCCATATCCACCTGCTTTCCTCTGGCTACATCCCCCCTTCCTGCAGCTTCCAACAGCCAGGCAGAATCACCAGTCACACTTTGATCACTCAAATCCAGCAATTTCCTTTTACTAAAGCAAAAGTCAAGCTTTTCATCCCCACCTTGTTTTGAAAGGTGCCCACAGGCAGGTTCATGGTGAAAAGACAGAAAGCAAAACCAAGCAAACAAAAAGGAGAATAACACTGAGCTGCTTTCATTCTCACCTGCTCTCTCATGGAATAATCTTCCCAGGTGAGGCCTCTCCTGACACAGGGAAGTTGCAATAATTGCATCTCTTAGCCCAAAATGTACACTGGCTTTTAAGAAAACAGTAAAAGAAAAACTCCCTGAACCCTCCTCACATTATATAGATTCTGAGAGCACTAAAAAGGAAACACAAAGCACCTGGGAAGTCCTTAAAAATCACAGCTGCAGGAAACCTTCTCGCATGATTGATCTATAAAGGTCTGACTCTGCAGAAAAACAAAAGTGGTTTCAGCTGTGTTTTAAGACAAGTCACAAGCTTGAACAGGGGTTGTTGCTTCATGGCACTTTTGGTTTTTCTGTGGTGAACAGGATGGGCCTTTTGCAGAAGAGCAACAAGTCCAAACATCATTCAGGATTTGTCCAAGTTAGTGCATGGCTATACAGTGTGTGTCTCCTTCACACCTGCTGCTTCAGTGCTCCATCTCTCTTGATACAATTAAATGACACTCAGCTGGCACAAAAAGACAAAGGAGCAGCTGGGGTTTTCCTGTGGCAAGTGACTGATATGAGGTGGCACTGCAGTTCCCTGCTGCTTCCAGGCAAATTGAGAAGGGGGTGCCCCATCAGGCCCTGGAAGTGTCCAAGGCCAGGTTGGAGGGACCTCTGAGCCACCTGGGATAGTGGAAGGTGTCCCTGCCCATGGCAGGGGTTGGAATGAGATGATCTTTAAGGTCCCTTCCAACCCAAACCATTCCATGTTTCCTTGTTTCTATCACAATTGTCCGCCAAACCATTACAGAAGTTTGGGGTATTTTGTCACGCTGAAGACCAGAGTTGGTTATGCTTGATGAAGTATTTAGTCTGTAACCTTTCAGTACTGATAGAGCAGTATCCCCTTGTTTGAGAAGTTAAAACCCTGCTATGGCTCTAAGCAATGGCTCAGATCCTCTGTTCTAGGTCTGCCCCAAGGGAGCTGTTTACCTCTCTCATTCTATTCCTCCTTCTCTGCTTTCCTTCACAGCCACCCTTTATGTTTACACATCCTTTTCCTGATTCTGTCTCCTTTAGAGCATCTTCCTTTCAATTCACCTGCTGCTCCTCCACACAACCTTGCTCTCCTGGAAAATCTCTTGTTGTTCAGTCAAAATTTGTTACTTGCTCCTCTATTAGCCTCTATCATCTCTGTTGCTTCAAGCCCCTCAGTGTCCAAGTCTCTCCCACTCGCTCTGGAATGCCTGTGGAATTCAAATGTTTCATTCTGAGGTGAAGGGTACGCCACAGTTTAGGGCACTGGCAGCTGCTTCAGTCAGACGAGGGCAGTGTTACAAAACAGGTTGGTTCCCAGAGTCACACTTCCCTGCTCCTCCCCGTGCAGCTATTGGTTGGTGTTCTGAAATTATCTAGGCTGGAAGTAAATAAATTCAGGAAAAAACCCAAAATATAAAGGGAAAGGAAGAAGAGAGGAGATTTATGACAACTTATCTCAGAGACTCAGTTTACATCAAGGCTGCACGGACATATCTGCAGAGGAGGCAGTAAATGCAGTGGCCAGGGAGTGACCAGCCAAGGACAAGAAGGATTTCTGAGGCAGAACTTCTCTGCCAAAGGCAACATGTTCCTGCAGTCCAAGATTTGTGTGTTTGTCCTGAAATTTGAAATGGGATTGATCTGGTCCTTACTGAACATTAGAGTTTCTTTGTGTGTACATCACTCTTTTATTTGAATCTCTTTCCCCTTCCCCTAAGTCCTTCCAAATTGGTTGCCACAAGTCTTTGGAGCAGTAATTTCTTTCTTTGAATAGGCAAGTGACAAAGATAACAATTCCTGCCTCAGTGTGGAGGTGGAAGCCAATCTCTAGCACAGGATAAATGTAATATATTTATTGAACTTCCTTGGAGAAGAGAGTCTGTCAAATCTAACTGAGAGCAATCTTCGCCAATATTGAAGTAAAGTTGTGCATATTCAGGAGATTTAGCTTTTGAAAAAGCTCATTTATGACTAAGAGTTCATTTTCAGTGCAGTACTCTGAGAAGCAGCCATGGGATTCCCGCTGGTGGTAATATAAAAATTGTGGCTAATTGCATGGGGAACATTCTTATTCACCAGGTTAAATCAGACTGAGGATATTTAATTCTGCCACTCTAGTTCTCAAGTGGCTTATTCTACAAGTAAGGAACTAAAAAATACTAAGAAGTGCCCTCAAAAGCAATGGGTAACTGGAATACAAACTAAGTAGAATGGTAAAAGTCCTCTAGCAATTCTGCAATGGACTACAAGTTGGATTAGAAGGGTCCATCCATGAGGATGGCATGGAGGATCTGGTGTTTAGGCTGAGGTTATAGGCTGGGCTTTACCAGAAGCCCCTAATCACAGTCTCCACAGACAATTTAATTCAGTAATTAAGCAAAATCAATTTCTTCCCCTTTCTCCCTCTTGCATCTGTGTCCAGACCAGTGCTTCCAAATTCAGTTCCAAGCCAGGGAAGCAACCAGAGCTCAAGTTTTTAGCAGTTGCTTGATCAGTTTATTTTAATGTCAAACTTCATCTCAGCATGTTTTTGATTCCATGACAGCAGCTACCAAATGCTGGAATTCAAATAAGATGGATAGGATTAATACTAATGCAAATAAGAAATGAAATAACAATGTGGTTGTTAATCAGAGGAATTTTTACCTAACAGCTTACTCACAGGCAGAAAGTTGTATCTGTAAACTACATATAGGCAATCTATTAACAATATGTCCTCCATGAAATATCGATTTCAGATAGTTTTTCCATAATTTGTCAGGTGGTGGCCTGTCTCCAAAGGCTGTCCAGCACCTCAGCAGCTGTCAGGGAACCACTCCATAGCTCAGGAGAGGAGCCCTGACCATGTTTACCTGCACAGTGACGTGATTTGGGGTTTATAAACATTTATGCAGTTTGTGTGCTTTCAAAAGCAGAATTATTGATTGAATTGTTTGGTCTGTAGATTGTGTCCAGGGTAGGTACATCAAAGGAGTAAAAACAAACACGGTTTGGATGCAAAATCCTAAAGTGATGTAGAAACTATTACACCTTCTATGCACGTGAAGCTTGCGCTCTTTGCCTTCAACTGCTCTAAGCTAAACAAGACTACAGTATTTCCCTGGAAATCCTGGGAGGGAGGTTTTGCTCCTGATCTTTCCCATCACTCTCCTTGGGGCTTTCTTGAACTGTGCTCAGTCAGTTCCTGAATACAGAACTCCAGCCCGACCAGCGATGGAGCCGGGGGGAAAGATCCCTTCCCCCATTTGCAGGCACTGCTCTCATTTATACTTCCAGACTGTGCTTATTTTCACAAAACCACAGCATTGCTGACTGATGCCCCACTTTTGACCTCCTGCAGACCTAGAAGTCTTTTCTACAGAATTTGCCACTGTTTTGACAGTGAACTGCTGCAAACTGCTCTTGGGGCATGGCTGTCCAAGGAAGTTTTTACTTCTACTCTGCAGCAGTAGATTTAGCAAGATTAAAATATTTCACTGGATTCCCTACAGAAATGTAATCAAATAAATGGTTAACAATAATGCAAATATGAAATTGTCACAATAAAGCAGCACTGTAACTCTGCCTGTTACACCTAAAGTAGGATATTAGTCTTAAAAAAAGAAGAAAAGTGTAGCATCCAAAAATTATTTTGAAAGCCTGACTCAAGTTAGGATGGAGTACTAAAAGAGGGAATTAATCCCAAATGCTGCTGATAAAATACTTTTATTGGCTAAGACTCCACTGTGCAATGTGCAGTATTGGGAGGGCAATTCAGCTTATCCTGTTGTGGAAGCTTAGCTCACATGAAGTCACCTACATGTCAGGAAACTAAATTTAGGCATCTATATGTGGAATCATGTCCAAACCCTGTCATTCTGTCTGTCTGTGTCCTCTCCAAAAAAACCTGTTCCCCAGTCATGAGATTTGCCATGCAGATCTCACACTTGTTGAGTTGAAAGGTGGGATTCTCTTTCCTAAAACCCAATCCCATTCCCAGAAAATGCCAGACAAACTAAACCAGTACTGAGCCAGAATGAAAACACAAAACCAGCAACAGAAACACCACGAGCTGGTGTGTTTTTATTTATACACATACCACCCCCATTCTTCTCGCTGAAGACCCTTCCCTTTGTTCAGATCTGGAGCAATCCCCAATGGGGATGCAAAGGGCAGCAGTGTGGAGGCAGGGGAGGAGGTGGAGAAATGTAAATCCCCAGTTAACCCTCTTTTTGGGGGGGGAGGGAAGGGGCTGTGTAGGTTGAAGCAGGAAGCAGGATTTATCACCTCAGCTAAAATTCCATTAACCATTAACTAAGGGGAGAATCCAGGCTATAGGAGCTCTCCAGAGTCAAAAAAAAAAGAGGGAAAACGTGGGCCCCAACACAGTTATCCTCCAAAGGGCATGGATGTGGCTCCACACAGAGCTGGGCAGAACTGAGAAAATGAATGGCATTTTGAAAAGAGTTTTTAGCTTTTTTCTTCCCCTAATATTTCTGTGTTATTATATATTTATAGTTAGTATTTGCAGCTATTTTTGTAGCTGGCCTGCAGTTTAAGATAACACGTTTTACTCATGCTTCAGAGATTATAAACTGTGCTATTTGTTCTCCCAGTTGTGACCAGAAGATTGAGCAACACAGAAGGAAAGGAAGAAAAATGGAGGAGTTCCAAAAAGCCCGATGCCAACAGTGCAAATGCATGTGATAAAATATAGCAAGATATCTCCAAGCTTTTTTTTTCAACCCATTCTCCCACGCATCAATTTAGATTAAAATACAGGGGAAAGCAACACTCGATGGATTTCCCATCTTCTGGAGAGAGAGCACTGCCTGTACAGCATTTCTGGATGAGAGGTGCTGACATAAGTCCTGCTGATCAACAAGAGCTTGTTGGCACACTGGCCACATTGGAGAGATGCAAACACCACAGCACTGCTGTGTATAACACACATGGTGTCAGGCCAGCTGTAGTCAAATTTCTTCAGTCCTTATCTTTTTTTTTTTTTTTTTTTTTTTTTTTTTTTTTTTTTGCTAGAAGGCCTAGCAGTTCCTTATTTGTATAAAAGATAATCTACCTTTCACATCGTGGTGTCTGGATCCTGTGTTTATTGCACTTATCCTTAGAAAGCCAGGCAGGCAACTACTGTCTGCTCCCCATTTAACACAGAGAGAAGGAAACCAAAAGAGGTCAAGCCTTGTGGAACCAAACTCAAATCCAAAATTTTAGCTCCACTGAAGTCCCTCCAGGCCCCCATCATCTGCCATCTATCCCTCTGTAGCTCTTTGCTGTGTGACCTGGAGTCCTTGGTCATGAGGAAGTGCAGAGGTCCCCCGCCAGCTCCATGCATGCCAGCACCTTCTTCCTGGGCCAGACTGAATTTTTGCATATAATCTGATCCAGAAAGTCAGTGGAGTGGGAAGTGCTAGCTGGGACATGGACAGGGACAAGGACCTCAGCCTACCTGCCATGTGATTTGTGGCTGTAACTCGAATGTGGATCTTCCCTATGCCAGGATGGTGGTTACTCCACAGGTAGAAAGAGTGCTCATTCTTATCAGTGACCTTCCTTAGGACATCTTTATCCTCATATCCCATGTTTCCTTCCTTCAGACTCCTGCAGAATTTGGACGACTCCAGCTGCAGCCACCTTCCATCCTGCTTTCCTGTGAAAATGAAGACCAGCAGTGAGGAGAAGAGGAAGCTTGGGCCATAGCTTATACCCCTACATAGGAGTACCTTGGCACTCACAGCCACTCCTAGAGGCGTCTCCAAACACACAACCCCGTGTTTTCCACTGATATTTGTGCAGTC
Source organism: Coloeus monedula (assembly GCF_965178545.1). NCBI lineage: Eukaryota > Metazoa > Chordata > Aves > Passeriformes > Corvidae > Coloeus > Coloeus monedula. The sequence continues at coordinate 115,521,313 of NC_138783.1, forward strand.
CGTTTGCACACATCATCTCCTAGTAACGACTTCACTTTGTTTGAAATGTGAATTAAATTCGTTCCCTGTAACTTGAACTGCGGAGAGGCCCAAAACCCAGCACGTGATGGGCACAGTTGACTGGCAACATGCCAGAGAGGAACAGAGTTGTTGTACAAGTACTAATTATAAGATTATAAAATAAAAGCCCTTTAGTAGCAAAACAGCCCAATGGAAATGTCACTGTTCAAACTTCTGATTTATTCACATGACGAGGCACAAAAGGGCACCTTCAACTCAGCTTTAACTGTTAATATCCTTCATCATGTTATGGTAATTCCTCAGGCAACCAGACAGATATGAAAAAACATGTTCCCTTCCTTATGGCTGTTGGGGAAATTATGTACTCTAACAGCAGCCTGGAAACAAAATTACTGTATTGAATGTGTAAGATAATACATAAAATTATTTTACTATAATGAGGTTTTTACTTAACTTTGTGCCTAAACCAGGCTGCTAGGTGCTTTGCCTTCTTAATTAAATTAATTTGGACAGAAAACTGATCAGAAAGAAAAGTTCTGGAGAGATTATATGCTAAAGCAAGATCTGCTTGGATCCTAAAATTGTAATAGATAAAAGAAACATGGAGAAAGGGATTTGCTGTTCTCCCTGAAACTCAGGTGAGGTTTTCCTCCTATTACATTCCACAGATATGTCCTCACACCAAGTTCTGCAAAGAGCTCCTCTCCAGGCCTTTGGTACTCCCTTCTCTTGTCTTCAAATTTGTGCTCACTTGACTTAATTAATTCTTGGGTTGTTCTGTGCAGGGCCAGGAGTTGGACTCAATGAACCTTGTGGGGCCCTTCCAACTCAGAATATTCTGTGATTCTGTGAAAGACAAGTCGCTGAGTGTTACCCATTGCTCATGGGAGGGTCAGGCAGCTCCAGCTACTCAGGGCTTGTGCAATTGAGTTTTCAGTATCTCCACCCCACAACCTCTCTGGGCCCCTGTCGGACCAGACTCATGCTGATATTTCTTTTTCCTGATATCTACTCAGGGATTCCAGTGTTTCAACCTGTGCCCATTGCCTTTTTCCCTGTCACCCTTCTGAGAAGAGCCTGGCTCTATCCCCTGCAACCTCCCGTGAGCTAGGCCCAGACAGCGATAAATTCCCTTGTGCTGGGAATTTAAAATCTCTTCTGCAGTTTGAACAGTCCCTGACTCTTCTTGTATGTGCTATGGTCCAGCCCATTGACCATTTTGGTGGCCCTGTGCTGCACTTTCTCCTGAGAGTCCATGTCTTGTACTGGGAGCCCCAAACTGAACACAGCATTCGAGGTGTGGCCTCACTAGTGCTGAGCCACTTGTCATGGTCCTTCTAAATAGCAGCCCAGTGCATCGAGTGGTTCCACAGTGGGAACTTTTATTGCTCTCTGTCCTGTTGTCTTGGTCATTAATAAAGGCATGAACCACTCCTGGTCCGAGTATTGATCCCTCAGGCACGCTGCTGCTAACTGGTCACCCCGTTGGACTTTGGATCACTGACAGAGTACAAACAATGCTCTGAGCTCAGCAGCCCAGCCAGTTTTCCACCCACCTTATCATCCATTTATCCAGCCCGTATCTCACTAGTTTGGCAATAAAGATATTGAAGGAAACACTATGAAATGCCTTGCTGGAGTTTAGGAATTCGAGGTCCTCTTCTCTCCCTTCGTACACAGAGCTTGTCATGCCATCATTGGAAGCGCTCAGGCTGGAAGGGCACAATTACCCCCTTGGTAAATCCATCTTGGCTGATCCAAAACAACTTCTTGTCCTTCCTATGTCTGGAAATGGCTTGTTAGAGGGCTGACTGTGTGACATCCCCAGGGACTGAGTTGGGGCTGACCATCCTCTAGCTCCCCAGATCGTCCTTGTCCTTTTGGAGAATGGGTGTTTCATTTGGCTTTTTCCAGTCATTGGAAACCTCACTGTGATGACTGACAGAGAGTGGCCTTGCAGTGACAGAGGCCACTTCCCCAGCTCCCTAGATGCTTCCCATGGACTTGTCTATGCCTAGTTAGCCCAAGCTCTCACTAACTCTGTGTTCTCTGGGTATGGTTTTGCTCCCACAGGCTCTGCTAAGAGGCTCAGACACCTGAAGGGCCAGAGGACCAATCTGAGCAGTGATAAACTAGGCAAAAAATGGCACTGAACACCTCAGCCTTTCTTTCATTAGGTATGGCATCCGCAACCCCAGGGCAACATCTTCCTTAGCCTTCATTTCACTGCAAAATGTACTTAAAGGAAGAGTTCTTGTGGTCCTTGACATCCTTTTTTAGATTCAACTCCAGCTGAGCTCTGGTTTTCCCAACCATATCCCTGCATGCTCTGCAATGCCTTGGGGCACCACCACTGTCCCTGCTTTCTCCTTCTGTGTACTCCCTTTTTTTTTTTTTTTTTCTGGTATCTCTTTGAATTGAGATCACCATCCTAAGAATTAGAGCTTTAAACTATTTTACACAATCATCCCAAAATGATTCATAGAGTCAATAGACCGTTTTCATCCCAAGTTCCAGTAGAAGTAAACTTTTCTGATTACCTCCCATCTTAATTTAATTCTATCATTTTTAGCTTATGTCTTCATTTTCTCTAAGCCTCTTAATATCACCTCTCCCTTCAACGTTTTGCTCAGAATAAATCCTTGTATAATTGCACTGCCTTTAATTGGTTACCCCTGGGGTTCATTTCATCTGGTTTCCAACAATATGGATTTACTACATTTAACTGCTTACATCAGTATTAATAAATAAAACTTTTTAAAAGCTTGTGGTGCTATCCAGTCTGATAAGTCTTTACCAGCTGTGTTCTTACTATATAATTATTATTCTTTAGTATAGTTACTCGGGTAACCTTTGCACTTTGGCGTTATAATTCCAGAGAGTTTCTGAACATGTCACTGAATGCAGGTTTTGGGGGAAGCAGGAAGATAAAGTCCGACCTCCTCCTCCTAAAATCTCACTTCACCGTTCTCTCACACACACCCATAAACCAAAGCAAAATCTCTCCTGCCACTATGGCCTACAGTTATTATTCTGAGGCTTGTGATTCATTCAGTTTACTCATGCAACAGCATGCACATGCATTTGAAATGTAAATGTATTAATCTTATAAAAACTATTGCTTGATAATTTAAGGACTTATGGCCAAACAAAGGATCTACAACAACAGGAGTGGTAATAGGCACTGTACTTTAAGCATACAGCTTCATTTTCAAAGAACCATAAATAATGAATACAACAGCAAAAGAAAAACTGAATAATGAATGAGAAAGTTCACACATCTTGCTGTCATTTTGATCATTAATTTTTATTTGCCATCAGGTTTGCAAACCCACATACTTTCATCCTTTCAATTTTCTTTCTAATTTCTAATAATTGAATATATTATGTATATTTTTCTTCACCTTTATGCAGAAAAGCCCGTTCACTAAATACTATTGAGCAATTAGGATAGCAAAAACTTTTACACTAAACACACATACTTTTTTTCCTTCAGAAACCTGGATCTATGTGTCTACTTATATATCAATCTAGGATTCAAATATGCAAGTATTTTATCCTCTCTACAGCAATTTTTCATATTCAGTAAAACAACTGACTTAACTTTTTTTTAATAGCTTTTCAGTTTCTGTTTTTAAAACCCTTTGCACCTTAGGTAAGTCTTAGTACTGGCAAGTCAAACAAAGCAGAAATAAATTTTAGTGAGGAAAAAATGGAGAAAATCCCATGGAGTTTATTTTGATATTTAGGAATGAACTAAATGATATTAAAAAGATTACATTTCCCAATTATCTTATTGGATTTTGAATTAAATTTGTCTTTCTGAAGTCCCTTTTTTGAGAGATGAATCAATCTTAAGGATTTTGACCAGAAAACAAATGGGAGTAGGGAAAAGATACATGAAACTGAAGTTCTTAACTTTGTAAATTATGTCCCACCTTGTAGCACTTAAGACACTTTTCTGAGAGTACTGAAATCTCATAAGTAGGCGGAAATTTTTGTTACGGCTTTAATTAAGCTGTGTCTGCCCCAGCTCATTAGTCACAGAGTCACAGAATCATCAAGGCTGGGAGATACCAGTGAGATATTCCAGTCCCACTGCCAGCCAAGTGGGGCCTGGATAAGTTTGGGAAGTGGGACCAGAAAACCTCATGAGGTTCAACAAGGCCAAGCACTGCACCTGGGATGGGGCATTCACAGAATCACTGAATCACAGAAGCATCGAGGTTGGAAGGCACTTTCAAGACCACCCAGTCCTGCCATCAACCCCATAATCACCCCTAAACCATCCCAAAGTGCCACATCCAGACCCCTCATGAACGTTTTGGCAGTGATTCACCATGTCTTTAACAGGGATTTTGTTCTGAGCACCTTGGATTTTTGCATATGTTCAAGATCTGTCCACTAGTCTCCAGCAGAGCACTTATCCCAAGCTCTGCATAACCTGTGCCAGTAAGATCCCATCAGGCCAGGAAAGTCTCCCAGTTCCAGTCAGAGGAATGTCTGGGACCTTATCTATGAGGTGAAAAAATTCCTGAGGCTGGAAAGCAGAGGTCTCTGCAGGCTCACTTGATTGCCCCCTGCATTCCCCACCCAGCACACAAGGGTTGTCCCAGTGGAGCCCCCGGGGACAGCACCCCCAGCAAGGGGCCTGTGTTTGCCCTCAGAAATTTCAGTTCTCCAAGCCAGCAGCCTGGGCCACATTGCAGGTATTAACTGTACTCCACCTGTGTTGCAATCAAGGGCAAAAATGTGCCTTTGCAATCCTAAACTTGTGCTTTTAGGCAAGATGTTCCACCAGATTAACTGCAGGAGGAAAGGGTCAGTTCTAAACTATGCATTCTTGTCCTCACTGAGCTATGTAAGGTCAGCCTTTGCTGATAAGGATGACTGTATTCCTTTAAAAATGGGGTACCTTATGAAGAAATAAACTGGATTTCGAAGGAGCTGGCTGCTGCTGTTTGTTTTCAATGCATAACCACCGACATTTCAGCACAGTCTGTGAGAAGCTGAGTGCTCACTGCAGTTATACAGCTGATCATATGAATAATCTCTAAGATTTAATATTAAAATGTTGTTATATAATGACAAAAATGGACTTGGCAGAAGTTCACAACGAAATGCAAGTGAAGAGGGTTCTGAAATCCTCTCTCCTGTGGATATCACACTCAGAGAGAAGGTTTTGCCTTTCTCTTGTGTTGACAGGTGGGGTTTTATTATGGAATTACCTTTTTAGAGGGGCCAGAATGAAGCAATGGTCTCATAAATTTAAGACTAGGAAAACGTGTCAGGAAGAGAAATAGTTGGGTCAAAGCAGGAGGAAACTGGACAGTTCTGTGTTGGTTTTGCTGGAAAAGCAAAAGGTGGATGTGGGTCACACAGGCACGCACAGAAATGAGGGAGGTGTTCAGGTCAGCAAGCAGCTCATGTCCACATCCAGGCAATTCCTGCCAGCACATCTCAGCCTCTGTTAGCATGACCAAAACAGCTCCTTTCTAAGGGATGCACGGCACTGAGAACCCCAAAGAACCAAAGTGGTGCAGGGACCAGTGGTACCATGTTGTCCTGGCATCTCCACCTTGGAAAAATTGTCTGAGGAAAACCTATACAAGAGGGTGTCCTGCAGAATAGGTAAGACATGCACAAAAGAGCTCACACTAGCTTTAGACTCACTAACCCACCAAAAAAACCCAGCCAAAACCAGGAAAAAAAATCTATCACAGGACACGACATAACCATCTTTCTGTTTGTTTCTCACGTAGCTTTACTGAAACAAGTATTTCAAGTCGTCTTGTGGCAGACTCTTTTATGCAATACCCCATTAAATGTTTTTCATCTCGTTTTTTTCTTAGTTGCTGCACTCCCAGTATGAAAAGCCTGTTCCAGCTGCCTGCCCCTTTGATGCTGATAGAGCCAGGCTGCCTCCCCAGGAGCGTATCTGTCCATCAATCAGTCCCTGGGACATGTGGAAGACTTTTTTGTAGTCAACTCTTCACATCTTCCATTTCTCAAACCATCCTGCAGGAGCCTGTTCCCTAATTTCATTCTTGTTTATTGTTTTGAGGTCCTAATATCACTGTTGTATGTTGCTTTGAGGTCAGATAGTCTGCAACAAAACTAAACAGAGGGCACATTTGATGCAAGAAATGTCAGAGTCAGTGGGGCCCTCCCTGAAAAAAAAGATTTCTTTTAATTTTTCCCTTTGAGAACCCTGAAAGAAGTTTTTTTTTGTGGTGGTATCCTCCATGGAGTCTGTCACTGCAGCTGTGAAAGGCAGCACAACATGAGATGGACTGTCCATAAGTGTCCATGGGGAAAAAGACGAATTTACCTGCCTCTTTATCCTGAGGAAGTGGGCTTTGAAACAAGACAGCTCCTCGAAAAACACCAGGCTGTGCTTGAGAGTTCCCTTCAGGAGACCTCAGACTTAGCTGTGGGTCTCTACACACTGAACAGCACCTGTGAGGAGAAGAATTTCAGGCAATCTCTTAATTAAAACAAGGATCATAACGTACCTGAGCTTTCCCAGGCATTTCGGTAACTCCTTAAGTCAGGCCTGAGTAAATGTCAAACTGGCACAAGGTATTGACATTCCTGAAGAACATGGAAAAGCAAGCCCAAGGATGAATGAGGATGCTGGCCAGCTCCATGCTTATTCTCAGACCGAACACAGCTCTTAATTTCCAGAAATACTTCTCAAATATTTCTCAAAATACTTCTCAAAAAGTCTCAGGGGCTTTATAGTCTGCATCTCAGAGCTTTCCTGGGTTCAGTCATAAAAACATTGGCAAAGGTTTCACACAAGTACAGTGAGTGCTCTGTGTGCACCAGGAAGGAGAACCAGCTCCTTCTTGATTTGACGTGGATTTATAGTCCTGAATAGCTCGTCTATTTTCTTTTTCCAGGCGAGGTTTCAATAGGACACATCAGATATTTGGCAGAGTTCTTTTATACTCAGTGTTGGAAGGAATGGGTTAAAAAGCAGAAAAACTGGAGGAGGGTTGTAAATCAGCCGAAGTGACCTTGGAGCTGGGAATAACCCTTGATAAGCCTGTGTAAACAGCAGGACAGAGATCCTGTGGCATGGGCATGAGTTTAACAATGTCTGTGTCTCCTCTTGTGTGCCTCTGCTTTGGGGATCCCTTGGTTAGAGAGAAAATAATTTATTATTTGGGTTTAAGTCATGAATTTGTGGTTATTTGTGGTTGTTCTGGCTGCCTGCCCGTGCTGACTCACACACACACCTTCGGGCTGACACAAGCCCGTGTGGACCATGCGAGGGTAGGGGAAAGCTCTCGATTTCAGGCTTAACATCCACCTCACTCTAAGCTCTTCCATAACACTTGCATTGGCTAAACCAGGCTTTTTTACAGATCTGCCAGGCCTACCCGCCAGCCTTCAAACATACCTGAAAAGTTGGTGAAACCTTCTATTATAGGTCTATTTTTTTTAACGACAAACATTCCTGGAGGGGAATCCCATTGAAACCTGTGCCATTTCCTAGCATGATTTGCAGTAGTGCCATTGCCCTACACCGTGCCCCCTCAAACTCCTTTCAGCATATACTTTATAGTCAAAACACCCTGCTGACTCAGAACTTGTGGGTGGCAGCCAATCACCCTGGGTGGCTGAGCCAGGATGCTTTTGTGTGTTCCATGTGAAAGCCAGGGGGGAAAATCAAGCTTCTGATCCATAACCCCACTAGACAATAGCCTCAATGGAAGGCAATTTGCAACTGCTCTGCTCACAGGGGACAGAAATAGTGGCCTGAGAACAGTATGTGCTGCGAGGACTGGAGTGTTATGCATAACCAAAAGTGCATTTCGAGCCATTGCTGGAACATTGTTCCTTCCAGGGACTTCAGGGGATGCCCACATTTAGGAGGTAGCTCCAGACAGCTGGAGAGTGTAACCTAAAAAAAGCATCAGTGTTCTTGGGGACACTTGAGCAGAAAGAATAAAACAAGAAAGAACCTCAAAAGCATCACAGTGAAATCAGGGTGCCTTAACTTTTTTTTTTTTGTCCCTAAAGACCCATGTCTTGCTCAGCTGCTCCTCTGCTCTGAGGCCCTGCAGTTTCATGCTCTGTAACCACTTTTCTCTGAAGCTGACCAAGACCCTTCGTGCTGTGTACCACAGCAACCCTTTTTCTGAAAGCCACACCAAAAAAATCATCTTCTTGCAGGTTTTAAACCAACCTGTGTCCAAGCAAGTGTCTAAGCTCCTGCTGCTAAGGAAGACTCAATCTTTCAGGCACCTCTGAGAGGGACACAGAGTTTTTCTTCTTAGCCTTCTCCTCTTATGTTCATTTCCTTTTATTCAGGCAATGGGAGAGCAATTGGGACATCTCTGAAAAAAATGAGTGTAATCCCATAACAGGGGTAACAGACCACTTGCCTTTCACTTTTAAGCTTTAGCTTTGGGTGTATTATGAGCACAACAGCGTCTACAAGAACAGACACCCAGTTTCAGGGCTGTTTCACAGGACTGCTCACCTTCTGCACTGGGTCACTGGATGTCCCCAGGACACGAGGATTGTCCCTCTCTCACAAGACAAGCAGGCTAAGCTCAGCTGGCTGAAATAATTCCTGCTAGTCGACTTTCCTCCTGCAGAAGGGAGCACCTGAAGAAGCTGTTACAGGATTATTGCTGCTTCTTCTGGGGGCCCTTTGAGGATGATGGCGCTGAGCCTCCCTGCAGAAACACCGGCATTCGGCTTCTCTGTTCACATGCAAATGAGTGAAGCCTCACCACAGTCAAAACCCGCTGTTCTTGCCCCATTCAGAGCCTGACAAACAGCCTGATCTCCCACCTAGGTAAGAGTCAAGGCTGCAGCTTTTGCAGCTCCATCACACGATGCTACAATTTTTGGATCAGTGTGGACCGGTTGCATTCGAATTGCATAAAATTTACCTACTCTGGGTGCACAGGATGCAGGAGACCCAGTGGCCTCCTTTAAGTCCTTTCATAAGTGACGAACTCTGAGTGTTTGAAGGTCAATCAGTTTGTGCTCATGAAATGACTCACGGGCATCTGGGCTAATTTGTCACCTTTAGCATATCTAAGACAAAACTTCCAAGTCTTCTCAGACAGGGATCAAGCAAGGGCTCAAGTACAGACACTCTCCTGAATTGTTAGCTCCAAGTCTGCCTTTCTGGGGCATGTAATGGCATGCTGAAGTCTGGCTATTTTGGGAATTCTTTGCTTTAAGGTCTTCTGACAGTTCCCAACACTTAAAGGGTAACTTCTCTGAGTCCCAGCTCTGACCTCTGCGAGGATACCCTGAAAATCATATTTTCCATGTGGAATCCCACAGTCCTTAATTTAAGTGTAGTCCAGTATTAAAAGACTTGAGTATTGACTAGGCTTTTCCAACAAACCTGACTGGTATCAAGGTACACGAACTTCACGGGATAACTTTAAACAAGAGGGTTATTTTGTATTCATAAGCTGTAGGAAAAATACATTAAAACGCACCCAAATGCTGCCAACATCTATGACAGGCACAGTGGTGAGGTGTCCACCTTGGCCGTCCTGCTGCTTTTAGAGGGATTATCGGGTTACCCACCCCACATCCTGGGAATTATTATTTTCCACGGTCTGAACGTCATGCATTTACCAGCTGACCCTCTCAGCCTTGGCACTGGCACTCCTGATAAGCCAGTCTCCCTTGGGAATGGGCCTGGAGAGCTCAGGAAGGGGCAGGACACACAAGCACCCATCTCCTGCATCACTCCTGAGCAGGAATCTGAAGTTGTAAACTCTCTCTGCCACTTCAGCCAGTTCCAGAAGAAGTGAACTTCTTGTTTTTGTACAACAGGCACGTTGCAGCTGTGCTCAAAGGTGTGGAAATCCTCTTCATCCGGCTGGAGTAGCTCAGTAGAACGAAATTCACAGGGAACAGGCTCAGAGGATTGTTTTGTCTTGAAGAGGGGAGAATATAAAGCACGTAACAATTTCACTACTGCACAGTTAATATTAACAGTTGCCACATGTACATAGGAGTAGAAATTACAAAACCAGAGCCATAAATAAAGGAAAATTAAAAAAAACCCCAAACCATAAAATATTTACAATGTGCCTTCCTCAAAATTAGATAGGGGAGGATGATCTTGAATTAGATCTTAAAAAATAAGACAGGGAATGTAAATACAACTGCTCCAAAACAAATACAACCCAGCTGTTTCAGATACTCATTATCTATCAGGCAGCATGTAGCAGCAAAAAAAGTGGCAAAATAAACCAAAATAAAATAAAATCCCTAACTACAGACACAATATGTTCATAAAATGAACTGTTGGTCAGCTTCAGTTACCTGACTTCCATTTATGCCAATCATTCTTTATTTTTTCCTTCAAAACCTGCCCACACAGATAGCAAGATAAACAGCATTTTGCAAAGACCAGCCTGATAGTGGTATAATGTTAAGATCTAAAGCAGAGGTTTTGCCAGCTTTGGGTATTTATGGAAATACTCATTTCTTAGCCATTTTCCAGAGTGCCCATACAGTGTTGTCAAGTGGTTTCTATTGCACCTGCCCTTTGAGCAGTTTTATGTACAGCAGCAGTGCAGATGCCAGCCCTAGCTGGTATTTATGGGGACTGTTGCTGCTGTGCACACAGAAATACTTAAGAAAACAGGTCCATCACCAGCAGGAACTCGTATCAGCCAGCTTGTACTCCTTTCCCAGGATGGGTTCAAATTACCTTCTGAAAATTACTCATCAGGTGCTCGTACAGGAGTCTGATGACCTATGTCCAACCAATCCCAGAGAAAACAAACACTTCCAGCTAACTTCTTTTAGCTTCCTATTAAGTTTTGATAACTCTCAGTGTGGTTGGGTTTTGATCACAAAAGAGATGTAGAACTCCAAAGAAAAAAACTGGTAATCAAATTGGTTAACCAAGCCCAGGAATTTCCTTTTAGAAAATTTACTTGCTTAATTACAAAGTGTTGGCAATTAGGTAAAGGTTGAACTAGATCATCAATCTTTCACCTTTTAGAGGAAAACTGTAATGCCACAGCTCTTGTTGTTGACCAGAAAGGATCTGTTTTCTTGCGCCACCTTCTCTAAAGAGAAGAAGGATTTGGGCTTTATTTGTGCCTTCAAACACAAGGCTTCTTTACATAGGCAGCAGGCAAGCAAACAAATTCTTTCTTAAGGAATTAAGGCAGCCACTGAACCAGAATAAAGAGAGAGTCAGACCTAAATTAAGGCTGATGAACTAAGACATATTTTAGTCATTAACAAGGAAAATGCAGCAAGAGTGACGAGTGTGTGACATCCTACTACAGGTTAATAATTTTTATACCAAGACATGGAAGAGTGGTAGTTGTGATTCAGAAATAATTTCAGAAATCATCGTTCTTCCTCCACTTGAAATTATAGGGCAAATAGTGTTTCACTGAGCCACTTCAGTTAAAATTAAAAAGAAAGGTAAAGTAAAATAATTGAACAGACTGGAATCAAAGTGTAAAACCCTACCTTAGTCAAAAACAAAGTTGTCTTGTCAAAAAGTTATGGACAACAGATTTGGCTGCTTCCATGGAAAGCACACCTCCCTGAAAACTGCATATGCAAACAGCACTTCCTCATAATGACAACTAAATTTATTTTTTCCTAAGTGAACTTCTGGCTTGCTGTAGAATACAAACAGATGAAACTGAGCTGCATTTTTCCTCCTTTATAACTTGTCTGATCCAATGAACGAGATCAGTGTTTTGTTGGTGACCAATCAGTGATTTACAGTTTTCTGACTTCATCTGCTTTGTTTATCATGGAATTAAAACAATGTCCAATTGTTGATAAAAATCAAGTACTTTTTATACCTGATGCAGGAACAGGCCATAAAAGCTTGTCTATCTGCAGGTAAATATAAAGAGGACACTTTATTGTTACCCTTTTATAGCAGGTCAATCAACAAGTCTCCAAGCACTTTTACAAATGTTGGGTTAAATGTGAATATAGCTGTTCTCCTCCTGATATTGCGTACCATTAATAATTCCCTTTTGCAGAGCAAAAATGCAGGCAGATGGAAACAAATTCACTGAAGTTATCCAGCAAATCTGGAGCTGAGCTACTATGGAAAGTGAAAAAAAAACCCTGTCTCTTTATTATTCAGACAAACAAAAGGCAATTCTTTTCGGATGGGATTTATCTCTGGTTATCTCATGCAGGTATTCAGAAAATTCAGCTCTTCAGAGGCTCTTGTTCATTTTTTTAATCTACTAGCATATAATTATTACCAAATAAATGAAAAACACTGATCTTCCTGGAGGTATAGAAAAATGTTTTCTTTGTTTTGTTTGTTTTTTTTTTAATATGAGATGTCATGGTTAACAGTCAACATTTAAAAAACTTATAATTAAATGATCAGTTGAGAAAATCTGGCTCCATTAAATCAATGTTAATTTTGTCCAAGATTACATCCAAAACATAATTTTTGGTTACTAAATCAGAAAAAAAAAAATCTTATTTTAAGTTTTATTGTGTTTTTTTTCTTTTTATTTTACCAATCAGTATTTTTCTGTATGCATCAGGAAGACTAAATGTATTTGATTCTAATTTATATTGAAACACAGTTCTTTCACTGATTGTTTGAAGCCAACCACATGAGAACTGAGTAATTTTTCTTTTGCAAATAAAAATTTTTAAAATGTTAAGTTAAAATGCATTTTTGTCATTTCTTTTTATGAGAACAGTGAGATCATTCTACATTGAAACTCAAATTTACTGATGCGTTGTAGCTACTTCAGACCAGGCTGGCATATGAGTAACTAAAAACCTGGCTTAATTGGTTGAGCAGTTTGGATTTATGGCTGCTTTGTGCTACAAGTGCAAGACAAAGCTAAACTACCAGATCAGTGAGGGAAAAAAAAGTCCCAAGTATCAGGAGAAAAATCATACAATAAATGAAGTTGTCATTTAATATCTGTGCCACAAGAGTAGGATTATTTTAATGTGGATAGGAGGTCAAATTTGTAGGTCAAATTCTCTTCTGATATGGGAAAACGCAGCTGTATTTGCATGATACACCCAGAAAAATCCAACAAAGGGCAAGTATTTGAATTTTTATTCTCTCTTGTTATACAATAACAGAGGAGAAACCCACTGAAACAACATGCACCTGATCTTAAGTGAAGGTCACTTATTATTCCTGTCTTCCCTCGGAGAGACAGCAAAGAATTTAATTTCGTAACTCTGAGGCTTTGCCTCTATACCAGAAAACTGAATTGGGAGGAAAAAGGGAAAAAAATTAAAAATTGAGAACTAAGAGGAGTCTGGGCAATTTTATGGGTTTCCATCTGTGGGGGGCTTCAAACTCTTAAAATATTTTCTGAAAGACTGGGAAAGAAGTGAGAATGTTCACAAGGACACACCTTTCTAATCTGCAGGCCCATGAGACCCTCTCCTGCTTCCCCGATAACAGGGTCATTGCTTTAAGGAGTTGTGTATTTTCAGCATATTTAGTTAATGCCCTAACAAAGGACCACCTTCTGCTTCATTCAACTGTTGGAATAAAAAAAGAGATTATATTTGAAGATGTCTGCCCATTTATCTTGATTTTCAAACATGCCTGCAGCAGGTGAATTTATGAGTGTGTATTCATGGTAATACCAGCCAGATGCAAATGTACTTCCAAAGTCAACATACATTTAGTTTAAGCTTAGTTATTAAATGACTAATTATGTTCCCAGGTTTGGTGTAGTTTTATGGGTGAGTGGGTAACTCTAGTTTCTATCAACCACAGAGATCTTTCACGGGAAGAAAGAATGCATAGAGGACAACACCATTTGAATATTGGTGGGTTTTTTCCCAATTGTGGGCTTTAGCACCGAAATTCCCTGGAGATGGCTCTAATTGTAGTTCTATTGGAATGGTAAAAGGAAGTTTTGTGCTGTAATCCCGAAGTGTCAAGGGCAAGCTCACCCTGACTCCCTGCGTTTGGAGTAAGTACTCGGATGTTTGGATTTAGGGAGACTTTATCTCCCACTGCCCCGGCGTTTTGATTAAACACGTGAAACACAGGCAAAAATCACAATGCAAGGGAGCATATGGCAAGCTGGGCATTAACTGAGTGAGGAACGAACTGTGTTGACAGAGTGCCCGCAGAAACAAAGGGAGTTATGACAAATGACCTCATTGTGGTCTTGGGAAACGGAGGGGCAGGATCCAACCTCTTCACTCTCGTGACCGGTGAAACACAATGAAGCTGAGTCTGGAGGTTTAGGCTGGAGAGCAGGGAAAGGTTCTTCCCCCAGAGGCTGCTGGGCACTGCCCAGGCTCCCCAGGGAATGGGCACGGCCCCGAGGCTGCCAGAGCTCCAGGAGCGTTTGGACAGCGCTGCCAGGGATGCCCAGGCTGGGATTGCTGGGGGGGTCTGTGAGGTTGGACTGGATGATTCTTGTGGGTCTCTTCCAACTCCGAATATTCTACTAAATGGGTAGGCAGAGCTACTTTATAGAACAGGGCTGAGCAGGTGCCACAGGAAGCCAAAGGTATCCCGTGGAAGGATGAACAATGGTAAGCGGTGCCAGACCCCTAAAAAGAGCAGTTTATTCATCAGTTTATTTATTCAGATGCTTAGCGCAGCTCTGTGAAAAGGCTAGCTTGCATGCCTGTAAAGAACCAAAAGAAAACATCCAAACATCGTTTTGCTGCAGAAATACGGAGGAGGAAGTGGTTTGCTAAACATTTACCTTATTAATAACTTTTATTATTAAGATCACTGAACTTACTCATATTTAAGTGCGATAAAGGTGTTTGGAGGAATTGCTGGGTCATGTCGAAGCTCTCCACACCCTCAATTCTGGGCAGTAACCTCTGGTCTACCCAGCAAGAGCACATCCCTCTCCAGTAGACGCTGCCTGCTCCTCCCAAAACATGCAGCCACTCGGAAAAACCAAACCCTGCCCTGATCTCTCCTTTAGAAGTTGTTTATAATCCGTTAATAAAACGAGTGCTCTGCGTCCCGCTCCGCCAAAGCCATCTCTGCAAGGTTTAAAACACAATTACACGCTCACGGAGCTATTCCGGATGAGATAACAGGGCCATGAGCTCAGCCCTCGACCAGGGAGGACAAGCTGAACAGACCAGGCAGCTTCTGCTGCCAAGAGGAGGCAGTGACCCCCTCCCCAGCGCTGCCGCTCCAGCGCTCCTGTTCTCCTGACCTTTGTTAGCAAGCTGAGTTAACCCCGGGGAATATTAACCCAGGCTAAAAAAAAAAAAAAAAAAAAAAGAAAAAAAGGCTTTTACTACGCTTGAGCTCTGCAAGGCCTTTTAGTGAGCCAGGTACCAGCCAGGAGGGAGGGAATAAGTGGGGGAAAGAGGGTGGGAATGCGCTGTTCACTGACCAGCTCAGCCCTCTCCGAGAAGAAAAGGTGTGAACAGGGGTAATCAACGAGCTGCTGGCCTACGCCCAGATCTTCAAGGCTGTAACTAAGCAGGGCTCCATTCATTTTAGCCGAGCTGCCCTGGATCTGCCCCCCAGCAGGTCTGGTGTTGTTTCCTAGCGGACAAAGCAACGCTGGGTCCTCGTAAAGGGTTTTAAACTCCCCTGGCAGCGCAGCACAGCGTATTTGTTACCTGCTGCCGTGTCCTTCTGCCCAGTTCTGCTTGTGACACCTGAATTGATGTCCTGCCTTACGAGTGGCTACCTACAGACTGACAGGAGCCAGCCTACTTTTTTTTATATCTCTCTCCTTATCCGTAGCCACCGTGCAAGACATTTGGATCATTTGGAGCAATCCAAGCTGAGCTCCAGGATATTCTAAACTCAAAAGAAACAGAGTTTTGAATTATAAGTTATTGGGTTATGTCTTGAGAGAGGAACGAGACACCATCAGTACAGGAGTACATAACTGCCAAATGACTTTTAAAGAAAAAAAATAAGTGAATTTCTGTATAAGAGAAATGTTCGGCTTCTCTTGTAGAACAGAACAGATCTTGAGGGATTTTTTTTCTCGTGGCCATGATGCCAAGTAACAATTTGCAGGGCCATTTCCCTCCATTTTCATGAGGAAACTCAACAGGGAAGTCTTATGACCAAGGCACCCTGCATCAAACCTAAAACATCTCTAAGCTCTGAAGGCCATCTATTGCTGTGGATTAAAGGCAAGGACATGCCACACAGGTGGGCATCGTAGAGAACCACAGAAGGGCACAGTACAGTGTTTCGGTTGTGTCTTGGGATGATTTTACCTTTTGCTTCAGATGAAACTTGAGATCCAATTCGTGCAACTGAATCCATGCTGGAAAATTACTGAATCTCACTGATTCCTTTTGGGAGCGCAGGAGCAGGAGTAGCCCCCAAAATGCTGCACCTGAAAAACCTAAGCTATTGTTTTAGACAATACTCCTTATGTTTTCACACTAACGAGTCTGAAGATTCATAGTTCTCTCTGAATAAACACATAGACCCAGAAAAATACGGAAGGTATGATCTTGGTGCGCTTGATGCAATTCCTTGATATGCATTTGGAAATATAAACAAACTCCAGACACTTGCATGCCGAACTTGTGTACTTTGCCTTATCTGCCGTCTCCATACAGAGATGCTAAGCGTAGCATGCAGGAATATTGCAGCTAAATCGGAGCTGTTATTAGCAGTGAGTGGAATTTCTTCATTTAACGACTTTTACAGCACTACTCTGAAGTTTTGGGATATGAGTAGAATTTATTTGTTTTGCCGTGGAGCTCAGCTTTGGCAGAGAAAAACCCTCTCTGTAGTTCTGCCTTACAGGAGGCACCACCAGTGCATTGTAAGTAACGCGACCATTGAGATCGCAGTAATTTTCCAGAATGATCCGTTATTAAATGACCCTAGAAAAGTCCAAAGAAAACAGGAGTCATTTGCCCCGGCCGGTATTTTACGAGCAATCTTTATCAGGTGCCGACCTGCCCTGTTCGGGGAAGTGTTGTGACTCCGTATTTGCCTGCAACATCCTGAAACGGAGGCCAACAGGGACCGATAGGCGAGTTCAAAACACAGGGCACAGCCACAGCTCGCTGGGCTGCAGCAGCAAAAGCCAAACCCGCGGGTCTTACACAGGGAGGGGACGCAGCCGCCGCCTCCCCCTCGGCCCCTTGCCGGGCTCTCCTCGCTTCCCTCCGGCTCCTTAGCTCCGCAAACACCCGCGGGAGGAGGAGGGCTGGGGAGAGGAGAAGGGAAGGGAAGAGCTGCCCGTGTCCCTGCGGGGCCGGTGGGCTCCGGTGGCTCGGGGCGAGCGAGGCGGGTCCCGCCCGCCGCGGGAGGAAGGAGGGGGCCGGGCGGCGCATCCACCTGCGGGCACCTGCCCCGCACCGAGGCTCCTCCCCGGCCGCACCGCCCGCTCCCGGCTCCCTTCGCCGCCTTCCATCCCATCCCGTGCCGTGCCGGGCCGCTCCGGCAGCCCCAGGTAAGCGCGGCTCTCCCCGCCCGCGGCCCCCTCGCCTCGGGAACCACCTGGGGCCGGGCGGCTCCCGAGCGCCGGGAAGGGAGAGCAGGGCAGGGGGATCGCCATCCCGGCCGCTGCGAGTTGCGCCTGCTGGTTTTGGCTTTTAACGAAGGAACTCCGGCTGTGCTCTGCGGGGGGATGAGGACGGATCGCGGCGGCGTCTGGGATCCTCGTCCCGCGGGGCAGGAGGCGCCGGATGACTGAGAACCAAGAGGGGCCGTCGCTCGCCCCTCTCCGCGGCGTTCCCCCCGCTTTCCCCGCTGCCCCCTCTCCGCAGCCTGTTTCTCCAGGGGTAGATGCAGCGCGATAAAGTTGTGCTTCCCCGCGGGCCGGGGTGTAAGGGAAAGCCGGGAGCCAAACGCACACAGAAGAGGTGGATGGGGAAGCCGAGATAGCCGGGAGCCAAGCGCGCACGGAGGAGGTGGATGGGCGCTGTGGATTCAGTGATACCGCGGTCCGAGGAGGTGCAGTGGGGAGGGTGCGGAGGGTGCAGCCAGCGCCGGCCCACCCCGCACCGCTCCAGATGGAGCTTGTCCATCTCTTGCCCTGGTCATGAAGGGTGAAAGATTGGGCAACTTCCTCAAGGTCACCGAGCGAGCAGAGAGAGCAAACCAGAACAGCGTTTAGGGCTGGGGCCTCTTCAGTGTGTATTAACGCTTTGGTTTTTAGCAAAAGCGCTCATTTTTGGTGAAAGTTGGCACAGCTCGTCAAGTAATTTTGGAAGAGTAACTTTTGGAAGAGCCATACCATTGAAACATCTGTGCCAAAGCCTTGCATGCTGAAATCAATCCAGTCCACAGCCCCCGCAGGTGGCTTTATGTTCATTGACCTCGAATCTCAGCGTCAGCTTCCTGGGTGGGTGGGTGTCTGTGAGTTTAAGGGACCATTGTCACACTGAGCCTTTGACCTAAGTGGCCCTGTTTGCCCTGAGTTAGGGGACACTAATGTCTCCAGTGCTTTAGAAAGAGCCAGAGGAAGCAGCTTGGGTTATTTGCATCGTGTAGGGCAGTATTAGGTGGGGAAAAAGGTGGACATTGTGTGTGGCATAGATCAATGAACTGGGAAAATGGCAAGTTGTGGCTTTTACCTACAGGTGTAAATGTACAACCAAAAGACAGGTGGACTAAGATAAATTCTGATGTCAAAGTAGGACTTCATGTGACTTTTTGTCCCTCTTCCTTTCATTCTTAAACCGTTAAAATTTATACTTGTTCATAGGACAAACAACCTGGAGCAAATCTATCATGGTAGCGTAGCCTGAAAATGGAAATAAGTTGGAACTATGTTCCTGGATGTTGATGGAAAAACAAAGCAACACATTATTCTGGGATGCTGGTCAAAATATTTGTCTTGGAGTTGCCAGTTCTGAAGATATGGGGTTTTCCTCTTGTGCCAGTCCAGGGCTGGTCCACACCGAGTAGCTCAGGTGCCATGGTTGTGGCTCAGTGGTGCCTGTGCTCTGCAGCACTTCTTCCCCCACAGCTTTGATGTGTGCATCCTGAAACCTGTTTCTGGCAACACGAACCTCCCCATGGACTGAATTCAAACCTCCTGCCAGCAGATTTGCTTTTGACTCTTATCTGCCATAGACCTCTTAGAAGTGGTTTGCAGCTCCTCAGGACCTGTAGGTCATAGGTTAAAAATAGCTGACCTGGACAGGTATCTTAAATAACTCTGGTTGGTTAACATTGCTGGGTTTTATTTTTCTGCATTGTGGGTACCCAGAGCACATTAATTTCCAGCTCAAATATGGTAAACAAGTGTTTTTGAGAGGTTTAATTCCTTGCCAGCGACTTCCAGTGATGTAGACAGACACTTGAATTTTACTGCCAGAAGGTAATAATCAAATATGAAGATGATAAGCGAACATGCTTCTGCCAGAAAGTCATTTGCTTCTGCCATGGAAGAAGGGCAGAGGCAGGACCTGGGATGTAGTGAAGTAAGAATCCAAAGGCCAAGCTGGCTGTTGCTGCATGCTCCAGCTCCTCCGGTGATGTGCTGGTGAGTGCTGTGGTTTGCAGTTGCTGCTGACCAATGGGTCCATCTCCTACCATGCCAGAACCTCTGGTTCTTCTGGGCTCTTGGTCCTTTCTGTTTCAGAACTGGCTGGTTTTGTAGGGTCTTGTGCCACTCATCATCCACTCAGTGAAATGAGAAAAGAGCATTTCAGCCTCATTCCCCACCCCACTTTCCCTAACAAAGCACATGATGTGATAAGGCTGAGTTTGATGTCCATGTCTTTTTTCAGATGATAATAATAATAGATGATTATTTGTAGTATGACTATAGCTTTTTAAAATGCGACTGCTACACTCAGAGGCTTTTAATGCCTCCTTTTTTTTTTTTTTTTTTGTTTTTCATGTGGAAGTAGAATTAATCTTGGTTTCCTGGCCTCTGTTTTACCTGGAATACTGTTGTGGACCTCACTGAGCAGCTGCTGATAGTGCTTATTAAGAGGCACTGGTTTTTAACACCTCTTGATAAGTAGTTGTACAGTATAATGGTATTTAAGGAGCTAATCTAGAATAGCTTCAAAACTATTTCTTAGGAGCTATGGGAAGGACGAGGTTTTATTTGTGGCAGCCTTTCATGTAAATATTTGCATAGTCTCACGTAGTTCTCTGAAGACGTGTGATGTTACTTCACAGGCACCGTGAGTAGAGCTCACCTCTGTTGAGGAGGTTTGTTGGAAGGCCAGGACACTGTAGGACCCTGATTTTGATGACTTTGAGACATTCAGTCAATTTGCCTTTGACCCCTTCCAGAGGATAAATGGAGTAAATTAAAATCACTTTTTTTAATCATCATCACAATAAAAATATTCAGTGCCACTTCCTGAAGAGGTGTCAAGGGAATCTTGTTAATGAAATGAGATGAAAAATCTTATTTAGCTCCTTTCCTTTTTCATTCATTCATTCATAATTGGATTTTTTTAAAACTTTTCTATGCTTCATTTGGAATTCATGATAATTTTTAGTCCTGATTGTTAAACAGGAATCTTGACCATGTTTCTTTTCTCTTGTCCAGGTGACAAGGCAGGAACTGTCCTGTGAAATTGCTCTGTGAAAAGATCATGAAAATGAATCTGGAATCACCTCTTTGCTTGTTTTCCCTCTTTTTATTTATTTTTTTTTAAATTTTATTGCACCACTGACCTTTCCTCCACACCATCATGTCATGGTTATATTGTGTTCATGGTTATGTTGCTTTGAGGTGGTCATAAAACTGTTGGGAATGAAAAAAATGAAATCATATTTCCTTTCTAGCGTCATCAACGCCATAATTTGTTGGCCTGCCCTTCTCTAAGGTTGAGCTTTGCACTGAAATTACTCCTTTGCTATCTTAATGAGTTCTGTTGGTTTGCTCATATGCTTGATACAGGGAATTTTTTGGATGTGATGCAGTGTGTTAGTCAGGGTCATGTAGAGTGTTTGGATGCTTTTATGCTTCCTCCTTTTAGAAGATGAATTTGACTTCATTTGTTTTTTGACAGTTCTGTCGTCTTACATCTTTCTTGTTTGCATGTGGCTGCTTTTATGTAGGTCTGACTGTGAAGAACTAGTTTGGTTTTTTGGTTCTGGGTTTTTTTTTTTCAATTGTTGATAATTATTACGGAGCTTAGCAAACAGCTGATGTTTCTGTTTCAGGAAGTAGCACAAGACATGTATTGGAGCAATATGTAAATGCAGGAAGCAAGCTGTTGCCAATAAAACTCTGGCTTCTCTGGCCAGTTGAATTCACAGTGTTGAATTAGGGTATCTGGAGGTGGTTATTCCATCCTATTGACCTGGGCATGGAAACAGCCTATAGGGATCTCTGTATGAAAGCTTGTGGAAACCAATTAACAATCACGACATGGTGTGTGCTAAGGAAGTCCTGTTATTATTTCTTGCATGGAGAGCCAGGGTAAAAGGCAGCAGGTGTGGTGACATTAACAAAATCCTGGTTAGACCTTTAGGGTTTCTGTGGCTTTCATCCTTTCTGTTGCCTTTTTGGGATGTTGGTTCCTGGCCAGCAAAGGACACAGGAGGTGTGAAGGAGCCATGAGCTGATTCTGCTGTCATGAGGGAAAAGCAGAGTCTCACTTTTGCCCAAAATCCGCCAGGTGGGGGATTTTAGGACTGGTGGTGAGGGCCATGTACAGCTGAGCAGTACAACTCTGTGCTTGGTGTTTCCTGTTCAGGGGGAAGAGTGACTGTCACTGTGGTAGGGAGGAGGACAAGCCTTTGGAGGGCTGAGAGTCTGGAAAGTCCATTTTTGGTTAAATGGGATGTTGTCAAATGAAGTACTGACCAATTCTGCTACAACTTTTATTTAAAGACTTGATTTGCAGAAATCCATAGAAAAACTAACAAAAAACCCCAAAAGCTATTGGATTGAACTTGCTTTGAATTAATCTAATATTTTTAATTTTTGTATTGTTCTTTGTTCCTTTTTTGTTTTCATTTTTGACAAATTTACTGGAAGTAATGGTGTATTCCTTTAATCTTAATGACCCATGACATAAGGTTAATATTAACACTCCTAAGGCATATGTGAGAAGGAGCTCAGATACTGCAAGTAGCAGCTGCCAGCTGTGAGGCAACACATTTTGCTTTATTCATCAGTGATCTGTTTCAGTGGTGGCTTTTTACTCTTCTTCCCCAGTCATTAAGAAACAGTGGCTTTATTCCAGTAATTCAAGTCATGCAAGAAAAACACACTCAGTTTTGGACCTTCTGTGTTGCTGGAGATCTAAATGCTGGTTCTGCTCCATCCATACTGGTGTTTTTGAAATTCTGGGACTCGACTGCATAGGACTGAGGGGTCCCTTTCATTATCTGGGTGCACTTTTTCCAGAGCTGGAAGGTGTTACCAAGCCAACCCTCAAGCCTCTGGTACCCTGTGACACCTTGAAGCCTGCTCTGCTGGGGAGCTCCATCCCTGTTCCCTTGCCTGGGATCTCCAGCTCCCTTTAAAGGACTCTTTAAGTTTGTTCCTTCAGATGCACCCAGTAAAGTGCCATTACAGCTCAGCAGACATCAGGAGGAGTGATGGCAGTGAGAGGGAAGGACAGTTGTACATTCCCACTGAACTCTTCTGCACCAGAGTGGGTTTATGACACTTTTAGATGGTCTATTTAAATTTGTTTGATGTATAAGGTGAGCTAGAGGCCAAAGTAGGGGGCTGAGATAAGGCAGACCAGTCCCGTCTAGCTCTCTAGTTGTTGGGATGGGGAGTGTTTGACAGGTCAGTTTGGTTCTCCATGACCCAGCTTCCTCATCTGAGAAGTTGTTGCAGTTCCCTTGATGTGTTTGTAAAACGTTTTGAAGTGTGGGAGTGATGTGTGCTTAGGAAAACCAGATTCTATCATTACTGGATGCTACAGATTGATTTTTGCATTAAACATTTTCAAAACTAATGGGAGTTCAGTGCTTTTGGTTTCATGTCATTTTAAAACACTGGCAAATGTGTATATGTAATACCATGGAAGTCTATGTACCTATGAGTTCCTGAATTTTATAACAGGGAAATTGTTATTAATCAGAAGCTGGATGGGAAATAGATTAACAAGAACTAAATTGGGAGTGATGGTTAAAAACCATCTAAGCAAGAGAGAATTTTTCCTCAGTTCATTTGAAAAAACGCAAACCAAAACCACTCCCAGAAACTCCCCAAAAAGAGTGAGGAACACTTTTCCCTGCTAATTTGCAACGCCTTTCAAATGGTAATAAAAAAAATCAGGGATTTTTTTTTTTTTTTGGTCATAATACCTGTTGGCTTACCTCAGAATCACCACTTCTGTCTGGTATCACTAAACTTCCTAACCCTTTTTTCCTGTCTCCTTTCCAGAAAACAAGGAACAGAACAGTCCTGCTGTGACTTATCTGTCTCTGAGTGTGGGCAGAGCTGCACTTCCCGACTGCTGTGAAGAGCTGGGCAAGGATGGATGGGACATAAAGCTAAGCAGAAGTCCTGGAGCCTTAGTCACCAGTCTGATGGACTTTCAGTAAGTAGGAGTAAGACTCGTTTCTCACTTGTTTGATGCACAAATAAGTTCAGTGGTGCATTATTTACACCTTTTTGCTAGTGCTGATAAGCAAATACCAGCATGGCCTTCCTGAAGTGTCACAAAGAATTGGCATGCTCGAGGTGCCAAGCAGCTGTTGAAATCTGCTCCACAGACGTTTGCAGTTCAGTTTTGGGTGAGATGATGCCTTGAGAGATGGTCTAAAAAATAAACTTACACTTTGGGCTGAATTATGCTGTATCTTAATGCAGCTGCAGTGGGCCCATGTGCTGGCTTTTGCTCTGCAAGGTAGGGAAAGGTATTTCTCAGTGCTTGACGGAGGCACTTTCTAGGCTTTTTTTTTCTTGTAGAGTAACATGAGAGGATTCAGTAGCTAGCAGTATTTATTAGAATGATGGCTTGTGGAGGGGTATAACTGCCTATTTTGGATCTGCACCAGCAAACATTTTGTATTTCTTGTGTCTGTGGCAATTGGTGGTTTTGCTCAACGTTAATGTTTAACTTCAAAATAAACTGCTGGATGCTTGAGACATTGGATGCAGCTCCTCTCTTCCACCCTGTTTGCAAAACTTCCCTATTGTTGTGGCAAGGTTCCCCTGCCGTGCTTCTCTCCCTGTTTTTGGTGCAGTGGCTGCAACACTCAGCCAAGAAAACAACTGTTTGGAGCACGTAAGAGTGAAAAAAAATGTAGCCTGTGGGGGCTGCAAGTTGTGGTGTTCCCATGAATTGGTTGAATTTGTATTTCCTGATGCTTTGCTCGTGTTCTGGTTTCTGTGGCATAAAGATACATGAGCAAGTGTTGAGAGAGGCAGGAGGACCTGAATTTGGTACTGACACCATGTGGGTCACTGCCAGGATATTCTTTGACTCTCGTTCTGTCAGCGAGAGTGAGCACTGACTTGACCTTCTCAGTTTGTGCTGCCCTCGTGCTAATGAATAGCTGCCACTGTATAATCCTTGTATTGAGAGGCTGCTGAGATCTGATTTCATGCTGCACCTTGATTTGTACCCTCTCTTCAAATACTTCCGCTTGGTTCAGGGGTTTTTTCGTTTGTTTTATTTCCCCCCTCTGCAAATTTGGCCTTTTTCCGAAGGAAAAACTGACAAGAAAGGTGAACAAAGCCTCCAGTTGTGATTGTTTCCTTTTCTGTTTGTTTGTATAGGTTCACACTTTACTCCCTAACACTTGAATTGTTTCTGTACTGTTGACAAAGGAAAAATGACCTCAACTGTAGTAAGTAAACAAAATATTCACAATATTCCTCTCTGTTTTTTTTTTC
Source organism: Coloeus monedula (assembly GCF_965178545.1). NCBI lineage: Eukaryota > Metazoa > Chordata > Aves > Passeriformes > Corvidae > Coloeus > Coloeus monedula. Next base: position 115,546,059 of record NC_138783.1, read on the forward strand.
TTCTAATGCGTTTTTAGTTCTTTACATGTAACAGCCCATTGAGTGATGTCCTGAGTAACAAGTGTTAAAACATGGAATACTTGTTGTGTTTCCTTTTTGGGAAAAAGATGCTGTGAGGCAGGTGTAAGAGGCTTGAATTAACCAACATTTCAAGTGCTCAGATACTTTTAGGGGAGATTTATGCTTTTGAGCATATGCTTTTGATTTATTTAAGCTTATTTTGGTGGGATAGGTTAGCACAACTTCTAACTAGTTCTTAAAGCTCTTCCAGGATAAATATTCCACAACCTGTTGCAGGCCAGCGTGTGTCAGAAATAGCTTAGGTGTACTTGGTGCTGTCACAGCACGAAATGGGGCAGTAAGCATTTGTCCTGGAGCTGGACAAAGGCTGTTACTTGTCAGCATTTCTTTCTGTGATGGTGCTGCCCACAGCTGTCCCTGCTGTTTATTTCTACCCTGTCAGACGTTCCAGGGCAAGCGTGTGTGCAAACAGCTTAGGAGGGCTGGGCTCAAGAATCCTTCTTAGCCTGGGTTGCTATGGATCAGGAAACTGATCTTGCCAGAGGTTTTCCAGCCTCACTCTGCGTTATTTCTATTACTCAAAACGTGAGGTTTTAGGCATGTTCTGTGAATCTCTGTGTAAGCTGGAGTCACTAGTAAGTGTTCTGTGTGCGGGGTGTATTTCACAGAGTAAGGTTCTGAAATTTTGTCCTGATTGCTGCCTTGTTTTTCCACTTTCTCCTGTTTCCTTCCTCCCCACGTCATCCCTCAGGGTCCACCGCCATACTACGAGAATCGGGGCTTTCAGCCAGAGCCCATCTATGCTGCCAGGCAGGCAGCAGGTGCTAATCCATACCCACAGTTCTTCTCCACAAACGCTCCCTCAGTGCCAAGCTACGTCCCAAGGGTTGCCACCCACCAGTCCACCAGGCCAGTAGCACACCCGTCCAGGAGAACGTGTGCAGCCAGTAAGTTTTGGGGGCATTTCTTCTGATTTTGGATGTGAGATCTGTTGAAGTAAGATTACAAAGGAAAGGGACCTTCCCTTCCAACTTGTGCATTGAAGGAGTCACTTTCCTGTGGACGAAGAAGGAGCAGCTGGCTAGGATGGGAATAGGGGTGTTTTGGAGGAATGATGGTGGAATGGAGAAAAGTCTGGCTGAAAATGTCTGATTGTAATGTCAAATAAATAGTGCTGGTGAGTGGAAATTGCCTTACTGGTAAACCTAATTTCTCTTTTCTCCCTTGCTTTCATTTCAGGTCTAAAGAAAACCATAATAATTTTATTATCTATATTAATAGTCATTTGTTGTGCAATTGCTGCTTTCTTCATCTGGTATTTTGGTAAGTTTTTTTTTTTTTCTTCTCTCTTTTTTTTCTTTTTTGTTTTGAAAGAAAAGATGTTGTAAGCTTTTAAAGTCAGAAATATCCATCCTTATGTTTTATGCTGAATTAAGGACAGGAAAGTCTTTGTTCCTTTTCTCCTAAGAGGTGAACTAATATTGCTTCTTAATGGATCAGTTTTGTTTGTGGGTTGAGGTTTTTTTATGTTCTTTCTTTTTAACGCCGCTGTTACTTTCCAAATTTGAGCTTCACTTAATTTCAAGTGAAGGGAGGGGATTGTAGTAAGAGTGTGTACCTTAACTGCAAGAGTATAAATGGTCAAGAAGTATTTTGTTTTAGTAAAATGGGATCTCTGTTGAAGCAGAAGTCATTTACATCCATTTATTTGTTTCTGGGGGGCTTTTGCTTTGAAAATGTGTAGATGTTGTGTGAGCCCAGCCTGTCTCAGCCCTGTAAGTTGTACCATGGATGTTTGCCTTGGAAATCATCCCCAGCTGGGGTGACTGAGCTCTGAAGCAGGGCTGGACCAATTCTGTTCAGCTCAGGTGAAGTTTGCCTTGTGCTGTCTTAATTTCCCTTTCAATGGAAGCTGCTTTTCTGAAAAAGCAGGAAACTAAAACCCAAATTGCTGTTTTAGGGAGCCTCTCCTTTCTGTTCTGCTCAGGAAAAGAGGAAGAGAGTTCTAATGGAAGATGTCCCCGCTCATTGCATTGGGGCTGGACTAAAATGATGTTTAAAGACTCCTTCCAAACTATTCTGTGATTTTAAGGGAGTTCATTTAGAACTATTAGGATGACATTTTGTGTTCTTGGAGATGTTTTTCTGACTCATTTTGATTTAAGCAGGGTGAATGTAATCTTGTTTTAAGTGATAGCAAAAGTATATAATTGAGGCACTCACCCCCTTCCTCCTTTTCTAAGCGTTAACGCTTTGCCAGTGAAAAGTTGACCTTTCTGACAACTTAATGGTGCCTGATTATTCAGGGGAGGCCAGTGGCCAAAATCCAACCAGCTGCATCAGTGCCTTGATCTGACAAGCGATGCAAAGGACAGAGCAATAAATCTTCTGTTGTGGCAGGCTGGGTTCCCTCCCACCCCCGGGTTTAAGAGCCGCTTCCCAAGTTTTGCTCCATCAAAGTGGGAAACCTCTTGTGAGCTGGGCACCTGGAGCTGATGTGCAGCCTCGTGGCTGTGTTTCTCTCTCCCTGCAGTAGAGAACCACTGTCTCAGCTCCCTGATCGAGTGTGGATCTTCAGGGGTGTGCATGCCCCCCTCCCAGTGGTGTGATGGAGTGAGCGACTGCCCCAACGGGGAGGACGAGACCCGCTGTGGTGAGTGACAGCAGCCCAGGGCTGGGGGACAAAACCTGCATCAACTGCAAGAGCTTGGGAGCAAATTGCCTTGTCCACAGCTTGCCTAAGGCTGTTAAACAAGGCTGGTTTAGCTTCAAGTATATCTTTGAAATGGTTTAGGATGTGAGAGTACTTGGAAGGATGTATAGAGATATTCAGTTTGTTTCCAGCCTGTTAGAAAAGTTGAAATAAAATGCCTGGCTCAGGGGTTTGAGCTGCCTTGACTTTGAGTCAGTTTTTTAAATATTACCTTTTAGTTTGAGTGGGGTTTGTGCAGAACTGCATCTAGCATTGTCTCTGGAAGGAACAGGCACTGTTGATTTCTCAGTAAGCTTCAGGTGCTAACATAAACCTGGTGGTCTTCAGTCAGGCTTGTCTTTTTCCATGTATCTTGTATTCCTCGTTCTGCCCTTAGTTCTTCAACTACTTCATAACTCATTTGTGTAAGAAAGCCTGGCCTGATCATTGCTTTGTACTGAAAAGATGCCAAGGGAGGCTTTAGTGCAGAGCTGAAGGTAGAAACATCATTGACTTGTCCATTGCAGAGCTTTGGCATCTTGTGTTGTGCCAGTGCCACACTGGAAAACTCCAGCTGTGCTCTTATTCCCTCTCTGTAAACTTTGATTCAGCACATTCTCCTGCAGGGTCAGCATTTGCTGGCCTGTGCTCTGGAGCTGTTCCACTCCATTTGGTTGAATAATGGGTTCTTGGAGAAGCTCGTTTCAATCCATTCTTTTGCTGGAACTATTTTTTATTAAATTCTTGTGCAAGTATATACATAATGGGACGTGGAACATCAGAGCTAATTGATCCTTGTTACATACTTGCTCTACAAGTGCTTCTCTAAGGAAATTTATTAAGAGATAATAAAAAGTATTTTTCAATAGATCATATTTTATTTATAGACAGTATGTGACATTATAAGAAATATATGGTAGAACAGAGAAAAGATAAGAAAATTTTGACTATTGCAACCTTTCTCAGTGGTAGAATATAAAATAGAATTTTGAGCATAAAAGCTGAAATGAAATGATGAACCCTATCTTGTACACTTGCATTTTAAAGCTGGTAGTTCTTTTAAGTTGCCTTACATGAAAAGAAGTAAGTCATTGCCATATTTCTGTCTACTGGATATTCATGCAGAATTTGAGTAGAAGGCAGCATCAAGTTAACATCAGTTCATGCATGAGGTGGATATTAAGGGTAACTACTTCCAAGAAGAGAAAGAGCAATAGTGTGTGGTGTTCTTGATTTCCTTTTTTTTTCTTTTTCCCTTTCTTCCTTTTCTGGCAGTTAGACTTTTTGGACCAAATTTTATCCTGGAAGTTTATTCACCTGTCAGCAAATCCTGGCATCCTGTTTGCCAAGATGACTGGAATGACAGCTATGGGAAGATTGCATGCAAAGACATGGGCTACAGTGTGTAAGTCCAACTTCTGTCAGCCTTTGCTCAGACACAGAAAGGTTAAAATTCCCTTCTTGCCGTTTTTAATGTGTCTGAGACTTTGCCGTGCTGTGAAAATGTGCTGGCAAAGGCATCTCTTCATCTTGCCCTGTTACACGAGGTGCATACTCATCAGCTAAAAATATTATTTTAACCTAGTGACTGGTGGGAAGTGGAACTTGACAAATGTTTGAAGAATCCGAGACTCTGGCTGAGCTGCACCACCAGGGTTCCGCGTTTGCTTAAAAACAAAAATAAATATTTCTAATGTTGTCAATGTCAGAAGCTGTAGTTTGGCACAGCTTATTGTTATCACTTGTTTGAAAACTGAAACCACTGTTGGGCTTCACAGTGGACTTTCTGTTTTGCAGAGATACGTATTTCTACAGTCGTGGGGTACCACCTGAAGTCAGCTTTAAGAGCTACATGAAGCTGAACACGAGTGCTGGGAATATAGACTTGTACAAAAAGCTGTACAGCAGGTATCTTTGTTTAATACAAACCTCTCCCCTTCCATCAGGATCTCTTCAGAGGCTGTAAGAGCTGTAGCTTCTGCCTGCAGCACAATGCAAGCATGTCTTTCAGTGGGGGTTGTTGAAAGGAAAGAGACTTTGTTTTTAATCTGATTGCAGCAACTGTTCTTCCTTCTTTTTAAAAACACAGCTGTCAATTTTCCATCCTCCCTCTCCTCTTCTAAAAGGAAAAATGTCCCATCCTCTGTGCTGTCTGGAAGGTTGCCATATCCAAGGTATTTTTCTAAGGCTCTCTGACCATCAGCAGGAGTTTGTGTATGGTGACAACAGCTACGAGCTGCAACACATTCACAACAGCTGGCACAGCCTTTTTTTCAGTCACATGTACAAACAGCATGCAAAAACAGATCTTTCACTGGGGAAAGTATCATTTTTATTCTCATTAAACAACTCTGAAGTGTCCAGTTTCAAAACCTGTAGACTGCTGGGCCTGCAAACTTCCTGCAGCTCCCTTGTTTAGGTTCTTCTACAACGACTTCCTAAATCAGCTCAACTTTCTCGCATGCTGTTCTTCATCTTGCTTCTCAGTAGGCTTACAAACCTTTTGTACTGGTGTCTTCAGCTTCCCACAGGACAGTTTTGGTGAATGCAAGGCATGGTGGAGGCCAGATGGTTGCTGGTAGGGTAGCTGGAGAGAGTGAAGAAAGGAGGGAACGCTCCGCAGGAAGATGAGGCTGAAGGCAGGGCACGTAGCTGGAAAGGGTAGGAAGCAGCTGGAGGGTGGACTCTGCTCATCAGTTCCTTCACTGAGTGCCTAAGATCCTGTTTGGTTTTTTTATTTCTCCTGCAGTGATTCCTGTTCCTCAGGAAACGTGGTTTCTCTGCGCTGCATAGGTAACTCACTGGCTTTTTCAAACTTCTGCTTGTTCACGCTTTGAAATGCTCTGTCTGGGGAATCCTTTTGGACCTGTGGCATTAATTGCTGCCTTTGCATGGGCAAATGGTTTAACTCTGGTTCCCAAGTTTCAAATAGTGCAGTTTAAGGGGCAGGATGGGAGAGGAGAGGAGGACGTTGGATCCCCAGTTGGTTTTGTCTTTGCTCCACTGGTTCCTTTAAATGACTTGTGGTGAAGCTCCATATCCCTCACCCAGCAGCTGTGTTGGGATGTCCGTGGCTCTCCAAGATTCAGTAACTGGGTGGGCAGTGCCCTCCTGATGGTAATGGCTGTCCTGAAGAGTCTCCTGGCCATTGGCTGCTTTGTTGCACAGCACAGAGGTGTCTGAATTGCCAGAGATTCCTGAAAGGTGTAAAGAGTTCACGGTGAACCAAGGGCAGCAGCTGTCAGATGGTGTTTGCAATTTAATGGGGCCTGGGCAATGGCAGACCTGGGATTTGGTGTCAGGGCAGGGGTCGGAGCTCTGGTGTGCCCAACAGGTCAGACACGTGCTCCCGTCTGCCAGGGAAGCCTGAGGTGCAGAATCCATCTCCCAGCTCGCTCTTTAATTAACCCCTGTGTGTCACTGACCTTCCAGAGTGTGGCCTGTCCAGTAAGAGCGTGAGCATCATGAACAGGATCGTGGGTGGCAGCGGGGCCGTGCTGGGGCAGTGGCCATGGCAGGTCAGCCTGCACGTGCAGGGCACCCACGTCTGCGGGGGCTCCATCATCACCCACCACTGGATTGTGACAGCAGCACACTGTGTGGAAGGGTGAGTTCTGCTCTCCATGGTTATTTGCCTTTCTTCAAGCTGAAATGCATAAATTTATTCAATTCTCCCAGCTTTCCCCTTTAAAATTGAATTCCTCCCCCCCTGCCTGGCACGCAGGTGCTGGGCACAGTATTTTGTCTCTGTAGCAGTGTGGGTTTGAAGTATTAAGGGAAGATTAATAGGAGGCTGGCTGCAGCTCATCTGTCTGCTTTCTCCAGGAACTTTTATTTTATTTTTTGTCTTATTTGCAAAATGAAATCGGTGGTGTTGAGCACAAATATCCACCCACTTTAAGATGTAAACTCAAGGCAGCAAATTTAATGCCAGCCAGTACAATTTCATGAAGATGTTGAATTACACTGTGAGGAAAGCCAAAGGAAACTCCCTCTCCCAAATTCTCAAATATCACACTCCCGTAGATATGATCAATTTAAAGATGCCTGTGCCATTTATTTCTCCATATCTTCCTGCCACAGGGCAGCAAAGTCCAATTCAGTACTAAATATAGATTTCTATCTATCCAAGGAGCACTTTGTGTAGCCATCAGGAAAAATAGCTGGTGCTTTGTACATTTTTAACCTATGAAGGAGAGTTGAGGGTGCTGTGGTGCCTTGTGTAAAGGGCAGAATTTGTTTAAAAGGTGCTTAAAATTTGCATCTGTTGGAGGGAAAGACCACAAAGCAAAAACATTTTTAAAGGTTGGTTGGCTGGATCACAGGCTAAGGCAAGGAAGAATATTTGCCCTTAACCTTGAGAAAGGAATGCAAGTGTTGATTTCTACCTGGAGATCTTATCCCTCTGTTGTTGCCTGGATTTGAGCTCTGTAGTGTGCAAAAGCTTTGGGAATGGCAACCAAGCTGCAGCTGGCACAAAGCTGGTTTTCAGTCTGATTTGGGGTTTTTTTTTGGAGGTGGGATAATTTGCAGCCACTACTGCCTTGGCACTTCTCACGGAGGGAGTTTTAGCACTTGGGGCAAGTTTTCTATTAAGCTTTTGTAAATTGTGCTGGAGCACAAGAGGCTGCTTAAATTGCATCTAGCAAGCATGCTTAACATTAAAAAAACCCTCACCAAAACCCAAAACCAGCCAAAAAGACCCTGGCATTTTCAAGATAGTGAAATTCTTCTACTAGATCATGTTTTTACTAATTCTGGCTTCTGCTGATACCGCTGACATGTGAGACTTCAGAAATACCTGCCTGATCCCTCAGCCACGGAAATCAAAAGACTTCAGTGTTGTAGTCTCAGACTTAATTTGTTGTGCTGAATGATTAAGGGGATGGACAGTGATACTTAACCCATTGCAAAGATTTTTTTTTTTTTATATATTTTTGAAGTTAAAGCCAAACTTTCCTCAAGTTACATGTCTGGCAGTTTGTGTCTTATTCTATGCATGTGCATTTTTGGTCACACAAACGTTTGACTACAACTCCTGAAGACAATTTTTTGAAGGTCCTAATCCATGTCTTGTCACCATAGAAGAAAACCTTCAGACCTTTTCTTTGTTCTGTAGGCGATTTTCTGACCCACACAGCTGGAGGGTTTATGCTGGGATTCTGAATCAGGATGAGATGCTCTTTAGAAGTGGATACAGAGTGCAACAGATAATTTCCCACCCAGATTATGACACAGACTCTAAAGACAATGATGTTGCCCTTATGAAGCTGGAGACACCACTGAGTTTTACTGGTAGGTATTCTGCTCTTCTTAAGGGAAAAATCCAGTGGCAATGAGCACATCTTTTAAAACTTCTGAATTTCATCAAGAAATCCTTGTAGGTACTTATGGGAAGAGCACAAAATGACCCTAGAGATGGAAGGGCACAGCCTTTGATTTCCTAAGCAGGATTTATTTAAATCTATTACATGGATAGGGGGTTTAGGCTCATCTCAATAATGTACTTTTACCCCAGAATGCTGTATGGTTCTTCAGTTTAGCCACTGCTATATGTGCAGACAACTACAGGTGCAGTGCTGGAGCAGCTGATTAAATCCCAAATCAAGTCAGGTCAAATGATGGTCAAAAAAACCCTCAGAAAACTAAACATTACAAGAAGTTCCTTCCACAAAAACAGATGTAAGTTGTTTGTAAGCAATGGGTACAAAATAGAGCACAAGCCATTACTTCAACTCGAAGTGCTTTTGTGTACAGGCCCTTTGTGTTTCAGTGCATCAGCTTAAAGCTACCAGGAGTAATCTGAAAGGGATTTTCTGCTGCCGAGAGCAGGGAGGTTCTCTGTTTTCCAGGTTTTTGTGCTTCACACTTCTTGTATATATCAGTACTGAATCCTGCTTGTCTTGTGATTATTTTCAGCAGAGTTTTGCAAAGAGAATGCAGAGCTGTAGTTTTCAGAATTTTTCCTTCATCTTCTACTGCTCAGAAGAGCTGGTATTAATTGTTCTATTTAACCTCATGAATTAAGCTAGAACCTTTAACTGCTTGTTCCTCACTCTGAGGTGAAGATAGATAGATTTGAGGTGAAGATCAGGTATCCCTCAGGGAAAGGGCAGCTGGTAAACTTTCTGCTGCTGCCTGCAAGGAATGTAAAGTACAGAGGAAATGCATGGTGTGTAAGCGGTGGCTGTTCAAATTTATTTTGAATTCTGTCTGAACATCTGTTATTCTGTTTGTTTTTCAGAAACTGTGAGGCCAGTTTGTCTGCCTAATCCAGGAATGATGTTCCAGCCTAACCAGCAGTGCTGGATATCAGGATGGGGAGCAGAGTACCAAGGAGGTAAAGAGTGCTTCTGGAATTTTTTGATCTTTAACATAAACTAGTCCTCTTCAGCCTACAAATAACTGCTGCATGGGCTGATGGGGCAGTTTGAATTAGATCTGTTGATACACTATTTTTTCACCTGTTTTACAGCATCCAATATTTAGCCAGGGCATTCTGTCTCAAAGCAAGTTGTGATGTGTTGCACTCAGCAGACTGAAAAGGACCCTCAAATCAGTACTGGGGGCAAGAAATGCCCACCCAGGAAATAATTCTGTGCCCCTGCTGGCAGGGCCACCTCTTCTGCAGCAAGGGTTGCTGTGTGCCAAGAGTGTCCTGTGGATGTGGGACAGGGCAGGAGCTGCTCCTTTCCACCACCTCAGGCTGAAACAGCACAATGCAAGTAAATTTGCAAGAATGGGAAAAGGAAAGGAAAGGGGTTTTTTTTTGGTATGAAAAAGGTACTGGGGGAGGACCTCTTGTAGACTTCTTACATCTTAAACTTCCATCCAGCTGCTTCCAGGAGGTTTTTTCTTCTTGGCTGCTGGGATTTTTTGTAACAGCAAGGTAATGTGATGCTTATTCTAATTTTGTCTGTTTGTGCATATTTCAATTCCAGGTAAAACATCCAATAACTTGAATTACGTGGCGGTGCCCTTGATAGAACGTTCGAGGTGTAATGCTGTTTATATCTACAATGGCATGATTCTGCCTACAATGATCTGTGCTGGAGACCTAGCAGGGGGAATTGATTCCTGTCAGGTAATTATTCCTAAATAATAGCTAATAATGATCTGATTACTTTTGAGGCCTTGCTAGTAGGCTTTTAAAATTCTCCATTTCTCCATTTCTCTAGTTCAAATAAATCACATGCCCCCCCAAAAATGAAACATTTGCATAACATCTGGTTGGGCTTCTTGTTCCTTTGGTGGTGTATCCTTTTAAAGAGGAGAGCTTTTGTTTCATCACCTGAATGGCTGCCTGTGCTGAGTTCTCACTGAATTCCCAAAGAGGATGAGGCTCCTTTTTAATGCTTCAAGGATGGTTTGTTACCTGGTACTTGAAAGTGATCAAATGCTCCTCATAATCACAGCGTTATTATCATTATTATATTATTAATCACAGTGTTGTGCTTGTGAACAAGAAAGTCAATAATGCCAATCTTACTTAGGGGGCTCTGGGCAAATTATTTTCATCCCTATTGGAAGCAGACATCATTTAATACCAAAATCACCATCACATTTTTTTTTTAGTGACTCCCTAAATGGTGGGTAGATTTTTTTTGAAACCAGACCTGTGTTCCTGGAGTGGAATGGGTCGTGTCTTTCCTGGTGGCTGTGTCACTAACAAGGTGTTTGTGTCCCGGGCAGGGTGACAGTGGAGGTCCTCTGGTGACTTACCACCACTCCGTGTGGTGGCTGGTTGGAGACACCAGCTGGGGCACTGGCTGTGCCACTCCCAACAAACCTGGGGTGTATGGAAATATGACTGTGTTTACAGACTGGATTTATAAAAACATGCAGGTAAAATAGTCTGAGTTTTTTCATAAATGTAAAGGCCTCACATCCTGAAATGTGGTTTTGCTTAAAAGAAGTTAATAAATACATGTGATTTGCATGATAGCTAAGCTGTTCTGTTGGGAAGCATCTGAGCAATTGTTAAGACAGAACTTGAACCATTGTTTTCTGTTTTGTTTTGTCTTTTAAACAGGCAAACAGATGACAACGCTCTCTTTGCTAATCAATGTTCCTGAGGACAAGAATATATGAAGCCATGGGGGCCTGGGATATTTATTCACTTTGCAGTTGATTTCATTTTTCCTCTTTGATTTTTCTTTTTAAAAGTAACATGAAGGATTGCACACTTGGTTCTGTGCTGGCTACAGTGACTGATCTTAATCAGTGAAGGATTATTACAATGAGCACCTTTCTTCTCCTTGTGGTGCCTGGCAGAGTCATTCTGTCAAATGCTTGCAGAAATGCCTCTCCCTTGTTGAGTAACTTTCGCTTGATAATCAGGCTTCTAATGACAATTTAAATCACAATTTAATTTCAGATTTCATTAGCGGGATGCCGAGACAGTTGGTTTAGTAGTTTTTAAATTAAATGTTAAGTAATGTGAATGTTGAATTTCCGAGCTGCTGGTTGGCAATTTAAAAAGAAATGAATGTTTTTTTAGTATAGAATCATAGAATGGTTTGGGTTGGAAGGGATCTTAAGGATCATCCAGTTCCACCCTCGCTGCCATGGGCAGGGACACCTTCCAATATCCCAGGTTGCTCAGATCCCTATCCAACCTGGCATTAAACACTTCCAGGGCTGGAGCATCCTCAACTTCCCTGGGCAACCTGTTCCAGTGCCTCACCACCTTCACAGGGAAGAATTTCTTCCTAAAATCTAATTTAAATGTGCCCTCTTTCAGTCTGATGTCACTACCCCTTGTCCTCTCACTACATGTCCTTGTCCAAAGTCCCTCTCCAGCTCTCTTGTAGGCTCATTGGGGACTGGAAAGGGCGCTAAGGTCTCTCCTGAACCTTCTCCAGGCTGAACAACCCCAGCTCTATCAGCCTGCCTCCACAGCAGAGGTGCTCCAGCCCTTGGAACACCTTTGTGGCCTCCTCTGGACTCGCTCCAACAGGTCCATGTTGGAGATCCCCGAGCTGGATGCAGTATTCCAGGTGGGGTCTCAGGAGAGTAGAGGGTGAGGGGTATATATGAAGGGAATTTTTCATGCACTACAGTACAGGTACAGAAAAAAAGAAAATACTGTCTATTCAGGTAGTTAAAAATCCTCAGGATCTCAACACAGCCGTCATCAAAAGTCAGATTGTTGCAGTCTGGCTGCCTCAGTCCTTACAAAAAGTGCTGTTCTGCCTTAAGCTGCTCTGAACCCAAAATGGGCGAGGCCTGCTGCCACTGTGGATGTGGGATTTGGACAGGGATGCCCGGGACAGGGATGCTCTGGAGCTGCAGCAGGAAGCAGTGAGCGCAGTGTCAGTGCTGAGCTCCCTGGCTGAGCACATCGAGGGTGACTCCTGACCTCTCCCTGCTGTGAAAGGCGAAGGGCAAACATTTTCAGCCAGGCTCTACTGCACACACACACACACAGAGACACACACAGAGACACACACACACACACAGACTGGATGTTTTCTACAAGGAAACAGAGCTGCGTCTCTGCAGGACGAGATGAACTACCTCATTTGCTAAATTTGGCTTCTGATTCCTTAGAGCTCTGCTTTGTGTATCTGCCTGGATGTTTGTAGCAAAATGTAATTCATATCCAAGTGCCACCTGAACTAGGATTTTGAAAATAATTTGTAATCATGGTAGAGGATCAAAAAGCCATATCAAGTCACTTTGTTAAGAAGGATAAATCTTTATTGAATGAAATGACTCCACTAGTCTTGTTTTCTCTTTTGGTACTGAAATGCAATTATCTTACATGTAAACACTGCATCAAATAAATTGTGGTTGTTTGGTTTTTTTTTTTTTTTTACAAATAGTTTTCCCTAGTTGTGTTCTGTATCTGTTTACTTGGAGTTTTTTTTGGAAGCAATTGCTGGATTCAGTGCATGAAGTGCTTTGAGAATCTGACTGAAAAAACCAAAACCGACAATGCACACACAAACAAAAAAAAAAGAAAAACACCTCAAGAGGGTCAGCAAAGAGGTTTTTTTAATTCCAATATTTCAGGCCCTTGAACAAACCCAGAGAGCAGGGTGCCCAGGAATGCTGAATGTCTTTGGTGGCTGGGTCTGGTGAAATCACTCTGAATTAATTGAATTAAATAAGGAAGTTTAGCCTGCAGGCAGTGGCTTGAGGGAGTTGCACCCTATTTTGTTATTCCACCTCATGCTGCCTGGAGCAATGTGTCCTTGCCTCTCCTCTTTAGGTGTGAGATGGGTGTTTTCAATAGCACTTGTGCATCAAGTGCACCTTGGGCCATGGGGATACAGTGAAATAGCCCATGAGTTGAAAGTACTTTCAAAACAGAAATTAAAAAATTAAGTTGTTACAGGTCTGAGGTGCTTTTTCTGTGGCTTCTGACCTGCAGCACTGCAAGTCAATAGTAGCATAAATCATGTACTGGAAGAAAGGAGAAACTGGCTGCAGTGTTCAAGAGGGTTAAGGAAGCTGGATCTTGGGGTGAATGCTGTACCAGAAGTCAGGCACCAGCTGCAGTTCCATGCCACAGGGACAAACTCTTTCTGTCATTTCTAGCCTGAAGAGAAGGCTTCTCTTGCAAGAAACTTGGAAATTACTACATCCCACACTGGTATAAGCACATTTTTTCTAGCTGGATACTGACATTACTTTTGGTGCACAAAGCACTCTATGAAAAAGATGTCATGAACACGGTGTGTGATATCATATTTTGCATTGGCTTCCATGAAATGAAGGAGATTTTGGAAAGGTTCTCCTTGCCCTGGGGAAGGGAAGGAGAAAAGCAGCAAAACACATGCTGAGACACCCTTGTTACATTTAACATCCTGGGAGGTTTCATTCCTTTTGGACATCCAAATCGTGCTCTCCAGGGCTTCTTGGCCCTTCTGCAAATTAGACAGCTGGGAAAGGAGACTGAACAGAGCCAATGGCATCCTCTGGATGAAGTGGAGTAAATAAACTTTCTTTTCCTTCGAGGCTGGAGCTGTTTCATGTCCGCTGTGTGCTCCCTCTCTCCCTCCTGGGCTGACTTAGTGGTGACACTTTGCAGAGGTGTCTTTTAGGTGATAGCAGGAAAGAGAACAACCCCAGCAAGACAAAAACACAAAGGGAAGTCGGAGATCACGAGTGTCATGCACTAAGCTTCATTGAGGAACAGTTAGATAATTTGATTTCTCCAGCTTGTGAATTACACAGCTCCCATCATTAAAAAGAGAAAAACAAAAACAACAACAAAACATGTAATCCTCAGAGTGGTAGCTTTTTAGTGATTATTTCAGTGGTTCACAGAGTTTCACAGTTTTCACGGAGTTCATTAAGAAAATGTTTAGAAATGGGATAATGTTCATTAATCACAACTTCCCCAGTGGAGCCCTTTACGTAAAGGCAGCTGTTTGCATATAACTGATTATGGAAAATGAAGAAAAACTGAACACTAGAAATTAGTATTAAAGGTCTGGGCTGACATTACATTTTTATGGGCTTACACAAAATTCTTCAGTAATGCTAGAAGATGAGGAGAAAAAAACTTCTGAAAAACGAAGAAGTTACAACAAGCTGAAGTCTCTCAGGTACTGGCAGGCTTTGGTGAGACGATCAACTCGTTGGCTGAGGTAATTCCTGGTTTTAGCAGCTTCAGTGTCCTCCTCAAGGAGAAAGTTTAACTTCTCTTTATCTTGCAAAAGTTGCAGCATTGCGGTCTGCACATTTTCTCCGAAGTCATGAAGGACAGAAGACAGGATGATCAGAGGAATCTGATTGGAGAGGCGTTTGCTTGCTCCCTGCAAGATGGGGGGGGGAAAAGGCAAAATACTAAATTGGTAAAAAGAACTGAAAAATGAAGGGTCTATAGGTAATCTGGTAAAAAAAAAAAAGTGGTACCAAGGTTTTAAAATGTTGGACTGAATTACTGTTCAAGAAGGGAATACTGCTATGAACTAAAAATGTTTGCAACCAGTCTCTTTTGTGCCTGAAATCTAAAAATTAGGAGTCATTGGGATGTCAGCTGTTGCTTTTCTTCCCTCAGCAAACTAAAGCCAAGGCAGGCTGTTCTCTGCTCAGCTCTGTCAGCTGTCACTGGGACAAGTTATAGGAGGACATTCCTGACGAACAGAACTTGTGCAGTTTCTGGTGTCCAACCTATCTTCACTGAATGCTGACAATATGTTTTGGTGCAGGACCATCAAAGAGTGATTTTTCCTGAAGCTGGTAAATTCCTCTATTAGATGGTGGCATTTAGATGGTATTTCTGATGTGGTTGTTCTTTTAAGTGTAAGACAGCTTTGGAGGAAGCTTTAGCCTTAAGGGGAAATGTCTGTGCCTAAGTTACATCTACTGATATCTCCAAGAGATCATCTCCTGTCTGACCTGACCAACTGCCTGGTCAATTTATGGATGCAAACTGAAACAGACCAACCTAGAAGAGCTCGTGGGGCCCTTTCCCCATGGACATCCTGGTGCTTTGGGGCAACATGAGGTTCTAAACCTCTCCCAGCTCTGGGAAGTGGCTGCCTCCAGCCCTCCTGGTACTGGGTGAGCACTCAGACCTAAGTGCCTTTCTGCAATTGAGAGGTTCTTTCTTTCTTTTTCTAATACAACTTGAAAATGGCATTCGTAGGTCCTATAGGGTGTAGGCAACCATGGACACTTAAAAGAGCTTCCATCTCATTCAAACTGCATTTGGCCTTGCATAAGTCAGTCCCACGGAGCTGTGATGCCCTGGCAGTTGGGGTTTTTTTGTTGGAAATGGCTCTCAGGTCATTTACAAAAATATTTAACTGCAGGTAAGACATACAGCAGAGTGTGTAGCAAGGTGAGATGGAAGGGCTTATGCACTCCTGGCTTTGTTTCTTGTTCTCTGAAAGCTAATGGTTTTCTCTTCATCAGCCTGAGCAGCCTGAACATTTAATTGCAGGGATTTGTCACAAACCCTACTCTTGGAATTCAAAGTGAGCTGCTGCCTACCTTCCTGCATTGTTAATATTGAACTTGTTGCTTTCTGAGGGAGTTTTATGACAAAGCAAGTCTGGATACTGCGTGCTCTCTTTTCTGTCTTTCTTTAATGTGATCCTTTATTTAAACACCCCATTTGTCTCCAGAGACTTCACTTAGAGGGTGCTACCTGCAATACAGCAGATGCACTCTGATCTCTACAGACAGCTGATATATTATAATGTAATGTTTTATTATTGCTCCTCCTGCTGCAGTAGTTTAGGATCTGACTACAAGCCACTGACACCACTTTCTGCTGGCTGCAGGAATATGCAGTGGCTTGAGGCTGACCTGAGCCAGACTGGGAGGTAGCTAACAAGTGGTTTAGGAGCCAGCTCTCACTTTGACACCTTCAGGCTTTCCTAACCATCATATCCAGCATCCTGCAACCATCTGTCCCCAGCGACTGTGCTGATACACCCCGGTTCGTCCTGAGATCCTCATCACTGGTCAGAAGCTCCAAGGAGTTTGTACAGAAGCTGAGCATGTACCTGAATGAGACACTTAGATACCCTCTGGCTGCTATCCCTGCATAGTGGTAGTATGGCATACAGGGCTATATTGACCCCAGCAAGATCTGCTCGAGGGGTATCTGCTACAGTACTCAGGGGGCAGCAAATCTCTGTACCACAGCCTGTGAACTCACAGAGAAGTAGGCGCTCGTGTGAGAAACCATCTCCGTGACAACAGAGGGCTCCTTTGGATCAAGAAACTGCACATCTTTCCCCGTGGCAAGGTTGGGGCCGTTTTCTGCCTTAACAGCATTTAAAGCACTGATGTAAAGGTCATCCTGGCAGTACACAATTCTCTCCATTTTAAACTGTGTCCGGATATGTCTTTCAGCCTCTGCTGCTTGTTTCTCTCGAATGTCTTCAATTTTCACCTGCAAAAGAAAGCAACAAGAAGTCCTAAGACATTTGTTTCCTTTGGAAAGGGTCCAGTGCTTAGCAGTGTCCCCGGGGAATGGCAAGGTGGGCACAGTGTTCAACTGCCCTTATGCAGCACTGTCTAATCCCAGACCATGGGAACATGGATAATGCTTTAGACTGTGGTTCCTCTGTTGTGAAAGAGCACAAAACATGGCTTTTGTCCCTTCCTTATGCACGAGTGGGATCAGCCCAAACCTGGTGCTTGAAGCCCAAAGGAAAATACCTGTTGTCAGCAAACCAACCCTGCCCAGCCCCTCCCTGTCTGATGCTTTTATTGCAGCCATCTGATGCTTTCTGGCCTTTTTGATACTTCCATCTAAAAGTCTGTGGGGGTGGCAAAGTTCCCTCAGTCATGCTCAAATTCCCTTAAAATGCTTTCCTAGCACCCCTAAGAAAACACCCCATCTCTTTTCTCATATCCAGTGTCTGCCAGAACTTCTTCCCTCTTCATTCCTCTCACTGTGTAGTACCTAAAGACCCTGCCTGAATACCTCTGTGTTTGGATGAAATAATTTATTTGTTCACCAGCTGGTTGGCCTGGGAGCTCAGTAGGGTTTGACCAGGCAAGTCAAATAGCAAACCACCTATTTCACTTATATTTGCCTCTGAGTTTCCTTTTTCAGCAGTACCCTGTGAGTGAACTCTGTTTCCTGGCTGCCAGTATTGCTTCTCGTCTCTTCTTCAAAGCTCTTTCTGAGAAAAGGCCTTCAAGGACATCCATATCACTGAACTCCACCCCAAAACATGCTAATGCCCAAACTGTGAATGGTCATCTTCTAGTTTTTTCATAGCTGGATGATTTTTGGCTTGTCTCCTCCTGCTCCCTTTCATCAAAGATGAGATTCCTGCACTGGCTAAAACCCTGGCTTGCTTTCAGAGAGGGAAAAACACTGTTTAGCACTCTGACAAATGATTGCAGGACTTAAATCTGAAATTGGTGATAAACTCTTCAAGGCAGCCATACCAGGTTTTCTTTGCATTGTGTTGCAAACATCAAGAATGTGAGCAGAATGAATAAAGAATGTATATATTAGATCTTGTCAAAGTTGTGCAAAATGCACTTTCATTAGTGCCATTATAATCATGCTAACATTTTCAAGATATTCCTTATTTTCCTGCAAGAAATTCCACACTTGCACAAGGGTAATGCAATGAGACAGGTACCACAAGCATGGAAGCATTTACAAATGCCATTCCATCTTTTGAGTTATGTCAGGTTATAGGTAGTGCCTCACCTTGGCAGCTCTGCTTAGATTGTGGAAATTAGCAAAATTCCTTTTAACAAGTTCCATAAATTTCTCTTCAACCAGTTCTAAGGGAAGAACAGAGAGACAAAATAAAGTCAGGTAAGTAAGTGGGGTTTTTAAGGTATTAATATGAGACTTGGGAGATTTTCTGTATTCATTCAGAAATAGCTGAGCAGCTGTATATTCTGCCTTTATGATCAATACAAACAAGTAGAAATTTAGTTTTCCAGGTCCAAGAGTGTGACCACTTAACACCGGAGAGATTGAATAACAGTGAGATTTTCTTGGATAAAGCAGTTTCTGTGCTTACAGACACTGAGTCTGGCACAACACAGAAGAGACAGGATCACAACATCATTTTTCCTTGGGTGCTTTTTACTGGATGAGTTATGTACCCTTTCCTTCAGCCCCAGCAGTCCTTGTATAATACATGCAATGTCATGCAAAGAAGCTGTGTTCCCACTTCAGGGTTGTGAATTCCACTCCCTGGGTTTGGGAATACCAAACTGGCACTAGGTACTTCGACAGTACTGCTTCCTTGCTTTGTTATTTATTATACAGTTATTATTTTCTAACTCCCTTCTAAGAGCCACTGGGAAAAGTATGAACAAATGCTGGAGACCATGGGTGGAGATTGAAGGCTCTAGAGAAGGAGCAACCCCCAAGTCGAATCAGATTTACTTCCTCACTCTGAAGGATCCTGAGAGCATCAGTGAGAGCATCAGCTTCTCCTGGAAAATAAACTCATCAGGCCCAGCAGAGTCTCCCACACAAGAGCCTCCCGTGGCCTGGGCCATACCCATCACGCTGTTCAGGATCTCAACTGCTGGCTCCTCCAGTTCTCTGATCTGCTCTTTTATAATGTCCTCAAAAGTCCTGTAGTTGCTGAAGCCTGGGAACTCCCGTCCACGGTACTGGTCTTCGTATTTCCACACTCTACTGGGGGCGGTTTTTTTAGCTGTAATGGTAAAATAACATTGCTTTGCTACTAAATCACTCCGTTTATACGTTTCAGATTTAAGAAGGAAGTTTATTTCTCCTCTTTGAGTTGTTCTTGAGAGGAACAACAACTGAGATCATTTTTTGTTACCACTGAACAGAGCTAACACATTGTGGCTCAGTGAATGAGCCTTCTCACACATGGCATCGAGCATCTGACTCACAGAAGATATGATAGGGCAGAAAAATTTTGGTTCTTCTTGGTATTTTTACCCCCACAGAAGTAGCTGGCCATTACCAGTCACTTCCAAGTTTAAAAAAAACCCTGAACAAAACAAACCCCCAAGCTCACGAAACACTTTTAAACACTTTTTCCAGGGAATCTACTGTTGACTAGCTGTTTTTATTTAAGGTATCACAGTCAATGTTTCTTTGTTGATATTATACAAATGTGCTATATTTTTTTGTATGAGGTATCACCTTAGCCCAGAGCTAAAGTGGAACAAACCCCACCCATATTCTAAACTATTAATAGCAATAATAAAATAAAAACATTAGCAGTAATCATAAAAATTATTACATAGATTATTATTACTTATTATTATTCATTGGTGTTGCTGTTATTTAGAAGAGTGGTTCAGAAAATCACCAACAAATTCTGTGCCAGTGTCTTGATTTTATTGCTGTGCTGGGAGAAGAGACAAGCACTGACCCCTCTGTAATGAGAGCATTTAACACAAACTATGTCCGTGTCCCCAGGGACCAGAGCATAACTTGCCTAACACCACAACAGATGGATGCTCCTGGCTTCTTGTTCTTAAATTTATTGAAAAATATTTATTGAAGATGCCGTGTCTAGGTTTAAAAGCAGGGGGATGGGCTCTCAGGACAGCTGCCAGGATGGTTTCTGTGCTTACCCCTTGCAGCACACTCCAGGAGAATCACGCCCCACGTTCGGAACTCCTTGCGGATCTTCGTGAACAGCCTGACTTCATCTCCAAACAGCTGCTCCTCTCCCCGTGTGGTCCGAGAGATGTCTTGGTTAAAGAGTTTGATCAACTGCAGAGAATTGAACAACAAGTAGGCAATTTAGTAAAGTTCCATTTCTTCAGGTTAATTTGTGGATGTTAAGTAAATCTGCAGTTGTTTGATGTTAAAGCAGGGACACATTTCATAAAAAACATCCCTTTCTTGCATCTTTTATGCTCTCAGCCCCTGCAGTTGTTTTCTTTTTGTTGTTGTTGTTGTTTTTTGGGTTTGTTTTTGTTCTTTTTTCCCCAAACTGTCACAGCTAGAGGAGAACAAACTTGATACTCTCTTGTTTTCCCCCCTGTAGACTTTTAGAACCATTTACTAAATTCTAATAAGCCAGACTTGCATGAAGCCTGATGAGCTTTCACAAGCACCTCTCCTGCCTGCTGAAGGCTTACTGTGAGGGACTAACTCCCTGAGATGAGACACTTAGATGCAAATCACATTTTGCAGATCACATTTTCATATCAGTAATACATCTGATCTTATGAGCACTGTAAACAATGGGAACCCTTCAAAGTGTTGAGCAGGCAGGAGGATAAGTTTT
The DNA here is from genome assembly GCF_965178545.1 of Coloeus monedula. Taxonomy (NCBI): domain Eukaryota; kingdom Metazoa; phylum Chordata; class Aves; order Passeriformes; family Corvidae; genus Coloeus; species Coloeus monedula. The sequence continues at coordinate 115,566,444 of NC_138783.1, forward strand.
CCCTCGCTGAGATGCTTGATTTTGACCAATCAACCAAGTTGTTTGGCTTTTTTGTCCCATAATTACAGGAAAAAAAATGCTAGAAGGGGCCATGAGCTCCTGTGGTCCATTATTTTTGCAAGTGTGGTTTGTCTACGTTACCCTCAAAGCACTTCAGTGACAGATACCACAAACTTCCTGGTGGTCCATGTTGATGTTTTGATAATTTCAAGCAGTTTCTTTTTCTCCCCCAGTTACCTCCTGTGACCAATACTGATACTTACATCTGTGAGGAAAAACAGCTTCTCAGACTCTCTTTTGGGTGTGCCTCTGCTGTACCTTTGCAGATCCTGTAATGTTTTATGGAGGGTGTCACGAATTTGGCTCTCCAGTGCTGGCAAAGTTTTCTGGAGAGGAGACAGTGAAGCAGGACATTGAGATAGGTTGAACCTGCCTGGTTTTGAAAGAGTGACCTACACCTGCATAGGATCTTTGCTATTTCTACAAATCCAAGAGCTCGCTGTCTGTGTCCCATGTGTGCTAGTGGGATAACATGGAAGAGCAAATATGGCCTTCATTGAGGGAATGCAAGGGGCCAGGATCTCCCTGAGGAATGAGGCTGGACCTCACTGTGAGTTGGGCAGAACAGCTGCAGTCTAGGGCAAGATTCCACCCACAGTGAGCCAAAAACTGTCCTCACAGGTTGTGCCAGAAAGGTGGTGATGAGGTGGTGACTGCTCAATTCCTGATAAATACCTGATGGAACATGGCTTTGTAATTGCTTATTTTCTGTAACTTACATAAATATTTTTTTTTTCTCCTTTGAGACTGAATTTAGAGGTTCTCTATAGTTTAGCATCTTCCCTTAATGGAATAAGATAAATTACATACAGATATATGTATATCAAATAAACCCCCCAATATCCTTACATTAGTATAGTAATATAATAGAACATCTTGATGTTTTGAAGACATTTTCAGTTAAATAGAAATCACCATGTTTCAGTAAGCTGACAGCACTAACTTGTCACCCCGGTGATCAACATGCCTCATAAACAAAAAGAAGTATCAAAAAGAAGCTGCCACTGAAAAGGCAGGAGTTACAAGTCACAAATAGATGAAATAATTTGCTTATTGTTGATCTGCAGTTAAAAGGCAAATTTGAGGACAGAGCATGGGGCTTTTTACCTCTGCCTCTCAGTTCAGTTTGTTCTCAGATCACTGGGTTGAAGGATCATTAAGCACTGTCTGTGCATATAAAGATGAAATCCGACTGCAGTCCAAGGCTGAAGGGTTGAACTAGATTTTAGGTAGTAACTGATACAAACAGCTCAGCATGGGACCTCTGTTACTTACAATAATGTGTTTCACAAGTTCATTTGTGAGCTTCTCTGCCAGATGGGGGATAGTAGCCTTTCCTTCTTCCATAACAGCCCTGTGAAAAAAGAGGAAAAGGTGGGTTTGGATAGCCAGGCTGTGCAGGGCAAGGAGGCAGCACTGATGCTCTGCTCTGTTTTCACTAGTTGTATTATGCAATTTGAGTAAAAAAGAGTCTCTGGGCCATGCTGGTGCAGATGTGGCAACAGCCCAGGACACTCTGGGCACTTTTATTCTAGAGTTGTTTGACAGCTACTGACTGAACGAAGGGAAACAGAAAAGAATCTGAAATAAAGCAAATTCTAACAGCAGATAAATGTGCTGCTCTACTATTCCTTCATGTGTGAAGCTCATTGATCCAAAACCCTTTTTAGATGCCATTCTCTGTATTATGATTGATCAGCTGCTGAGTCATCTGGGCAGCCTGTGCCCTCAGCACAGCCTTTCCTTCTCATGCTGTTTCACCATGTTTTCCAGTGAATAGAAATACTTCAGTGCCTGACTTGAAGTGCTCAGATGCTTAACTCAAATTCTTTGGGACTATTCTGAACTTCTGAAGTTCGTTGCACTTTCCCCATGCATTTTGCATCCAAAAAAAAAAAAAAAAACCAACAAACCAACATTTTAAAAGTTTATTTGGTTACGTAAAAATCTTCTGGGTTACTGAAACACAACCCTACATGGGCAACGAGAAATAATGAGTATAATTAATACCTGTTTGTAACCCCTAAGTTAAATCTCAGCAAATCAACAGGAAGCTTTGAGGTGACTTTAACATGTTTTTGATGAGAACTTTTCTGCGAGGAGTACCTGAAATGTTTGTGACTCTCAAAGAAGTTTCTCTCCTGTTGGATTGCAGCAGCCAAGGTCATTCTGTTGTGGATGTCCTGCTGCCCACGGCACTTCACGATCATGTACCCTTTTTTGAGGGGGATTACCCTGTTTCGCACTATCTTAATGACAGACTCTTCAGTCCCTCTGTCCACCAGGTCAGGTTTTGTGAGGACTCCTGTAAAATTAAAGCAGAAAGTTGCCCATCAAGCAGGAACACTCTGTACCATGCTCTATAAAGCAATTTTTTTGTATTCTCTCTCCTAGAAAGCTCTCAGCTCCCGGGTTTTGTACTGTAAAACTCGCTCTGTGGTTGGCCTCCCACCACGTCTTTTGCTTTGCAAACCTTTTTTACCAAGCAGCAGCAAAGCTTTTTTACCATTAACTTCAGATTAACTACCATTAACTGAGATTTTCATCTTCCAGTTATTCATAATATGAGTGCCAGCAAGATACCAATCTAAGGGATTCTTGGAGCTGCTCAGGAATTGTGGCTAGAAATATTTGCAAATATTTTCTTTAGGCTGCTTTCCTTATTTGGTTTTTTTTTTTTTTTCTTCTAGTAGCTAATTTCACAGATCTGGTGCAGAACACAGGACATCAGCCCTCATGGGGAAAAAACCCCCAAGATTTGCCCTCCTTTTCAACTCATAGCTTAAAAATTCTCTCACCTATTGTCCTTTCTCCGCTGGGGTCCACCTCTTGAGCCATTTTCAATGCTTCTGTTGTTGCAATATCCACATTACATGGCACCACGACCAAATTGACTGTCTCTTTGCAGCCAATAAATTTTTTAAGTAGCATTTTGATCTGCAATTCAATACAGCAGTGAGGAGGTTCAGTGAAATCAGACGTTTGCTTGTAGGATGTGACAATTTCTAGCAATATGAGCCACTGTAAGATGACATTAAATGCCACATATGCTGAGGGTAGTATTACATGCTAGAGGATGGCATGGAAAGGGGTCAGCAGAAGAATGCAGACTCTTTTCTGATGTGAGGATTAATCCAGACATCTGGCTTGAATGAGACCAGGCTAATGTTGTTAAGCCTGTCTTGAGTTTAACATCTTGTGCATATATAATCTTTCATTATGGAAATATTAAAGGTATTTGATATTTAATCACATGTAAGAAAATCTGGTTCTGATGTGTAGGTTCACACTTATGGAAAGAAAGCAAGCTCAATTCTGCTGATAAATCTCAAATTTGTATCTCTGAAAGGAGCACAAATATCTTTGGCTTACATTTCAGTAGAATGTTTGTGGGAAAATTCAAAAAAAAGCCAAAACAGAAGCTGCACATGGCATCTAGTTGGCATTTTTCTGTTTCAATGCCAAACTAAACAAGTTTCTCATAATTTGTGTTGTTTTGCAGAAGCTTCACACAGCCCTATTGTGCTTCTTCTGCAGTAAATCAATTCTCTTTTTCCCCTGGATTTTGGTAAAGATGCCTCTCTTTTCTACTTCCCACCCCTCCCAATTTCTGACAGGCTGCAATGCTTTAGACTCCATCTCTGGAGCATGCAGACAGCTGGGGACAATGGTAATGTTTGGATTCTATCACATCTGCTGCTTTCTTCTCAATACAATAGAAAGATTGCTATCTAACTGTCAAATTAAATTACTCTCCTCCCAGAAAGTAAAGCCCAGACAAGCCAATCTTGTCTCATTTCTATTTGGTATATCTAGTTTAGTTTGGGCTCCTCTTATTCCAAATTCCTATTTAAAGGTATTTTAGGAGAAACAACACACCCAGCTCCTGCACATCACTCTCACAGCAGGTTTTATCCAACTAGAGCTTTATTTGCATTCCCCAGCATTTATTCTAAAAGCAGTCAGAGGAAAAGCAGAGATCCCCTCCACTTATTCTGTTTACTTCACAAAAGGTCTGCTGGGACCCCTCAAGGGATGAGACCCTGGGCACAGACTGGCACACGAGGCCGAGTTTTACCTGGTCCCCGATGTCTTTTGGCTGGTCCCCCACGGCCACCCTGGCAATTCCAGGAAGATCAATTAGTGTCAGGTCTGGGACATCAGGGGACTGAACTTCCAGGGAAATCAACTGTCCGCTAATGGCACCTCTAGGACCGGCCACAACATCCTGGGCTATGAAGAGAAAAGAGCAAGGCAAAGCACACAAGCTTCAGATGGTGCATCAAACCAAAGCTGAACACAATGACTTTGAAAAGTACCTACTACCACCTAAGGTTCTTTTAGGCTTGGCTTTTTCTTTCAGATCCAGCCACACACTTAAATCCATTTATGCAAAAATCAAAGGAAATTATCATGCAGCACAGGGCGATGTGAAGTCCTGTTGGAATATGAACTGTAATATTTTACAGAGCATATATTTATGGACTCTCATGTATGCAGACAAAATACATGTAAATAAACCACAATGAAAGGGATCAGGTAAAATACTGGTCAGTTGTAGAAATGCTTCCTCAACAACAAGAGACTCTGTAGGCATTAATTAATCCTTGGATGCCTTGAAAGAAAAATAGGTGCTGTTTTATACTCTTCACATTTTGATAGGGAGATTGAGAGTAAATTGTCCCAGATCCTACAAGGCAATAATGCTTGAACTGTGAACACAGAGAAGCAAGGAAACCCCACAGTCATTCTCATGAGAGATTTTCAGGTCTTTAATCACCTTACTTAATTCATACCAATCACCTGGCCAGTTTTGAGAATATCCAAATAATGTATTGAAAAGCTAATAAAAAAATAGAAAGAATAACAGTGTGCAGAGCTATTCAAGGGAGTAAGGACAATCCAGCTTTCACATTTAGGGCAAGTGCTCACTGCCCTGTGGGTAAGAACACTGATTTCTTACACAGCACGAAATGCCATAACAGCAAATGTGACGTGCAAGGGGCAGTGACCGAGCCCGTGGTCACAGTACCTGGCAGAAGCTCTCTGTCCTCCACCCTGCCTTCTTGCAATTTCCTCCAAAATCATTAGATTTCCAACCAGAGACACCGCAAGCACGCTGGGCTTTTGAACTGATGACAGGAACCATTTAAGGCTTTGCATGTTTACAATTTGACAGACAACCTCCCCAAACCAGGAAACCAGGAAGACAACACCCAGGTAAGACACAGCCTGAGCCTTTATCATGGATCAGGATAAAAGGATCATGGATCTAGTGGGTGGCATCCCTCCCCGAGGTGTTGGAACCAAAAGACTTTAAGGTTCCTTCCAACCCAGGCCATTCTGAGATCTTCATCATGGATCATCTTCACCACTGAAGCCCTGGTACAACTCCCTCGAGAGAGTTTCCTGGCCCAGCTTCTTCTGCTCTGAATCCAGCTCTTGGTGTTACTCCACAATCACTGTGGATGCTGCTCAGTCTAAGAGGAGGATTCAGAGGAGATGGAGCCAGCCAAATCCACTCACCTTGCCTTATTGCTCTGTCCACCTCAGAGGCGTTCTGGAGCTCCAGGGCAACATTCCGGTAGCAGATTTTCCCTTTCCATGGCTGGCCTTCAGGTACCCTCTTGAGTTTAAGTTCCAAGGGACAGCGAGTGACAATACCTGCAGCAGTTCCAAAGGCAGAGGCTGTTGTGCATGAAACACAGCCTCGAAGTGTGTGATGTACACAGGGTTGCCTAATGTTTCACACAAAAACATGGAAATGTTCCAAGAGATGCTGCCAGAGGGGGCTTGTCCAACTTCCTGCTCAGAGCAGGATTGTCACCAGTGCTAGATGAGGACAACCACGGCTCTTCCCAGACACGTCTGGCCCTGCAAACCTCCACAGATGGAGCTTTTCTCCTCTCTGGATGATCTGTTTCACTGCTGCAGCTAAGTCCCATGAAAAACTTTTCCACAAGTCCAGCCTGAAAGACTAGATTATATGGTAAACTCACACGGAACTTGCAGAATTTATATGTGTGAAAATACACACACAGAGCAGAAAAGTGGATCTTCTTGAGCTGCAAAGTTTTCCAACAATTATCTCTGACAATGCTTTAAGTAAAGGTCTTTGTACACTTTTTACACATAATAACAACAATAATAATAATAATAATAATAATAGTAATAATAGTAATAATGATAATAATAATAATAATAATGGTATTTGTAAGAAAATGTTGTTTAAAAAACCCAAACCAACCCTAGAAGCAAATTTAAAAACTGGTTTTCCATGGGAAATTAATACTCTGCTGCACTGCTGTTTTCTGGGAAATGCACAGAATCAGGTGGGGCAACTACACCACACTTCTTACTCCTGCCCTCTTGACCACCTGGAACATGTGCCTTGATTTACTTTGTGGTGCCTCACTGGCACCTCCATGTCTCAGTCATGGAGTTATCCAATTCTAGACCAAAAAATAAAAAAAGAAGAGAAAAACCCCCCTTCCACCTCATCAAAGTGAAAACCTGAGAGAGTGAATTCTTACCATTGCCCCTGGGAAGAGCAACACCAGACAGGGCTTCGAGCACAGAACTTTTCCCAGAGCTCTGGTCTCCAATCACTGCAATTGCAGGCAAGGACAGGTCCTTTTCTATTCCAAGAGCTCTCAGGCTGTCGACAAGATCAATGCAGGGTCGGATCTTCTCCTCATACTGGTTGTACAAGGTGTGTTCTGCAGCCTGCTGGAGTTAAACTTCCAGTGAATTTTCCATAATTTAAAAAAAAAATAAAATTAGACTCATTTTGTACTCATTTTTCCTCAGTAAAATTTATTTACTGGCATCAAGCTGTATTTCATATCACTGTGCATCCTTACATCTCCAGGTAATAAACAGGTGTCTGGAAATATGAAAGAAACAGTTGAGGCTGGCTCAAAGACCATGCTTAGTAAAAATACCAAATTTTGGAAGCCATCCTGAGAAGGTAAAGAGCACATTACTAAGTGTACTTTGTTAATTTTTTTTAATAACAATTTTTTTAATAACTGCCATTTTCTTCCACTCATCCACAGATGTACTGAATATGTGTATGCAAATGAAGACTGATCCCAGAAATCACTGAATTTGGTAAAGAATAACTTATTAGATCTTTATTTTGGAGTTTGAAGATTTAGTTTGTGCACAGACACCAAAAGTGTTCCGCTGTAACATTCTTAACAGGTGGCTGAAATATTTTAGATCATCAGGGGTCTTCTTTATTTACCTCATTTTAGGCTCACATAAGGCATGGATATGAGTGGGTTGTTTTAAATGACTGATTATTGTCATTTTCTGGGTTTGATACATGTCCAGATATCAACACAGGCTCTTCATTTACATGAAAACAAAACAAATAATTTCCAGTCTTTGGCAAAATTCGTCCATCTGCTATTAAATATGCTCAACTGAAGTATATAAAGATCAGCTTGGTCTCTTCTCCCTGTTCCTCTCTCCATGTTCCAGTCTGACTGCTGCATTTAGAGATGCAATTTTGGGAACACCAATCTGTTTCAGACATATTGGGCCAGACACATTCAACCCTGATTTTTCGAAAAGAAAAACTTACGTTTCTCTCCATCACTTTTATCCAAAAAAGATGCATCTAAAAGTATGTCTGTGGATCAGATGTACTCAAACAGAGCAGATTTTTTGATTCAAGATGAGGAGGGCAGCACATATTAATGGAGGCAGGCATTTTAAACCCTTTTTGGTAACCCCTGCCCACTCTCTTCACTACAATGTTTAATAGCTAGCAAATTGTCAAAAAACTTCAATAACTGTGTCACAGACTTTAAACCAATCTGTGTTCAGTGGAAAATATCCAAGCAGGTTATTATTAACCTTTCTGTGCATTTCTGTTGAGGGTTGAAGAGCCTCAAGTAAAAAATATCTCAGCTTTTATGATTTCTGTTCAACATTTGTTGTTAGGATCAAAACAGATACATGTCACACATTAAACTGGCTTCTAGGCTGCAGCCATCTCTTTTTTTTAGACCTGCATGGTTAATGTCTGCAGATTAATTGCAGGTACCTCTCTTCCTAGCTACACAAATAACTGCTTGGCCCTGATCCCAAAAGTCCTCCTTAGACCAAACAAGTGCAGATTGCCTGAAGAGACCAAGGAATTCATTTTGAGGCACAAAGTGAAACAACAGAGTAAGAGTGGGAGAATCTGTGCCCTCTTCTTGCCTTACCTTGTCCTCTTCTCCGGAAAATTCTTTCTCCAAGTCCTTCTGCTCATAGTCAGGCCTTCTCTCAAACATGTTCTCTGACATCAGATCAGCTTCTTCTGGTTCTTCTGGTGGGAGAGGCACTGTAACAGCTTCTGGATATGGTTTTAAGAAAGGAAATACAAACCCTTCTTTCTTCAGGGTATTTTTGGTTTTTTCAGAAGGTTGTTTGAATGCTGCTTTCTTTTTATCCATGACCCACTGATTTTCTGGGCTTCCACGTAGGTTTTCCACAAGTGTGTAAATAAGTAATGAGTATTTTGGACCAAACCACTTCACTCACTAAGCAGGGATCACTGCCTGGTCCAACCACTCTGAGGTGCAGCTTCTGAAATCAAACACAGGGCAGTGAGTGACTCCACCTTGCAACACTGATCAGAGCAGAAAAAAATCAAACACCACTTTTATTCCCTGATCCAAACCCTAGGTAGGTACCAGGTGCCACAGCTCTTTTCAAGTCACTGAAATTGGTCTCCAGAGAATAGACTTGAACCCTTCTCCCTACCTCTCTTACCCATTTTTTTTGTATTTAAAAAAAAAAAAAAAAAACCCAAAAAAATTGCCACGGGGAAAAAAAAAGTATTTGTTTTCTGTGGGAAAAAAAAAGTTACACCAGGTTTTGCAAAAAAGCCAATTTTCCTTGATGAAATATTTTGCTGAGAGATGTTTGGAGAAGCTCAGTCAGCATCTGGGCATGATTGAAGGGAGTGTGAATCCTTAACTTCCTGGTGTCAGGAATGTAGGGCTGTGGCTGGCTCTGCATAGGTGGGACACACCAAGCTATGGTCTGCTAAGTGACCATCTCACCTCCTTTGTGGAAGAAACACTTGTTAGAGGCAAGTCTGACTCCTGTTTTAGAAGCTCTGTATCGTGGTCCCCTCCTCTATAGCTTAAAACCCTCTCCCAAAAGCAGACTTTGCTTGATATGATGTTAGAGAGAAGGGAGGACTAGGAGGCCTTTTATTTCCTTGTTCAACACTTCCTTATGCAGAAGTTTTGTTCTCTATGGGTGACTGAGGAAATTAGGGGCTTTTCGCTTGACGTTTTCCAGGGAAGGTGATTTTCAGAGAGAGTGATTTAAGGGCAAAAAAGCAAGAGTACTTTTTTAAAGCTAGATTTTTTTTTAGCCTCCCTCTGCCGAAACCAAGATCTGTTTAACTCAAACACTTCGGAAAACAAATTAGGAGACCCACATCTTTGCTTGCAATTAACTTCCTGTTCTGTTAATTTTGTTTTGGTTGAATTAAGTTTACAGGTTTTCTAATTTAAACAGATGCCAGAAGAAGATGATCAGACACAATGCAGGTTATACTTTCAACGTGTAAAGTTTAGAAAAAACACCACACACTGTAGCAGAGCAGTTGAGAGAAGGTTCTGGGCCAGGCACGGGAAGCTGGACACAGTGACTGCATGGGCATTTATAATTAGATTTATAATACAGTATGTAATAATACAGTATGTAAATATTGCCAGTGCAGTATCAAAATAACATCTCTATCTCATCTATTCCAATGGATTATAATCAGGTCACGGTCCTTCCTGTTGAGTCACAAGTGAGTTCCCCCTGCTTCCAAAACTTCTCAGAGCAGCCTAGGTGCAACCTGGTCCACTTACTGTCAGATTTGGTCAACAGTCCACGTCTAAGGAGTTACAGTATGAGCAGGTTCAGCTGGAAATGTACAGATTTACAGTCTTTGGCCCTGCAGAATTCACCATTACAAAGCAACAAAGCACCTCTGGAGCTACTTTAGGATTTTATGTCTATATTTGGGTGGACCTTGGATTTATACACCTGTCCAAAAGCGTTGGAGCTGGAGGTACCTTGTGGGTATCCCTGGTGGGGGCGCTGGGGGAAGTGGGGAGAGAAGGGGGTGGGAAGTGGGGGAAAATCAACCCAGAAACTCCCTGCACCTTTGGGACACCAGGCTGCCCTGTTGGCCCAGTCTCCAGCAGCATTTTATATCCTTTTTGTCGCCAGTGTCCACCAAAGCTAAACACAGACATCTCAGCTCCTGCTCTCTGGAATGAATTATTTATGCAAACATCCAGACATCCCGCAGTAACCCCCCAGCGTGTTTACTTAAGACAAACCCCATGGCTATCACAGAGGTGGAAGGGATATGGAGGGGGCTGAGGATGCATGAGGAGACCCAACTACCTTTTGTCACCCTTTACAAACATCGAGATGGGGTGCAGACCACAGGGTACACACACACACACCAGCCCCGAACAAAGGCACCTGCAGTCAGCACCAGAATAAACAAACGTGTGGATTTCTGAGGCCACACCTCTGTTCTCCCCCTGGACCTGGAAAGGGTAAGTAGGTTGTGTAACCCTTCCCTGTGCCACATGGCATAGTGATTTCTTTGTGTACTGAGCCGTGACAACATCGGATGGAAGAAAGGGGGAGAGGAAAACAAAACAGCTGCAATTTTTAAGAGCCCTTCTACAATGGGCCAGAATCCACATGTGAAACATGACACTTGGATGACATGATGATACTGAAAGTCTGCCAACAATTTCCTCTCACCAGAGCTGCCCCTGCCTCCTTTGCTGGGACAATACTGATTTCCTTGAGCTATACCTGCAGAATTTGCCTGCCTGTGTGTGGGAAGCCTCTCCCAGCACAACACGAAGCATTCTGCTGCTCGCCCACATCTGCACAAACACCAACCTGCTCATGGTTCTGAAGAGGAGTTGCTTTGGTTTTTTTGTAACGAGCCTTTGGCTTTGCATCTGGAGAAGATGAGAAGCCCCTACCAAAAAAATCCCCTCTCAAATCCAAGGTACAGAGCTGCAGTGCTGAACCCACACAGTTCTTGGATTATTCACTCTCTGTCCAGCCAGAGGAGCACATAAACTTCTGGCTGGCACATCCTGTGACTTCAGGATAAATTTTTGGGTAAATCTCACAGTTTCTGCGTTGTATGTTTATTAACTCTAGCTGTCTTCTCATAAAGAAAATGAAGCAATGCAAAGCTTACGATCCTACTCATAAATAGTGCTGGCTAGATCATCTTGCTGAATACTGGCTTTAAAAAAAATTAAATGCCATCTCTCAGTTGTCTCCTTTTAATGAGGAAATAATACTAACATCTTTTCTTTTTTTTTTTTTTTTTGCCACTCCAGAAAGCAAATAATCCTGCTCCTAGCAACTTTGTTTAATCACACTTACTTTAGACACTTTTTGAAGCCTTGTCACATTAAAATGAACGAAGATAACAGTAAAAAATTGCATTACTGTTTTTAGAAGAAGGAAAGGAGAAACTTACCCTTGTAAGGAGAAACTTACCTCCTGTAGCAAGGAGAAGCAGTGACTTTCCGAAACTTCTTCAGATGCTTTTTTATATACAGGCTCCACCTACCCACTACGATGACAAACAGCAGAAATGAAACTAATTCTCACAGGAGAAATATTTGGCTTCTGTGGAAATGACCAGGCTGTTTCAAAAGATAGATTTGCCACAAGTGGGTACCACTTGCTTACCTTGCACCTGGCTCAAATAAGGGCATGGTTATCTTAACACATGGATTGTGTCCACAGAGAATGGGAGACCTCACAGCCATAAGTTCAGAGAGCCATAGAATGCTAGAATGGGTTGGGTTGGAAGGACACAAAGATGATCTTGTTCCACGCCCTCTGCCATGGTCAGGGACAGGGACACCTTCCACTGTCCCAGGCTGCTCCAAGCCCCGTCCAACCTGGCCTTGGACACTTCCAGGGATTCAGGGGAAGCCCCAGCTTCTCTGGGCAACCTGTTCCAGGGCCTCACCACCCTCACAGGGAAGAATTTCTTCCTAATATCCAATCTAAACGTACTTTCTTTCAATTTAAAGCCATTCCCCCTTGTCCTAATACTACTTGCCGTTGTAAAAATCTCAGTCTTCTCACTGAAGCCTCTCAGAAGACCAGCCACACTTCTGTAACGCTATTCAGCAGATGATACCCAGGTGAAACTAAGCTTAACTATTGCTGAACTTTTAGTGAATTGTGAATTATTAATTAATCACTGTGTAGCCTTAGGATATTTAGCACTAATGCAGCAAATGCATTTATCAAAGGCAATTCTGAATCTGTTACAGCTGTCACCTCAAAACACAATTCTCAACTTGGCAAAACTGTCTCCATGAAAGTCCTTGGAGGGGCTCTGTCAGGCAAATGTGAAATTCATACTCTTAAGGTGACAGGTTTGTGATAGCTCTGGAAATAATAATGCAATGTGTTGGGATTTTTCCTTTCATTTCCCTGTTATGTTTAGTGCACACCAGAAACGAAACTCTTCACAACACAGCTGAGCTCCTCCTTCCTTGGCTGTACTGTGTAACAGGATGTCAGGGACAAATGGCAGCAGCATTTGGAAATAACTGCCTTTGAGCAAAAACTTGCCTTTCCTCCCCCACAAAAAGGCATCTCAGTGAGTCAGTTCGCTCATGCCTGGGGCAGAACCTGCTGGTTCAAGCTGCTGTGCCCCACTCTCAGTGGCGTTGCCTGCTGGGGATGCTGGTCCTGTGCCATCCAGGGGCCCTTTCAGCCTCCTCATCCCTCCATGCAAAAAGCACATGGGTGAGGGCCCCCTCCACACGAGAGGGATGTTTTTTCCACCTCCCAGTGAGACTTTCCAGCTCAGCCAGGGTGGGAAACCATGCCACCATTCACCTGGGCTGTGCCTTGGCTGCCAGAGGCTGCAGGGTATGGCTGAGGTTGTTGGATGTGGGTGGCAAGAAAGCAAAGTGACACACAGTATGATTTGTCTCTATTATGCACTGCTTCAGGACAGTTCCAAGTTGTTTCTCATGACCTTGTGGTATTTCCTCAACATCACTGGGTCAGGATGCTTCCTCTTCTGCTGTCTTTGCTTTCCTGTCCTCATTTTTTTGTGTTTTGGGATTTTTTCTTTGTTGTTAATAGGCTCTAAGCTGTTAAGCAACATCAGTATTCTTTGTTCAGTCAGGGGTTTTGCAAGTTGGATGCAGGATCACCCCTTAGTTCTCACTCCCTCTGGTTTTGTCCATAACCTCGAGTGATCTGCTGTTCTCCATTCCTGGCTGTTTTGGTGGGTTTCAAACTGCCTTACTCAGGTCCATGGGTCTGACTGCACAGCAGTCACACTTGTCTAGATCCAGCCCTTTTCCCTCATTCCTCACCTGGCAGTGATTCAGACAGGGCCTGTTCCCAAGCTCTGGCTGTGGGTGGCAGGATGTGACACACAGCCAGGCTGGGCACAGGCTGCAGCAGGACACCACAGCTCTAAGCTCTCCTGGCCTCTTTCACCACCCTATACTTGCACTTAATTGTACAGGAGAGCACTCTGAATGACATTCTAAGTCATACTCTTGTCCTGAAATGGCTTTTTTAGTCCTGTGTGCAGGAGGCTGATCCACACACAGAGTTGAGGTATTTGGTTTATTTACAGTTCTGCACAGAAGGAAGTGCTGGGTGGCAAATCCACAAAGCCAGCACAGCGACTACCAAAACTTTTCACTATTTATACATAAAGGTATTTATGTTCACTGGCTACAAGTCACAGAGTTCTCTTATTAACTAGTATTTTATCTTCTACTGATTAAATGATTCTCTCACTTCTTTTGCTAATTAGTCCTCATGCTCAGTCTTTCTCCTCTTTTGAATCAGTGAGTTTTTTGGGTTGGTGGGTGGTGAGTCAGTGGTTGTGATCTCCCCTTGCCAAAATTACCCATTCCCGATTTAATGAGCTGGCCTTGCTTTGTTCCTTGCTATCTGGCATTATCTTAGTTTATTCACCAAATGTCCTTGGGTTTTGGTTCAGCAGTGAGCTCTGTCTGGCTGCAGTTGATACATTAGCTCAAGTTTCTTCTATTCTTTTTTTTCTACGGCTGCTGCAATTACTGAGACACACTAAACATAATTTATCTTTTAGGGAGTTGTTCATCATTTCCTCCAGTTGAGGTTATGAAGCCACAACAGCACTCAAAAGCCTCACTTTTTATGAACATCACACATTTTCCTGAAATTAATCACAGGGATGACTGGCAAGTTAATTGCTTCAGGATTTTTCAAATGCAAATATTCAGTGCTGCAATTAAGACAAAGCATAACAGGGTTAGCATTGAGAGAGCAACAACAGGGTGAAGTATCTTACTGAAAATCCCTGTAAGCAGTTGGTGACCATCCAAAAACAGTGTCTCACCATTGACGTTCTGCAGGAATAGCTGCACCTTTCTTTCTGTTGTCAGATTTCCCCCCCCAACACAAAGTCTGGCTCTGCTCATCCTCCAGAATGCAAAAAAAAGCATCTTTTAAATCCAAAGCAGTCAAATAATTATTTGTCCATGATTGTTTTACTGCTCTTAAATCTTGTACCAGCCTATACTGCTGAGAACGAGGCTTCTTTTCTGGGGTCTGATTCAGACTGACCCTCTCCAAGCAGCATTCAGGATGCCATTCTCAGGTTCCTCTGAGCTCTGGTTCATTATTAAATGGATTCAAGCCTCCCGTGCCTTTTCTTGTGAAATACATAGAGGTTTTCTGAAAAAGGTTTTCAAGCATTTAACTTGCAGAGTACATCTTGTCCTAACAATTAGGGGACATCCTGGCATACAGAAACTCGTCAGTTTAGTGTCTCCAGCTGTGCATTCCATGGGTTGTAAGAATGGCTGTGAAGCTCATTTTCCCATTACCCCAACAACCAGAATTTTAACTCAGCAGGCCCTTGCAGAGAGTTATTACTGAATGTCTGGCTCTGCTATCCACCAGAAATGCCTGGTTTCAGCTGATGTATTATCTTAAATTTCTGTCTTCTACTCTTTGTTTTCTATAGCTGATGCAATTACTGAGACACGTTAAACATAATTGCTTTATTTGGGATCCGTACATCAATACAAGTGATTAACTTATGAATTTTCAGCAGTGCCTTTGTTATGTGATCAGTTTTGTTTAATCACAGGATTATGTTTCAAAAAAAGGAGGAACTCTGAGCAGTATCACTTGCTGTGAAGGGTGAAATCAGGGTTCTCCTTTCTCCACACATCAAGTACTTTGGTTCTCATATTTTGTCCTGAAACAGCAACATAAAAACTTGAGCCCCTTAGTGGGAAATGTTTTAGTGTAAGGCACTGAAAACAGTTTTCATGTTTATGTAATGATTTATAACAGCTTGTTTCACTGGCAATACAGTTCTACAGATTAACACAACACAACAGGGATGTTTAAAATAGACTAAGCAAAATTTAATTCAAATCTGAGAGCAGAGAGTATGTTTTGAAATAATTGTAATGAACAGAAAAAATGGGGCATGATGCAAAAGATGAATGACCAAGCATTTGTCAAAGCCATTTCACACCATCATTTAAAAAGAAATCAAAATATAAATGCAGTTGTTGGCAGGATCCTTATGTGACAGAAACAACTAGGCAAAATCCTTACTCATAAAATTATGCAGGTATTATACACGATGTTGTCTAGTCAAACCTTATAAATCAAAGTGTTTCAGACCATGTTGCCTAAGGCTTTATCCCAGTGAGTCTTGAAAACCCTCAGGTATAGAAATTCCACAGCCTCACAATGATATTCATTTAAATGACTGACTAATGACTTTTTCCCTTCTTCAGATCCAGTTGGATGTACTCCCCATGTTCTTACCCCGTCTCTCATTCCCCCACTGAGCATCTCTGCACAGATCCCAGTGCCACCCCATCAGACAGGGGTGCTGGGGGGCTGCTACAGCCCCACCCCCAGAACCACCCCTTCCCCAGTGTCCTGAATATGGCTGGGACAGAGTTAATTTTCCTCCTGGTAGCTGGTGCAGAGCTGTGTTTTGGAGAATAGTGTTGATACCACACAGATGTTTCATTGTTGCTAACTACTGTTTACCCTCAGTCAAGGACATTTCAGTTTCCAGTGCTCTGCCAGTGAGGAGAGGCACAAAAATCCAGGAGGGAGCAGAGCTGGAATGGCCAAAGGGATATTCCATACCATGGAATGCCATGCTCAGTGTTTAAATGGGTAGAGTTAGCCAGAGGGGTCCTACTGCTGATCAGGGACAGGCTGGGCATCAGTCATGGGTGGTGAGCAACTCTACTGTGCATCACTTGGGCTTTATTTCTTTAAATTTCAATTAGTAATTATTACAATAATATTTTACTTGTTCCAATTATTCAACTGTTCTGATCCCAACTCACAAGGGTTTTTTGTGATTCTCCTCCCCATCCCACTGTGGGGGGGATAGATGAGGGAGTTACAGCTCCTGCAGGAGCTTTGCAGCTCCAGTGCAAAGCTGGTTCAGCGCAAGCAAAAAGCAGCATGTCCCACGTGGTGGGAAGGAGTGGGTGGGGATTTGAAAGGCTTTAAAATAAACAGAGGAATGGAAAGATCAGAGAGAAAATATAACTGGCAGAGGGTGCATTCTTGGGGGGGGTGTGTGCATGAAAGGGTCTGAAAAATACATCAGTGGGTAGAATGCTCTCCCTGGTTTGGAGCAGAGAGAAACACTTAAACTCGAGGCATTCTCTTCAGTTACGTGTTCCTGAGCCTTGTTCTTCTCTAGTAAGGGATGAGCTATAGGGAATTGGGTGATTTGCTGTGTATGAACTCTTCCACCTCTTCCTGCGAATGTCTCCAGTGTATTTGTCTGCTGTTTGACTTGGCTGAAGTTTGGGTCACAGTGTTTGACATGCAGGTTTCATCCTTACAATGAGAAGGACAATTCTGAAGAGTGTGAAGGGTGGGATGAAACCAGTCCTCATTCATGTGAGAATCCATCCCTGTGTGGCTTCCTGTTAGTCACAGAGAGGGAGCCAAGAGTGTCTTTGTCTGAGTGTGGTTTGGTGGGGCCTGATTGCCTTATGTAAATTGGATATTGTAATTAAGGGGATCTTTTTCCAGGACAAAAATACCTGAAATTCGAGAGATCCAAATTACTTGAAGCAGTCAGAGCTGCTGACTAATACCAGGGTAATCCCATGTGCATTGGACTATCCAGGTAATGAGTTTTCTGCAGTCTCAGGTCCTTCCTACCATCGCCTTGTGGGCTGTGTTCTCTTCAGCTCCGTGCAGAGACTCACGGCTCCCATTACCTACTCACTGTCTGGGGGCTTTCCCTTCTTCCAGCTTTCCTGCACATTTGTTAGGCATTTCTGGGCAGAGGGGGTGGTTCAAACTGTGCAGGGCAGACAGGGGAAGTTCAGGTTAGACATCAGTTAGAATTTCTTCACTGAAAGGGTTGTTAAGCATTGGGAGGGACTGCCCAGGGAGGTGATAGTGGTGCTCAAGAGACAACTGGATGTGGCACTCAGTGCTGTGGTTTAGTTGATATTATGGTGTGTGGTCAAAGGTTGGACTCGATCTTGGAGGTCTTTTCCAACCTAATTGATTCTGTGATTCTGTGATTTGTTAGACTTCAAGCTTTCTGGGCAGAGGGGGTGGTTCAGACTGTGCAGGGCAGATAGTATCTCTCCTGTTTTTACTGCAGTGATCCTTCCTTCCGCCTGCCCTCCCTTCTGCCCCCCTCCTCTCTTCCTCTTTCTCTTGTGTAATCCTTGCATGGCTCCCCCCACTTGGAACTTTCCACCCTGTGGCATGCTAGCTACTATCAAGGCAGACAAAGAACGCCACAACAACGAGTTTTGATGTAAAAAGTCGTCGTCTTCGTCTGGCTTTATTGCAGCATCAGCTACATTTATACTGGTTCAATATACATACTGTTCTAAAAATAGCATAGCGTTATTTCCAAACATGGCATAACAATAACTCATTAATTAATTTCAGCATCTTACACAGTTGTCAGTTCTAACATCCTATCTTATCGTTTGCATCCTGTCCACAGCAATTATCCAACAGTCAACCTCCCTGCTTCTCTTGGCTTGCTGCTTCTGCTTTCTAGTTCCTCCTCACGTCTCAGGGGTAGATGATGATTGGTTTGTGGTCAGAGGACAACTCTGCAAGGTCATCAAGCCAGCTGACAGCCTTCACACCACCCCACCATGGAGCCAGGCACATGGAGCTCATCATCCTGGAGACCCTGACCCGTGATCACCAGAGGGGATCTGCAGGGAGCAAAGGGACCAGACCCAGATGTCACCCCCAAGGTTGGTGTGTGAGGACTCCAGTGGCTTCTGTGGTGGACAGAAGTGATTCCTATGTTTGAGTGTTGAGCAGTGGTTTATTCCATATGAACAGGACAGTTTGAAGAACATGTGGATCTTCTTGGGGTCCTTTACTGCAAATTTTGTGGTCATCAGAAGTGATTGTGGTAATGGGTAAAGCAAAGTGAAATTCAGATGTTCTGCTTGAGAGGCATGGAAGAGACTGTGGTTTCAGTTGATGCTTTAGCAGAATGTTGAGTAAATATACAAATCTAATGATGTAGAAATTTGGGTTCAACTTTTAAACACAGAGATTTATGTTTCCTTTCTGCTTTAAACAAAATATTTCTTTATTTCTCATAAATATTTATGGAGAGTCCTGTAGCTAGTCCCAACTCCATGTGAATTCCCAGGCTGGTTACTCTCAGCCAGAGCTGGATTCATCAACCAGAGCAATGATTTCACCTGAAAATGCTGTAACTGTTGGCTCTGTTTACAAATTGTCTGTGCTGGTGCACTTGCCAAAGCCATTTTGCCTGCCTGGACACTGAATATTGACCTAGGGCTTTTCTTTTTTACACTATGAAAACCAGAAGTAGCTTAAAAAGAGAGTCTGAAGTCAGTCCAGGCACTAACATCTGAACTCCCTCTTTGTTGTTGTTGTCCAGGCTCCTGAGCTTGTTTTCAATTACATGTTGCATTTTTTTATCTCTTTCGAAAATGATGAAATTTCCTATTGTACAGGGAGTATATGGTACAAACTTCACTGAATAAAGGAGTAAAGATTTGCTGAGAAGCAACAAAGAGCCTAACCCACCAACAGCTGATAAGGTGATGTATTTTTCTGTCTTCAAATTGCAAGGTAATCACAAGTAAAAACTGAATTAATGTATCAAAAAAGAAAGAAGAGTTTTAACTGTGCAGTGGATTGGACACTCCCCCAAAGCAAACTCTACACAGCAAGAGTCCCAAAATTAATTAAATAACCCCAATGAGTAGAAGCTATCAAAAATGGGGAAGAGGAAAAAATGAAGAAAAATATCCCCCCTCCAAGACAGGGACCATTTCTTCAATTTATATAGGACAGTGTGACTAAGAATTAAAACTTTGTTATCTAGAATATTAAACCAATTTGTTCAAGGGGTATTGAAATCTGTTAATGATCATTATGATGACGGTATTTAAACAGTTGCCACTGGGACATTTACAAGTGGTGATATTTTTCTCTAACCATTTTTCTACTTTCCTGGTTTCTGATAATGAAATAGGAATAGAAGAGTGCCATCTGTTACCGATAAGGCAAATAAAGGCAGTTCCTCACAGCTGTTTAGCATTAAAATATTACAATTTGGGTGGGGCAGGGAGAGTCTGAAACCTAAAACACAGCACGTGGTGTGTTTGATTGTCCGTGAACTGCTCAGGTGCAACTGGCTTTGCATCACCTTCCTCCTGCCGGTCCCTTTCATCTTGTTACATTAAAAATTACAGAGATGAGCTCCTCCATTCATGTAAAATACTACTGCTAACAGGAAGTTAAATGGTAGCAAAGGATCCAGCAGAACAATGTTGGGAGACTTTTGTATCCCTCGAGGTGGATTAAGCACGTTTGTACTTAAATGCAAAAACATTTAATGAACAATGTCCAGAGCAGAGTCCTACTGTCATAACTGGTTCTACAAGGACAGTGCAAAGATGTGGCACGGGCTGATTCCTTACATTTGCCCTGGTATCCATCGTGTCAGTGCTGGCACAGGGCACCTCATCCCTGTGGTCCAGTCCCCAGCACCAGCTCTGCTTCCCAAAAGTGGCTCCTGAGTGCTCCCATTGCAGCACTGCTACCAAAATGCTGCAGCATTTCTTATCTCATCACCCAGTGAAAACTCCCTCCCTCCCTGACAGGGAGCAGCCCTGGCTCTGGTATCCCTGCCTCCAGCCAGGGTAACCCTTTCTTTCCCTCATTCTGTCCACGCCAGAACATTCCTTGGTCAGGAATGACCATTGCTAGGCAGTTACAATTTGAATTATCCCTCCTATGCCATACAAGAAAACATGTTATGGACTTAATTGACGCTCACTCTTTGCTATGAAATACGTCGGTATTTCACTGACATATTCACTTCACTGCAGTAAAACACAAATAGAGGTGCAGACACCAAGCAGTGGACTGTGAGAGAAGGAAAATGCTTTCCCCACAGCACAGAGTTGAGGAATACAATCAGTGCAGGTGGCTCAGGATGCAGCTGCAGGAGCTGCAGGTTGAGCTCTGGTGGGTGGGAGCCCCAGGCAAGAACTGGCACTGACCCTTTGCCCCTCAAAGGTCACAGGAACCTGTGGCACCAGCGAGGGGAATAAATTGCTTTAAGGATCCAGATGCCTGAGACTCTGCTATGGGAAACCTGGGCTTGAGCTCCCAAGTCCACAAGGAAGCCATGTTATCTCAGGAATAAACATGGGAAAACAGCATCATGAAATGTGCAGGGTCATATCTGAATTGCACCAGTTGTGCCTTATAAACGTTCGAGAACACCAGAAACAGTCTTTTTCCAAGGAACAACGTGATCACATACACGTTCCACTGATGTTTTCTGGCTAAATTACATATATATGAAACAAACCCTGTAAAACTCTAAATGCAAATTTCTCTGTGGGAAATCCCTGGGATGTTAGACATCAATATCAGCAGCATTAGAAAATTATGGTCATAGTGAAACATGCATAAACAAAGAGTATTTATGCTCTTCTGAGCAGGGTGAGGAAGCCTTCCTTTCATTAGTTTTACTGCATCCCTAATGGAGTTAGAGCCAACCCAGATAGATAAGGGATATGTTGAGGTGCCGTGCAACAAAAACTGTGGGAAATTATATCTTAGGGAACTCTTGAGCCCTCATTTCTAGTACAGTGCTATGAAAGTTTTAAGATAACAACAACAAAATAAAACCTCCCCTTTTTTGTCCATGGGATTGTTAGGCAAGGGATCAGAGGAGTGTACCATTGGACTGGGGTCCTATCTGACTGGAATGTTACATAATCCAGAAGGGAAGAGCTGGGAAATTTACTTTGTTGAAGTTCCCCGGGGCATTTAGGAAAGTCCTTGGAGCTGTACATCGACATGGGGCTTGTGACAGGGAAGCCATGAACTTTCTGTGATCCTGGCCCATTTCCTGAAATGACACAAAAAAGCCCTCACAGTTCATCCATATGAGCTCTGAGAAGTGGGACTCAGTAAAGAAGAGATTGCTCTAAATCAGTTGCTGGTGATGTGCAGAGCTGCTCTCAGGCCAGTGCTACAGTTGAAGTGAACAGGGATGCAGGGCGTTCTGGTGAACCCTGAGCTCCACACATTTTACATATCACTAACAATCATCAGTTGTTTATTTGTGCAGGAGCTGTAGCTGTGTCCCCCAATCCTGTCTGTCAAGCTGAGCAAACAGTTCCTAAACCAGGTCTAACTATAATGTACTTGGACATGCACATATATGATGAGTTGTAAGTGAAGGAAATGAAAAGCTTGATCAGGAGATTCTCCATGTCAGGAGAAAGCAAGCACCACAATAAATGTCAATTCCCTGTTCTTTAATATTGGGCAACTGCAGAACAATTATAGGGTGTGTCTTAAAAAGATGAAAGACAGATTTGTGATGAGTCATACAGCAGTGATCTCTGAAGGGCAGGTGAACATTTGTTTTTCATTCATCTGTAAAAAGGGGTTGCTTTCATTTTCCTTTTAACACATCAGCTCCTGCAGCACAGTGAGGGAGAACTGATTTTCTGTTCTGATTTATTTTTGTAGCTCCTCTGAATAAATATTCCTGTAGATAGAGTGAGTATTTGGCCTCCTGTCTCTAGACCAGGATTTAATGGTTGCTAGTGGAAGGGCCTTAAAGATCATCTAGTCCCAACTGATTATCTTCTGCTCTGTCTCTGAGACCTCTTTCCTATTTCTTTCTATCTCTCTACCTCCCCTTTCTTGGTAAATAAAATCCATATTAAATGAAATCCATATGTTGTCCTCATATGGTCTCCTTTGCACTTTCATTCAGGCAGAGGCATCTCTCCCTCATGGGATCCTAACACCTGTGCAGGGTCCCTTCCAGCCACAAGCATTCCCAGATTCTGCCAGCTCCTCGCTTCCCTTTTCTTCTTCCCTCTGCTTTGAGCTGGGGCTGTGCTTGGGAATGTCCAGCAAAGAAGCCTTTGCTGTTTGCTCTGGGAGCCCACTCAGCTTCGGGACCTTGTCACCTGAACGTGTCTCTGTCACACCAGAACGCCTCTCCTGGCCTACTCTCCCCAAGGAAAGTGCCCCTTTTTGCCCATCCTTGGCAGCGCTCTTCTCGTCCCATTCTGCCCATTCTGGATGGTGGGGCAGAGCCTGCCTTCAGCGAGTTTGCTGGTGACACAAAACTGGGAGGTGTGGCTGACACGCCAGAGGGTCGTGCTGCCATCCTAAGGGATGGGGACAGGCTGGAGAAATGGGCTGAACCTGGCAAAGTTCCACACAACAAAGTGCCAAGTCCTGCACCCGGGCAGGAACAACTGCAGGCACCGGCACATGCTGGGAGCAGCTGGCTGCAAAGGAGTTTTGTGGAAAGGACCTGGGGGTCTTGGTCCACAGCAAATTTCATACGAGCCAACAACATCTCCTTGCAGCAAAGAAGGCTAAGGGCAGCCTGGACTGTATTAGGAGCGTTGTTGGCAGGCTGAGGGAAGGAGCCCTTGCCCTCTCCTCAGCAATGGTGAGGCCACTCCTGAAGTGCTGTGTCTCCACTGAAGAGAGAGGCCACTGAAAGGCCGTGAAGATGATTCACAGGCTGGAGCATCTCTCAGAGGAAGAAAGGCTGAGGGAACTGGGGAGAAGAGGCTACAGAAGTCCACGGGGGTGTAATAAATGAATTGGTTTCAGGGTGTTGGTTATTACTGTTTAGATGAGATATAAAAGAGGGGAGTTGAGGGTGGAATAGATGGACATGTTAATTGAAGGAAAGTTGCGAGACTGCACGGGTGTAATGCTGGAATGTAACCACTGGATGGGGATATAACAACGACCCAATGGGTTTAATGGAAGGAACTTTCTAGTCCATTGCTTCGTAGGGTACAAGGGATGAGGACGATGCCCTGGACTGGGATTGGAGAACGAGCCAACCAATGAAGAGAACTCATTTGAAAATTATTGGTGAGGGATGCACGGAGGAATGGACCAACCAGCGAACAGGGAAGGGACCAATCAGCACGAGGATTGAGAAATGCATCAATCCGGTGGCACCAAAGACTTTAAAAGCTACCAGGGGCTCTGCATTTGGTCCTCCTGCGGAACTTGGAGTCCAAGGCAGCACCTAGTGGATCTCACTGTCCTTTCTTTGTGTATTGTTTTACTCTGGTTTGTCATGTGGAGCCCGGGCTTATCCTGGGTTCCTGCTCTCAGCAGTTAATAAATAAACGAGTTGACTTTTCTTTTCAAAAGTCTCAGCCTCGTTTCACAACAGGGGGGCTTGATCAGGGTATAGAAATGCTTGAAGGGAGGGTGCCAAGAGGACAGAGCCAGGCTCTTGGCTCTGGTGTCCAAGAGACAGAACAAGACACAAAGGGCACAAACTGAAACGCAGGCGGTTCCCTCTGAGCAGGAGGAAAAGCAGTTTTTCACTGGGAGGGTGAGCAAGCACTGGAACGGGCTGCTCAGAGAGGCTGCAGAGCCCAAGGAGATGTTCCAAAGCCATCAGTGTGGCCGTGGTCCTGCACGAGCGGCTCTGGCTGGCCCTGCTCGAGCTCGGGGCCGGGACAAGGGGCCGGAGCGGGCGGCGGCCGCCCCTCAGCGCCGGCCCGGCCCCGGCGGGCGGGGAGCCCTGGGCAGCGCCCTTGGGGCAGCAGGGACCGAGCCCGGCCCGGGCTCTGGCCCCGGGACACAGCGGGAGGGGCCTCGGCCCATCGCCCTCAGCCCCAGCCCCCTTTTCCGTGCAGCGCGGGGCTCGCCCCCGCTGCTACCAGCAAGTGCCGGGCTCCAGCTGTTGCTCAGCCCCGAACAAGCGGGGCCTGCAGGGCAGAGACTCTTCGGCCCTGGGCTTTCCCCGGCCCTTGAGGCTGCAGGGACATTCCCCACCGGAGGGGCTGTGGGGCAGAGGCAAAGGCTGCGGGTGCTCCGCTCGGGCCAGCCCTGCTGGAAGCGGGGACGGGCAGGGCAAAGCCCCAGGGCCCAAGCAAGCGCTGGTCTGGAGGTGCTGGGAGCGGCCAGGGAGGCAGCGCTAAACGGAGGCATTTGAAGGTCTCTTCCAACCTTCATGAATCCGGGGCTCGGGGATTGCCCCAGGCCAGGTGCAGGACCTGGCCCCGGCCTCGTTGAACCTCGTGAGGGTCTTGTGGTGCCACTTGTGAAGCTTGTCCAGGTCCCTGTGCACGGCCCCCGCCTTCCGTGGTGCCCCTGCCCTGCTCAGCTTCCCGTCCCTGCAAAGGTGCTGAGGATGAGCTGGATCCACTCTCTGTGTCCTTGGGGAGGCCATTCAAGAGCCCCGGGGCCAAGGCAGAGCCCTGAGGGACACCCCTTGTCCCCGGCCTGCAGCTGGACATGGAGCCAGTGCCCAGAACTCCCTGGCTGTGTCCATCTGGCCAGTGGCTCGTGCCCCAAATAGCCCAGCCTCCAAAGCCAGGGCTCTGCAGGGTGGGGCTCAGGCTGTCCTGTGGGACCGTGTCCAAAGCCTCACAGGGGCTACAAGTGCCCGAGTCCAGGGCTGCTCCATGCCACTTCAGTGGGGTCAGCTGTTGAAGGGATGCCGGGGTGGCCCTTTGTGACACAGGTGTGTGGTGTGCCCTGGGGTGCCCAGTCCCAGGAGAGCTGCTCTCTCAGGAGAAAGCAGCTCCCGGGATCTTTCTGCGCTAGAGCATGACAGAGTAGGACAAAGTGAACCCCAACTCCCAGCCACCCAGCCCCTCGCCCAGCTGGCCAGAAGAGCAGGCCCTCAGTGGGCACTTGGTGGGGGCAGTGGGTGGCTCAGTCCTGCCCCTGTCAGAGACTGAGGAGGAGGGGGCCTTTGTCAACGTGGAGGAAGAATGGGAATCAGAGAGGGATCACGAGCTTTCCCAGTGGGGAGATATTAGGAGCTACCAAGAGGTCTCCAACTGGGAAGAATTTCTTGAGCAAGAGCTCTCCCAAGGAGATGTCAGTAGCTCTGGAGAACTCTCCAACTGGGAAGAATTCTTGGAGCAGGAGCTGTCCCAGGGAGAAGTCAGTAGCTCCCCAGAACTGTCTGGCTGGGAGGACTCCGTTGGCCAAAAGCTTTGCAAAGAGGAAGGCTCCATTGGCCAGGAGTTGTCCAAAGGGAATGGTAACAGACCGTCCGTGCAGTCCAGTTGGGAAGACGACAGTGACAAAGAGCTCACACAGGACAAGTGGGAACATGTCAGCGTCCACAGCATCGGGGTCAAGCCCCTGCTGCAGGAGGAGGACGTGTGGGACAAACTGAGCTTCTTTGAGCTGAGTGAGGAAGAAGACAGGGAGCAGAGACTGGGAGTTTTTGCAGAAGACGGGCTCCCAGTGCCTGTCCCTCAGGAGGCCTGGGTTGAGCGTGGGGCAGCTGAACTGTGCCACCAAGTGCTGCTCTGGGCCTCGCCTCCCCACCTGGCAGCCCAAGGGCTCCTCAGAGGACACGCAGCTTCTCCTGCCTTCGAGGAGCAGGTGCCAGAGGCAGGGACAGAGAGCTCGGTGCCTGCCTCGCTCAGCTGCTTTCTGTGCTTTTCCCAGCTGGGAGCCCTCGGGCAGCGGCCGGCGGCCCCCAAGAATCGCCCGTCCCGCTTCAGGCGGGCGCTGCGGGCGCTGCCCCTGCCTGAGGGCACAGCTGGGCAATCAGTGCCTGCTGGCAGCGCAAGGCCAAGCCCTCCTGCAGTGCAGGTGACAGTGGCCACTGCAGCAGAGCGTTCAGACGACTCCTGGACAGGCATCCAAAACACAGAGGTCTGATTCTCACTCTGTGGTTACGGCGAGTTCCCACGTTCCTGGTACTTCTGAGTTTACATGTTTTAAGTTTATTGGTTCAGGAGTTCTCCACCCAGTTTTATGTATAAGTTCATGTTTGTGTATTTCCCCTAGTTGCTTATGTATTAGTTCTGGAAAGTTCTCCTTCTTCGATGCCCCATTGGTCTACTCATGTAATTCCCTCCCCTAAGTTATCTCCATTGGTTATTCCCCTGTTATCTTCTCCTCCTCAGTCTATCCCCATTGGTTGTTTCCTTTTGTTCCACCGCCGTATAAAATGCTGTGCTTTCCCCTTTTTTCTGGTCTTTGTCCCTGGGTTTTTCCACTGGCAGTAAACCAGCTGGAACGTACGCAGAGACCCCTCTCTCATCCTTTGCCTCTACCGACGCTTTTACACCACCTTTGTTTGGGGCTTGCTCCTTGCAAAGGAGCCAGCTTTCCCTGCAAGCTGCAGCTGACAGCTTTCCCTGCTTGCTGCAGCCAACCCCTGCCTGATGCAGCTGACAGCTTTCCTTGCAGGCTGCAGCTGACCCCTGCCTGCAGCAGCAGAGGCCAAGGTTGTCTGCAGCTGGACGCTGTGCTACCTTGGGCAGCCCCAACAGTGTCAAGGCCCTGCAGGTGGCGGCCGGCCCGGAGCCTGCCCGGTGTCCTGAGGGAGCCACACGGGCTGCCTTTGATGTCCAGGTGTCAGGGACATCAGTTCCTTGTCGGGAGAATCTCCTGGCTGAGGCTTAGGGCTTGACAGGCACCAGTGGTGTCAGAGCTAAGGGCAGGTGCCCAAAGCCTGGGGAGAAGGAGCTCCTGCTCAGAGGGGACACCAAGGATGCAGGAGGGACAGGCCACAAGGACATTCGGCAGAACTTCCCAGATGAGGAAGAAACTCATAAAGCCAACTCAGCAGCTGTGCTGAAATCGGCTCTGACCGGGCATAAAAGTGCTTCAGGCACGGGGAGACGGCGACCACCGACCCCCAGCTCAGTGACCCCAGAAACCCAGCGAGAACAAAGGAAACTCTTCAAAAGAAGAGACAGACCGAGCACAGAGAAGGACTAGTTAGCATAAGAAGTGGGGAAACCTTCTAGTCAACAGAAAAATAGTAAGAAATTAATATTAAGATATTGATACTAAGGTATCAGTAAGTTATTGCAATTTGATATTAGTAAGAGAAAGCATCAATTTAATATTCAATAAGCAGCAAAACTGGCTAAAGGGTCTATGTTCTCATCTTCTGAAGAAGGAGCTGCTAGTGTAAAGCCTGTATTTTTGAGGAGAAGATACATTTCCTATGCTGCTAAAAACGTCTCCCAGAAAGGAAAACAAGACAAAAAACCAAACCAAAACAACCAAACAAAAAACCAAAGCAAAACAAAAAACCCAAATCTAAAGCAAAACAAAAACACAGCACAAAGAAAACCCCAAAAACAGAGCAGAGAATTGAAATCAAAACTTCAGAGTCCCCAGAAATGACGAACTGCTGTCACTCAAATGTTATTAAAACCACGCATCTCAATCCCCTGAATTCTAGTCATTGTTCAGCATTTCAGTGCAGCTAAGAAGAGATCACATAAATCACAGTCATATATTACTTCCCTCCCTCCAGGCACTATGTTTAAGTAAAAGCATCAGCTTCTCTTTGCTTGTCTGGGTGGATTGCACTTGGTCAGAGTCTTCAAGCACAGCCTGCCTCAAAATGAGCATCTTTCACCTTTCTTTCTTGTATTTTGCTTTTAAATATAGTGTAAACTTTCCACTTTGAGTTAGGTAACACTGCACAAAGAACATGAAGAAATGGTTGCCACTGAGAAACTGAAAATGTTACCTATTATTTGATCAATATTTCCTACAGCTGCCATTGAATTGGACCGCCAGGGATCCATGGAATTTTAAGAGACATGTCAGGACCCTGAAACACTTCTCATGCTCTTAAATGGAGAAATAAAAAAGGAACTCTGTCCAGGTACTTTGTTCTTGATAGGACTGGTTGTTATGTTAACACAGGAGATAAAAATGGGAGCATCTAAAATGTGTTTCTACATGGTCAGAGGGGTACGAGGGACCTCTTCCTGTGGAATGCTCTGCTAGGGATATTTGAAATGGGAGCCTGCCCCTGGCAAAGTGTAGGAAAGGAAGGTCTGGCACATTAGGGACAAAGCTGCTGGTGTCCATCCAAGGTGACCACCACCCATGTCTGTGGCTTCCATTGTCTGCCCAGGACAGGAAAGCACCTAAAGGTTGGGTATTTCTAGAGATGTAGACGATCTGGAAGCCACTGCTGCCACCTGCTGTGCCATCCCATCTTTAAATCCACAAACCCACGCCCTGAGTAGTGCCACAGCCTAAAGCTCATGGCTACCCATGGGATTTACCTACTGGGGTTAGAAAAAGATGGATTGCTGTGCAGCCTTTAACCTTATTGCATGGTGGTGACCCCACGTGTGTAATAAGCACCCAGAGGTATTACTGCTGGCCTGGTTCCTACGGTATATCACCGTGTCCCGCAGCCATAGGGAGGAGGAGGAGGAGAAGATCCAGCAGGCAGGAATTGTGCAGCAAGATTGATTCATTTAATTATTTTACAAACTCTTTATAGACTTTTTTCTTCATAGTCTAATTGGACAAAGGACCAGCCACCCCTTGGGGGTGATTGGCCAAAATCCTAAAACATCCATTGTCAAAATATTTTTCTACTATACCATAAACAAGACTTTTCAAGGTTGCAGGTGGCTTGGTTGTTTACATTCCCTGCTACCTCTTCTGTGAGAGAGAAAAGTCTCCCACGGACTTAGAAAATAGCAAGAAAATCCTCGCTAGCAGCATTTTTGTACCTACACAGCGCTATTTCCCAGCCCTTTCCCAGCTCAGGAGAACACAGGAAATCACTTCCTACCTGCTGCCTGTGGTTGGAAGTGTCACCTGGCATGGAGAACATTGACCTCCACCACTGCAGCTGTTTTTTTTCCCTAGATTAGTTTTTCAGAATTAGGATTCCATGAAAAAGCTTTTCACTTCTTCCTAGGAGGCAGTTCCCTTGAAAGTGTTCAAGTTGTAGGTGCCAAGTCAAAATCCCACTTTCAAAGCAACTCTGCAAGATTGCTTCTAATCTGAAAAGTGACTGAAAAAGTGGCAAGTGGTCACTTTCCCATGATTTCTTCAGATCAGAGGGTTACCAAAGTATTTGAGGGTCCTTTGCCTGCCATATTTAAGTACTGTGTCATGAACAAATGAAAACAAAGCTGATGATGGCTACTCAGCCCTGCAGATTATCAACACACTTCAGTCCAGTCCAGGTGACTCAGCTTCCTCTCTGAAAAAGTGAAAAACCCATGGAGTTAAAGACCATTTTTCAGGAGTTTGTGCTGTGAAAGGTTCTCGGGGTGGTTCGATCTTTGTTTCAGATGACTTGGATGATGATTGCTTTTACTGTTGCAAAGAGTGGAACACTTGCACAGAGCATGAAGAACAGAGCAAATGTAAAGCCATAAGAATGTTGTACTTCATGGTAACTGCTAAACAGAAAGTGAAGTAAAATTTAATTGTAATTGATGCGAGATTAATTGTGGCCTGGAGCAGAAGGCAGTGACTGCCAGACTGCACAAAGCTCGAAGGCTGTCTCAGAGCTTGGCACTCTGAGGACTGCCAGCCATTAGCACTGCAATTATGTTATTTTCACAATTCAGGCATGTAGCAGAGGGTGACTATGATGAAAAAGAATAAATGTCCTGCCAGTAACACAATCACCACCAAAAGTATTATTATTATTAAGAAGAATTACTTAATGTGGAAAAGCATTGAAACAGCTATTGAAGTGCTCAGTTTGTATCCACCTCATCAGCAGCAAGGTGCTAAGGAGCAACCACTGAGTCTGCCAAAGTCAAATTGAATCAAACTAATTTAAGTGGTTTTTTGGTAGTGCCCCTGGGCTATGGAGCAGTTTGCCAGCCAGTAGCAGGAAACTTCAGGGACTGGTGAGGGACACACCACCAGAAAGCTGCTGGGAACACAGCAGTGACCACAAGTGGCAGCCATGGTTGGAAACTTGAAGCTTTCAAGCTTCATTTGACGTTTCAAAGGCAGCTTCAAGCAGGAACCACAGAGCTAATGTTTTAATGGTGAGAAAAAATGTAAAGAAAGATTAAAACAGGTGGGTTCAGTCTAAGGAGGAGAGAGTAGATGAGAACAATCATCAGACACATAATGGACTGGTATAAAAAGAATAGTGATGAGTTATTCTCCTTGCAATTGGCTTGGTCCTTTTTGGCTAATTCCATATATGGAATGCTGCAGGAAGCAACTTAAGTTAGGGAATCAGCTATATGGGAGACTTCTGAACAACAGGGGGACACCACTTACAACCAGTCCAGACACTTTCTGTGCTTCAAAAAAAGGGAAATCGAATAAATGTTTCTACAGCTTCTTTTCAGTCATGTGCTTGATTCTATAGTTAACATGAA
Organism: Coloeus monedula; assembly: GCF_965178545.1. NCBI lineage: Eukaryota > Metazoa > Chordata > Aves > Passeriformes > Corvidae > Coloeus > Coloeus monedula. Next base: position 115,597,226 of record NC_138783.1, read on the forward strand.
CAACACTTAACCTTGCATGAAGTCACTGCAGTTTTGAAAGTAAGTTAAACTTACAGGAAGAAAAAATAATTACATCAAACTATGTAGACTTGCAGCTTAAATTTGGCAAAATAATTCAGGTAACTGGATCTTTACATGTTAGCATTGCTGTTCTGTGTTGTCAGCGTCACTAAAATCAGCTCAACAGATATAACTGCTCTTGCCATACTTTCTCCAAAGAGATGTTATTAATAAACTGACATCAAAGTAATTTGCTGTACTGCTAGTGTTTTTATATTACAATTTACATTAAGTTCCATTTGCATATTAGTATTTAAAGGGAACCAAAAGAAAAGACATACTAAAAAGAAACAAGTAAAACCAACCCCCTAAAAGTATTAATGATAACGTACACTCACTTTCAAAAATCCCACCATTTTATGACTGACCTCCTGAACATTGTAATTCCAAACCAGTCTATTCCAATTCCAGAGTATTTTATTTCCACTTATCAAAATACCTATTTGTTTTCAGATTAGAATAAAACCACAGAGGGGAAAGAAAGGTTAAAAACTCTGCATTTGACCTGTTTTATAAAACTTTTATACACTAAAAAGCTAGGAGCAGAGGAATTTTCCAGCTGCTGCAGCATCCTGTGAAGTTCTTCTTTTTCATGCAAGCTAACTGAGAAACAGTTTGAGGTTTTTGTAAACCAAGGCTTTATCTCACAGGTGCTAACTTGTTATGCATGGTCTTGTTATGGTACACTGAAGAAAATATTTTGAAATGGGTGTCAGAGCATTCCACCAATTACCCTGAGAGGTGGATGGTCAAGCAACCAATGGTGTTATGCCACCCTTGCAAACAAAGCTATATAAACTGATTTATATAATTAAATATAGCCACTTATCCTGAAACTGGACTCATGTTGTCTTTTCACTGTTCTTGGTACAACAGCGACAGTTTTACCATTGGTGTTTGGATGCTTACTGAGTTCTGGAGGCAATTTAATAGAGCCATAGATATAAAAATATAGAATTGTCTTTATTAATGAGGTATGCATTTGTTCAGATCAGGTTTCTTGGGATACAGCCTTCTATTTGGATTTCGGCTGGCCAGCCATTGTATCTGTTCTTCTTCTGGTCAGAGTGGTTTATCTGTAAAAATAAAATAGTTTTTTAAAAAAAAATCAGTATTTAGTTTTTTCTATTTACATACCAGTTTGTCAAACCTCATACAAGAGGAGGGGGTACTGAAGGAGGACTGGGAAGCTGAGGAGAATGTTGCACATCTTGCTTAATATAATGGGTAAAGATTCTGCCAGTTTCTCTCTTACACAGAGTGCTTTATTTATTTCCCAGATGGCTGTCATGATATACACTAAAATGAGTATCTTTGTCCAGCAGAAGCTCTGGAATGTGATGAATATTGCAACAATATTCTGCACCAGCACAAGCTGGGGGTGACCTGCTGGGCAAAAGCTCTGTGGAGAAGCACCTGGGGGTCCTGGTGGACAATGAGCTGTGCCTGACCAGCAGAGGCCAAAGAGGCCAGTGGTGTCCTGGGGTGCACTGGGAAGAGCATTCCCAGCAGGTCAGGGTTATCCTGCCCCTGTGCCCAGCCCTGGGGGCACCTCTGGGGTGCCGTGCCCAGCTCTGGCTCCTCAGCCCAGCAGGGCCAGGGAGCTCCTGGAGCGGGGCCGGCGGAGGCTGCGCAGCTGAGGAAGGGCCTGGAGCAGCTCCGTGCCCAGCACAGGCTGAGGGAGCCGGGGCTGCTCAGCCTCGAGAGGAGCCCCAGCTGAGAGGGGCCCTCAGCCCTGGGTGTCCCTGGCTGCAGGGAGGGCTCAGGGCAGGGCCCGGGCTCTGCTCCGGGGCCCAGCAGCGGCCCCAGAGCCACGGGCAGGGCCTGAGCCCGGCAATTGCCCTGCACAGGAGGCAGAACTGCTGCCCTGGGCAGGGCCAGCCCTGAGCAGATTGGCCACAGAGGCTCTGGGCTCTCCTCCCTGGGGATATTCCAGAGCCATCTGGACACAGCCCTGTGCTCTGGGATGGCCGTGCTGGAGCCACCATGGGAGGTGGAACCAGAAGACCCAGCGTGGTCCCTTCCAGCCTGACCCATTCTCTGAGTCTGTGATATTCTGGGAAAAGAGCCCCATTGTGGAAGATTGACATGACTGTGGAGGGAATCAGCATCATCCATGGACCTGACCTCTGTGTTGGGTTTTCTCGTTTGTGTCTGCCTCAGCCACACAGATGAACATGACCGGGCTTACAGAAAGTGAACACAACAAGGGCACAGATGGAAACAGAAATCTCTGTGAAAAACAGTATCTTTAGTCCTCCTGAAACCTGCAGGCAAGTTATTCCTAAAGTTTTTGTTTTGGTATGCACACAAATATGAAGTGAAAATAAACCAAATCTGACCTTTTCTTTTTGGAGATTATCTGGCAGCTTGAAGCCTTTGGCAGCTATAAAAACCCAGCTTGACCTGAACTTTATATTTTTTATTTCTGTACTTCCCAGTTCTTCTATTAATTTTTTGGCGTCATCTTTCAACCTAGGAGAACATAGTGAAAAAAATAAGTGTTAAAAATTCAGGATGTGAAAAATGATGAAAAAGATCATGGCTGATTCATGCTTTACATTCAGCATTAAGCCTGCAGAAGCAAAAACAAGATTTAAATAGTCCTGAGAGCTGTGGTAGTAGCATGACATTGAATTCACAGAGAATTGAATTTATCAATGTTTTTCCTTCTCAGTAAGTTCCTGATGTTAATACAACAGCATAGTAACAGCATAGCAGAAAGAAAAATGTATCTCAAAAACTATCTGATGTTTCAACAGAACAAAGGACAAGGGCATTAAACATGGATTAAGTCTTTTCCTGGACAATTATCATATCATGAGCTTAGCTAAAAACCCTTGAGATTCAAAAGCACCTGAATAATCAGGTTAAATGTAATAAGGAACCCAAACTAGAGACGTCATAATTGGGGGTGTGGATAAATAACATTTCAGAATAAAGAAGGTTATAACCCAGAGGTAACAGCAGTGCTCTTTGGGGTGCTTTTAAGCAATGTAATTTCTACCCATCCTAGGGAGCACCAACACACAGATATGTGCAATCATGGGAAAAGACATGGAATTAAAACTTTTAGAGAGGAAATGAGAGAACAACTCTTGAGTATAGAATGGAATTTACCATTCCTTTACACCAATTCACAACAGTAATTTCCCAGCTTTTAACTGCTCTGCACCTCAGCCTCCATAACCTCCTTACTTGGTGCTTCCATCATCGTGAGTGGCCATCAGAAGGAGGGTCCCTTCTGGTGCATTCCTGACAAAATCCGTCATCTCACTTGAGTGGTCTGTGGAATCAGTGACACAGCTGGTTATTCATGGCACACACACCACACTCCTGTTCATGCACCCAGGGTCACCAGCATTTTTAGGGAGTCAGGGAATCAGCTTCCAGTGCCTCGGAGCGTTCTGTTTCTCCTCACTAATAGGTGAGGAAACTTATTGTTCAAAGTTTAGAAAATGTGTTAAAAGCTATTCTTTAAGTAGATTATCTTTCCAGATACGTGGAAGGATGTTAAGAGACAGATTAGCAAATTTCCTATGATGATTTTATAGCTATGATGATTTTGTAACTAAACTAGTACAAGATACATCCGGAAAAGCAATTTTGCTGAGTGAAGTATCTGGATGTAGTATCTGGTTAAGTGCTATTCCTACCACAGTGAAATAAAGAAAAAGACAAAACAAAAAATGTGAAAAGAACAAGATAATTTTTAAAAAATTAACTATCTCAGAGAGAAATTCAGCTTTTCAGGCAAAATTTGTCATCATAGCTGGCCAGAATATATTTTATGAAGACAGCAGCTGTTTGTTTCTAGCTGATCCCTATTGATAATACAATCAAAGTCAAGCAGGAAAGAGGAGGATAATGATGTGAATTTAAGTCTTTTATTAATACTGAAACACTGACAAAAGCTCTATTACCCTCTTTTCCTTACCTCCTGTCCACATTTCAAAAAATTTTGTCGATATAGCTTTTCCTGTTTTATCTGTAATTAAAAAAAATGTCTAAATATTAGGAAACATTATTTTATTCAATCTGCAAACATAGCATTTTCAGCTAAAGCTAAGCATCTCTACTTTTGTGTATTATTTGGCTTCTTTTGTTTCATTTCTTAAATTGGAAGAAATACGAAATAGCACAAGTTTAAGATTTGGGGAGAATATATTTTGTTTCATGTAGTCTCCAAATCATCAAATGCAACTACAAAATTTGTATTACTTTTATTTTAAAGAAAAATTCTTTTTTTGGTGTGTGCTTCCATGTTTTTATATCTAAATGCACTATCCTAGATCACAACCATAGATAGGAAAACTGGTTAAGCCACAGACTATTTGAATGAGCTTAATTCTGTGCAGTGTTTGAGATGCCCAACCTTTCATCCCATTTGAATGCCATAGGACACTTATTGAGAACAGTCATTATCTTGCCTATCTAATTAGTGGACATGTGAAAAAATACGTTTTACTACAGACTGGTGCAGGATAGTGGACAGATTTACCTGCTCCTATTTGCCATCATTTTTCTTGTGCATTCAAGATGAGTATTTCTCCTCTTACTCTCATTTTTAACTCATTTTTATCTGTTATACCTACCCAGTAAAGATTTTATGATTATTGGAAAAAAAGGCAGTAGTTAACTGGGAAAAAATTTGGAACAGATTCTTGTCCATGGTTAATTTAACCTTCAACAAAATCATGCAAGTTTAGACAAAGCCAAGAGCTTAGCAATAGTGAGACAAAAAAATTGGAATATAAGTATTTTGTAATCAAAGCCAACTTGACTGTGCCTGTGAACTCCCTTTCTTCCTCTTGCCCACAAGATTTAGGGATTCATTCTTCCCTGGATCTGTTGTTGAATACACTGCACTTCATCACCATTCCCATTCATCTAAATCAAAATTTAGGATTTAGGTGCCTCCAAAGCTGGAATAAAGTGCACCTGCTGCTTTCCAGTGGCTTTTACTATAAGCAAAGACATGTAACGACAGTTTAATATTAATTAAACTTTGAGTTTGTCTTTCTGTACCCTGACCAAGTCTGGAAAAGGAATTTGTACCATGGCTACACCTTTAGGCAGTACTGCAACTCTCAGTTCCTGCTTCCTCCTTATCAGTGGAGCAGCAGATGTATTTTATCAAGGACTGATGCTGAAAGTTGAGTTCTGCTGCTGGAGATCACAGATATTCTTGCTGTGCTACAATTCTTTTGTCTAATAAAATACACTTATACCACTTCTGTGGACACATTTTCTGTTCTGTTTTCCTATACTGATTATGAACATGTTTCTTTTGTTTACCCAGAAGACTGTTTTTATCACACAGATTTGTTTTTCTTACATTAATGCGAATTAAGTTTGCAGTATTTTCCCTTCCATACTAGCTATTAAAAAAACCCACAAAACAAAATATCCAACCCCCCAAGAACATTGGTAATTTATTGCACTACAAAAGTATGTCTTTCTCTAACATTTTTTTCTCATACTTACAATTCACAATGGCAATGTTTATACCACTTCCAGCATCATCATTCCCTTCACTTACAAGCCTGGAATTGAAATTAACACAATATCAGTAAAATACATCTGTTTGGCAGGGCTGGTGCAAAATTATGTTTACCAGTGCTAAGTAATTTTCTGATATTTATGTTTTCTTCAGTTATTTAATTCAAGAGTTTGTTGTAAACAAGAGCTTAAAAATCTTGCACAATGCATCAGTCAGTTTCCTTCAGTGACTCTTTCAAAATGAGCCATATGAAGAAAATATTCCATACAAGTGCAGCCAGAAAGATAAAGAAGAAAAAAAACCCCAAAACCAAGATAAAGTGGTTTTGTGGCTGTATGCTCTGTGGATTGTGTCTCCAGGAAAGGTCACTGCAAGGTTTTGAAGTTATTCCACCTGTCCAGTAAGAAAAGCCATGAAAGAACCTGACTTTCAGAAGGTGCTGAGCAATCAACCTTCTGTAAATCTGTTATCCTGCACCATGAAAATTAAAAATCCCACTGAAAGCTAACAGTTGTCTGCAGTTTATGTAGAGGAACAAAGAAAATCACTGAAGATTAGGTTAAAAAAAAAAAAGATAGAAGCAGAAGAGTTAAATGTTGTCAGATAAATTCTGATGTTTTCTACCAGAATAGGAGCCCCTGGTTGGAGCTCAGTTGCTGCTACTGAACCAAACCCAAACACCTTTCCTCACAGTACAAAGCACTTGCTTAGATGCCAACTTGGAGTGGTACTCACTGCTCATCCTCAAAACAAATTTTAGCCCTCCTCTGTTTGCCACCGCCGCTGAGGATGCGATAGGCAAAGTTCCCAGGTGGGCAGGGAGACCAGTGGTCACACTTCTGCCTTTTGGGGGCTGGGGCTGCAACAGCAAAGATGAAAAAATGTTTTACTGGATGCTGCATGAACAATTTCTACATGGGATCAACCCCCAAAAGTCAAGGTGCTAAACTCAAACATCTAAACACAGAATCCTGACAGTTCTCTGGGATCATGGCAACATTATCACAGGTTTGTTTGGGCTGAAGGTGATCACTGATTATCAAATAGATGTTGGGTCAAAGCTTATCCAGGGAAAAATGCCCCATATGGTAAGATCTGGTATGAATACAAGGTATTTATTATCTGTTATTCCATCCACAAGGGCTACAAGGATAAAGGTTTCCTACCCACAGCTTGAAGTGAATAGTTATCATTCTTACTTTAAGCCCTTTTTTTTACACAGTAACTTAGTTGTAGAATGACAAAAATATACACATAAGTCACCTGAGCTAAAAAATAATGAGAATTTAATCACAAAGTTTAGGTAGTCGTTCAACTGCTTATCATAAATATAAACTACATGTGATGGAAGCTACAGCTTTGCACTTCTATGCCAGCAAACAGATACAGTGTTCTTATATCAGTGTTCAATGTGCACAGTGTCAAATACAGGCTGACATTGTGTTTCTTCAAAAACAGTGTCTAAGAAAAAGTTTAGCTTTGCTTTAATTAACTTTACAGTCAATTTTACAATAGCACATAAGTAATTTCTTAGCTAACAAGCCATCTGCCATTTAGGACATAAATACACAATATCAGATATAAGAAAAAAAAGAGGAAATAAATACAGCTACACACCCCTCAACACTGGTTTCTTTCCCATCTCTTGAAGTGCAGCAATAGATACTGTGTTTTGGGGTACATGAGCAGCAACAAAGTACCCCAAATACCAAGCAGCCAACGATGTCAACAGCAGTCCGAATAATCTCCAAACAGCTGTGAAGGCAAGAATAAAATAAAATAAAATAAAATAAAATAAAATAAAATAAAAATAAAATAAAATAAAATAAAATAACCACAACACCCCGAGACATAAAAATGTTTTCATAGCAACAAAAAAAATCTTGTAATATTTTCTGGATTGCTACCCAAACTGACTGTTTTCTGTCTGATTCACTGTGCTAACCACAGCCTTCAGAGATGTGGCAAATAGAGTATTTGTGGCATTCCTATCTAGGACAACCCCTTTCATTTCTAAAACTTGATCTTCAAGCAGAAAATTCCCCCCAACACTCCCTTTAATCCACATCTATAATACCCCAAAGAAACAAGAAATTCAACTTAATCCTAGTAGGATTTTGACTCTGAAAAGTAAGTACCAGCTATTACAGAGGTGTTTTGCAGTTACTATTGATTTTTTGAGACAGGCAAACACTCCAGGAATGGTTTTAAATGCTGACCACACAGGGAATTCCCTGCACCCTCCCTTTCAACACGCTGGGTTAAAACAGCAGAAGGCCCAAACAACCCCTTTCACACCATGAGCTCTGACTGCATTCAAAGAATCACAGAATAATTTGGATTGGAAGGGACCCTCACAGTTAATCTATTTGACCTCCTTTCAATGAGCAGGGGCATCTTCAACTGCCTCAGGTTGCTCAGAGCCCTGTCCAGCCTGACCTTGGGTATTTCCAGCGATGGGGCAGCCACCACCTCCCTGGAGAGCCTGTGGCAGTGTTTTACCACCCTTGTTGTGAAAAGCTCCCTCCTCATATTGAATATCTACTTTTCCTCAACACCAGAAGTGCTAACAGGCTTTCCTGATGAAATACACCACCTAATTTTATGATGCTAAACAAGGAAATATCACACTGCAGTAGTGGAACAGGCTGTTTGAGGCATGAATCACTTCCTGATGTGTAAAGAAACATGTCCTTCAAAACAAGGGTCTGTTAAGTGGAGAAAAAGAAAATTATTAGTTTTATAGTCCTGAAAACTGAGTTCGACAGGACCAATGTCCAAAAATACCCAGTATGTTCACTTTGCCAGCCTTCTAGAAAATACTGTGTATTATCTAGTCTAAATCTTCCTTTTAACAGTTTACACTCATAAGATACTTCTTTCCTTTCCTTCTTGGAACTGCCTTTTATAAACATTAAGATTTCTGCCCTACCCTTTCTCTAGAATAAGGCCAAATTTTTCACTTGTCCTCGTCAAGTCCTGTTTTGCTAGTTCTGCCAATTTCCTGTGAATTCTGCCCATCTGGTCTGCATCCAAATTCTGAAAAATTCTGCAGAATGAACACACTGCTCCAACACAGACATTCCTGAGCCTTTGCTTCTGGTTATTCATGCCAGAAGGAACTTTGATTTTTTTTTCCATAAGAGGAGACTTTACTGACTCAGGTTCTGTTGATAATCCGCCATAAAGATTGAATTTTCCCTCTCTAGCTACTCCCTATTTGTATTTGTCCACATGGTTATTCCTGCATTCTACCAGCTTTAAAAATAAAAAAGCCCAGCAAAACATTGCAGAAACATTTGTGTGACTGCAGGGAAATATTATGAGAAACTTGCTGTGTTTTCATCAAAGGATTAAGACTGAGAAAGTAATATAATGCATCTTCAGATATTATAAATTTCCCTGAGTATTCCCCATGAGAAATCTCTCATTCCACCACGAGCAGTGGTGCAAACCCACTCTAAAATAATACTGAAAATTACTCTGACACTTCATTTGTGCAGTGATGTGAACACAAACACTGACAAAGTTCACATGCACAACTCAGGAAGCTGCTGGAACCAAGCAGAATGACACCAAACTTTGCTCTTTGTGAACATTCAAAAAAATTACCAGATTTATACACAAAATATATTTAATTCATAAAGGAGGCCAAGTCACAAGTTTCAAAGACAAAATCCAGGAAGAATGACGTGAAAATGACAATTCTATTGAGAGATTTTAGTGACTGTTTTTGGGGAGGGGATGGGGCGTGGTACATTGCAAAGACCTATGAGAGCACGAGTCAGATTTTGTTTTGCTCATTCCATAGTTAGCTTGGCAGGTTTACCCTAACAGTGATTTTGCACTGTTTTTCATCCTTATTATGGAGCAACTCTGTTGCAAAACAGGTTCAACAGTGCAGCATTTTACCTAAATAGACGAGAAAGTACAAATGTCTAACTGCTGTTACGCCTGATGTTATTCCCTGGTGGCTGGGAAAACCATGGAACAGATCATCCTGAGTGTGATCACATGGCACAAACAGGACAACCAAGGGATCAGCAGCATCCAGCACGGGTTTAGGAAAGGCAAGTCCTGCCTGACCAACCTGATTTCCTTTTATGATGAGATGACCCCCCTGGAGGATACGGGGAAGGCTGTAGATGTGTGTACCTGGACTTCAGCAAAGCCTTGGCAGCATCTCCCGGAAAAGCTGCAGCTCAGAGCTTGGACAGGTGCCTGGGTTAAGAACTGTCTTAATGTCCAAGCCCAGAGAGTGCTGGCGAGTAGTGGCACACCCAGCTGGTGTCCAGTCACGAGTGGTGTCCCCCAGGATCACTTCTAAGGCCGTCAGGTTCAATGTCTTTATTGATGATCTGGGTGAGGGGTTTGAGGGCACATTCAGTCAGTTTGCAGACAACACTAAGTTGGGTGGGAGTGTTGATCTGCTATAGGGCAGGAAGGCTCTGCAGAGCCATCTGGGCAGGCTGGATCGATGGACTGAGGTTTGGATCAGGAATAGTGTGGCCACAGGACCAGGACCCACCTGTGCTGGGCACTGGTGGGGCCACACCTCGAATCCTGTGTCCAGTTCTGGGCCCCTCGCTACAAGAAAGACATTGAGGGGCTGGAGCGTGTCCAGAACGGAGCTGGGAATGGAGCACCAGGAGCAGCTGAGGGAGCTGGGAAAGGGGCTCAGGAACAGGGACAGGAGGAAAGGGAACGGCCTCAGGCTGGGTCAGGGGAGGCTCAGGCTGGACACCAGGAAGAATTTCTTCATGGAAAGGGTGGTCAGACCTTGGAAAGAGCTGCCCAGGGAGGTGGTTGGAATCCCCATCCCTGGAGGAACTCAGGAAACAACTGGATATGGCACTCAGTGCTACTCTCTAGTTCACAGGGTGGTGATAAATCAAAGGTTGGACTCTATGAGCTTGGAGATTTTTTCCAACCTAAATCATTCTATATATATTCTGTATTTTACTTAAAACACAAGCTTCTTAAATATTTTTGAAATATGCCTTTTAAGGCTCATACATTTACCAGCCCTCCCGCACAGTTTGTACTTGGTTCTCAAAACTCATGGAGTATTTTCACTGTCGACCAACTTTTGGTTTTGCTTTTGGGGACTCAGAAGGCACCAAGGGACCTCACTGACCCGAACTGCTGGGTCCAGCTGGCTCTCTTAGGTTTAAATTTACTGAGGTTATTTATCCTGCACACGTACATCATTTTTGGGTTTCTCCATAGACACGTGCAAACCTCTACACAGTAACAGCAAAACCATAGACTCAGACGAAGTTAACATAGCCAAGAGCGCTTCATATTTGTGATTAAGCAATTAAGAGTTATAAAGCACAAAGTCTAGCCAGCACGCAGCAAAGTCAGACTCTGCTTTTGCTGCTAGTAGAGGCTGTGGCTGCTCAGCAACAAGGAGCAGTGTGGGGACTGTGAGCTGCTTGCTGTGCCTCGCTCCATTTCTGCCACGGAGGAGCTCCCTGAGAGCTACTGCTCTGTTACTGTCATGAGGCAGAGATACTCAGCAATACTCACAGTGCAGGCAGAGAAGGCGGCAGAGAGGAGCCGGGAGGAAGGACAGTCAGGACGGAGGTGTGGCAGGACACATAAAACAGCAGAGCGCAAGGAAAAGATGGCAGAATCACAGAATACCCTGAGTTTAAAGGGAACGACAAGGATCATCCAGTCCAACTCCTGGCCCAATACAGGACACATCAGCAATCCCACCCTGTGCCTGAGAGCGTTGTCCAAACACTTCTTGGCGCTCTGTCAGGTTCGGTGCTCCCCACTTCCCTGGGGAGCCTGTTCCGTGCCCGACCGCCCTCTGGGTGAAAAACCTGTCCCTAATACCCAACCTAAACCTCCCCTGAGAGAGCTTCCTGCCATTCCCTCCGGCTCCTGTATCAGCAATCCCACCTTTCAGCAGCTCCCAATTTCCCTTCTCGCTCAGGTGCCCCTTGGCAGCAACTAAATCACCAAATATAAGCCCAGTATTGGGTTATTTTGTGTTTAGCTGATTCAAAAACCCCACGTAGCCACACCTCGCTAATACACACACCCACCCGCACGCAGCTGGGCTTGAACAGAGGAAAAAAAGCAAAAAAAGAGAATATATTTAAGACTCGAGCATGAATTATTCCAGACTAAGAGCTGGGTTTTGAGGCGGGATCCGCCTTCTCGCCCCTTCCCCATGGCGAGGGGGTCTCAGCCCGCCCGGAGCGGCTCCGGGGCGCATCCTACTCACAGTGCCGGATCAACTTCATTATTCCTCGTCGTCCTCCTCCTCCTCGTCCCTCTCGCGGCCTTCCCGTGCCAGCACCGGGAAGGGAGCGGGAAGGGGAGCGGCCGCCTGTCAGCACCGCACCGCCCCAGTTAAAGTTAAATCACTTTAAATTATCTTCCGCAGAAAGCACGCAGCTGGCCGGCGGCACAGAAGGAGGGCTCATATGCCACTCACTCACATGCCCGTTCGGAAAGCTGGACTTTTTCTTTTTTCTTTCTCCCCCTCCCCCCAATGTTAAAATCATACAATCACAGAATGGCTGGGTTGGAAGGGACCTTAAAGATCATCTGGTCCCAGCCCCGCTGCCGTGGGCAGGGAACTTCCCACTAATTACATCAGGTTACTCAGAGCCCCGTCCAGCCTGGCTTTGGACACTTCCAGGAATGGGACAGCCACAGCCTGCACTGTTCCAGTGCCCCACCAAGCTCACAGGGGAGAATTCCTTCCTAATATCTGATCTAAACCTTCTCTCTTTGAGTTTGGATCCATTCTCCAGATGAGACAGTTATTTCTGAGTTGAACCCAACCCAGGACTTTTTTCCACTGGAGACCCCTCCTCCTTCTTCCACCCCTTGCCACAGCATTGGGATGACACCAGCCCACCCTTGGTTCATCTTTTCTTGTGTGCCAGGTGTTACACACCATCACCTGTAGGTTTCCTTCCTTAGAAAATCGCTCCAACTACACTGTGATTCTGTAGTTGCCCTTAAAACATCTCAGATTTAGTTTCCATTTTCATCCCCTTTGCCTCTAACGATGCACAGGAATTATGTTTAGCTCTGCAAAGAGATTAATAAAATCCTACAGGAGGATCCATACAGGAACAGAGTGGGGCTTTTGCATTCCTTCCAGGACACCCCTGAAAGCTGTAAATGCTTGCAGTCCCTGGAGAAGAGCTGTTTCTTGTCCTTGTCTGTGAGTTGTATGTTATCCCATCAATTGCAGATGAAACCTAAGGGAGTAATTGCTGCTGGTTATTTTCAAATGTACTGGAGCTTGCAAATGAAAAAGCAACGTCCCATAAAAACTGGGAGCGTGAATAATTAAAGAGGTAGCATGGGACAAATAAACTTAAGGAATGAAAAGCATAGGACAGAAAAGAAAAAGAGTTCTAAGAGGGCAGGAGGAAGTTAAGGACAACACTAGTCTGGCATACTTTCCAACATACGCAATTATTTCTGCAGGAAGTGTTATCCTGCAAGCTGGCACATCAGAAAATTATGCCTCTGTTAATAAATGATTGAAACTGTTGAAGACTGCAGTTCTAGCCCTTAAAGTAACAATAATCCATCTCTAAACCCAAAACCCTGTGTGATAACCAAATGAAAAATTCCTCTATTTTTATTAAAGCCAGGAATATTAACTAAGACTTGGAATAATTTAATTTTGAAATAAATTTATTGTATGAGCACTGGTGGGTCACAGATTCCATAGAGAAAAATTTTAAGCCTTTAGGAACTTTGTCACCACCTCAATACGGTGAAAAAACCACTTCACTGGCAATCAGTGTCTATTGGGAAACTGCAATTTTACCTGCTTTTACCCACAAGAAAAGTGTAGCAGGTTACTTCCTTTTCATTACTGCCTAAACTACATGGAACTACACCCAGGCATTTGCTACAAATCCTGGTTTGCTGGCCTGCCAAATCCCAGGGATCCAGTGGCTGAGGGGATTTTAAGTACCTAAGGATCAGGAAACTCTAAAATGTTTTACTTCAGATATCTCAGTTTTGCATCTGCAAAGAACCAAGCGACACTGTCCTTTCTTTAGTGATTCATAGAAGATGTGGGGTGCAGAACCCTTCTGAAATATCAGTTCTGATTTTATCCTGCAAACATTCATTCTGTCATTTGAAATCTTAGGGGAAAACTTACAAAATATCAATCTTCACTCTCAATTCACGTGAGGCTGTAAGACCCTTTGGTGATAAGCAGGACAGGAAATCTATTCAGGAAACAAAGGGCACTGAATGGAGCAGGTGAACGCATCTACAAGGTCTTAGTCTTTTCTTATCATCACAAAATCCAGTCAGCAGAGGAAGTTAATGGGCTAACACAGTTAAAACTACACCAGAGAGCAAGTTCCTGCTTTCCCTTTGAGTCATGGCACCAACAGAGAGCTTTTCTGCAAACACCCCACTTGAATAACAAATGAGCAGAAGTGTCATTGCAGCCCTCATAGGAATTTAATTTACATGTTTTCTGCTTGCCCACAAATGGCCAACAGTGCATTTTCAATCCTGCTAGGACCAGTTCAAAGAATGCAATGATTTGAAATGGAGGCAGAGTTTGCAAGGCAGGGAGAGAATGCTGGACTAAATCTTTGCTTGTAGAGCTCACAAGAACTTAAAAAACCAGACCTCCTACATAAAGTGTGCAGCTGATGACTAAGTTAAGTAATTTTACCCAAGACTTGGGGCAGACAAGAACATGCACGTGGACAGCAGGGGCAGCAATGTGGAAGAGCAGTTATTTAACTCACCCGTAATTTGCCATGTGCCTGTGCCATAATTCAGGTAGAAACTCAGCATCCTGTGTGGTGGTGGCATGAAGAGGAATGTGGAGAAATAGAGATGTAAATGTGTATTGTAATACAATTACTGTTTTTTGATTGTTATTTTCTTTTCTGGTATACCTTGACTGTCTTTATGAAATCCAGGAGCAAATAATTAAAACAAGATGAGAGCTTTCAGATATTTCTTTTGTGGATATAAAAGATTAAAATCACCTTCCCCAAGATATGCAAAAATGATCATTTAACAAAGGGAAAAAAGCAAGCCTTGATTACTTTCAGCTGATAAGGTGGAAAACCTGTAATGCTTGTGAGCCTGGGACATTGCCGGCCTGCTAACAACACAAAGGTGGGGCTAATTTGTGTGTTTTTCTTCTGCTTTGTTAATTCAGAAGAACAGGTGGAAAATATATGGAATTGCACTTCATCCAGATAGAAGACAGTTACATCAGCAATCAAAAATAAATCAGGAGCTAAAAAATCAATATAAACCACCAGCCTAGAGAATGTTCAAGATGTCCAACAATAAAAAGAATCTCATACAGTAAGAATACAGAAAGCTGAAAGTAATGTTAAATTTACAATTAAAAAGCACTCAAGGGAAAAGTAAATAGTATTCCTACTCATAGTACTTCAGAACAATTCTGGGTGCATGAAAAGAAAGAATTTGAAGAATCACAATACCTTGTTTATTGCAAAAAAGCAGTCTTTTCTAGCTAACAGCTATAAAAATCCAACACTCTAACATTTGTGTAGGTACTGGCAGCACAGATCCTTGCATTCTTTACAACAACCTGCGTTTCTTGGGGTATGCTATTGAATTCCCTAGACAAACAAATGATGAGTCAAGGTGCAGGCAGATGGTATTTGTCAGCCTCTAGAACAAAAAAAAAAAAAAGAAAAAAAAAAAGAAGAAAAAAAAGAGCCCACAAGCCATTTATTTTTAAAGAGTTTCTTTTGGTGGAGAAAGGGAAGAATGGTTAACGTTTACTGTTTAAGTAACACATTGTCCTGAAAAATTACACTGAGCACTTGCATCGTCAGCCTTCACATATTTGTCTACACTCCACTGTCATTATCAAAAAAAGCCGTATTCTTGCAATAAATTCTTACTTTTGTGTTTCATACACAAAGTGAAAAGCTGTTTTGTTTCAACAATCCAGTTTTCATGGGCAAAGATGAGCAAGAGAAGTGTGAATAAACAGTTCTGCAGCTTTGGATTCTGTGAGCCTCAAGTCTGGAGGGTGCCCTGAAGATGATGGTAATTTCAAGAGCATAAGAGAAGTTTAGGCACAAGTAAAAGAATGAAAAGTTGTGAGCAGAGCTGTGTAATAATAGAATCATGGAATGGTTTGGGTTGGAAGGAATTTCAGAGACCATCCATGTAGTCTCAGCTCCCATACCATGGGCAGGGAGGACACCTTCCACTATCCCAGGTTGCTCCAAGCCCCATCCAACCTGGCCTTGGGCACTTTCAGGGATGGGACAGCCACAGCTTCTCTGGGGAATCTGTGCCAGTAATGGAGAGGCTTCACTGAATATCAGGACAGAAATAAGCAAAACCTGCCAGCTTTGAAGGAAAAATATTAAACAGTTGGTGCCACTCCATCGTACTTGACCAACGCCCTTAATGTGCAACATACACAATAAATACACCCTGCTGCCTTTAGAAAGCTCAGGGCTTAAAATAAGGGACTTTCTAAGGAGGCGTTTAGGTGGAGGGAAGAGGGAGATGATAAACGATCAGAAGACCCTAAGTTAAGGGCCTTTGAGGCCGGATATTTAGAAAAGAAAATAAAAGTACTTTTAATAGGATTCGGGCAAGGAACAGAAACTGCTGGGAGGGTCCCGGAGTTGGGAAACGCCCCTTGGGCTCCACCTGGCGGGGAAAGAGCGCGGAGCAGGGCGGGCCCTGCCATGGGGACAGGGACAGGGACAGGGATAGGGATAGGGACAGGGACAGGGATAGGGATAGGGACAGGGACAGGGATTTGCGTCCCTTCCCCGCCCGCAGTACAGGGCAGCACCAGCCCAGCTATGAGCCGAATCCACCCCAAACCAGCAGCACCTTCTCAGCTTCATGCTTTCTCTGCTCGATGCTGTCCAACACTGACATGAAAAGCTGAAGCAGAAACATCTGTTATTCGGGAATAAGCAGGGAAAAATCACCTCGGAGCTAAACTTGGCCACCTCCTCCTCCTCCTCCTCCTGCCAGGGTCAGATGGGACCTAAAGCAGCTCTGCTTTCCCCGCAGAGCTACAGCCAGAAGGTGGAATTGAGAGTCACAGGAGGAATCTGGACCGATAAAATTGATCAGCTTTGAAGTTCATCTTAACAGGATTTAAAAAGACACACAGAATAGGCTGAAAGAATTAATAATTTATTTTACGCAGCATAAAATTTGATTTTTTACATAGTGTTTATCTGAAAATGGCAAGACCTGAAAGTACAAAGTATCAATTTTTGAAAAACTGAGTAATGAGGCTTGACAGTAAGTGGGATAGAGATCCTAACATAACCTGAAGATTGAATTAGAAAGACTATACCCCCATTTTCAAAGTTTTGATCCCATTTTCTTTTCAGTCAATGTTAAAAACATTGTCTAATAAAAAACCAAAACAAAGCAACAGGTGAAGAAATGCCTCTCTAAATTGGAATAATTTCCTTAAAGGTGAAATCCTTTCCACACTTCCTGAATAACTATCAAACAACAGTTAATGTAGTGTTAAAACCTTAAAAGATCTCTGCATCTCCATATAAAATTTGCAATAAAAAATGTGAACTGCCTGTTTCAGGTAGGTCTTAAACACTGAACTTTGTATAGTTTATGCACACACACAGAGTATTGGCTACCAAAGCGATTTCTTCCCCAGCACATATTGCAGTAATCCACCCTTTGTGCTGTCAAGAAATTGTCAGTTGTCTTTTTATTTCCTCTTCAACATTCTCAAGTCCATTTTTCTTTTACCACAGAATTTTCCAAAGGACAACCATGCTGCAAATAGCCATTTAAGCATTCAGCTCTATAATCCCTCTCTGAAAACACAGGAATAAACATGCCCTTTGCAGGTTTGACTTGGCCCTGTGAAAATTTCCCTCATCAGAGGGGGATGCGATGAGAGCATTGTTACAAACAATGTCATTTGTTCAAGTGTTTTGCCTAAGTACACATTGCTGTAAAATCAGAGCAAACTCAGTTGCTCAGCTGGAGTTGTTTTTAGGACAAAAAATGTCACAGAAGGAGCTCTCACAGCTCCTCGTGGTCCTCTTCTCCACCCTTGTATTTCCCAAGGGCAGAGAAAAAGGAGAATGTACAGGACCAGGGAGTTATTTCCAAGTGGGAAGTGAAAGAAATCCAGGGAACGTAGTCAAATGCACAAAGGAGTTCTTGGCACACAGTAAAATTCAGGGAGCCTTGGCACAGGTAAAGCTTTGGCTCTGATTCTTCTAATGGCACTGCAAGTATTTTCAACCTGCAGCTAATTTTTCAAGTGCTAAGGAACTACTTTAAAACAGGTCTGTGAAATGGTAAACAAGAAAAATGTACCTTTTGTTAGAAGGCTGAATTTGGAATATGGAGGTCGTCAGCTTTTAGGAACTTTTGGTTTTCTGGGAAAGAGAAGGGGTGAGTGGGCCAGAAGACAAATTAGAAAAATCAGATTTACACCCAGAAAATAAGTAAGACAGCAAACATACTAAAATATATTTATTTTAAGTGATTGTTATAAATAAAAAAAAAAGAGAACACTTATTGAGGGCTACTTCTTTTTAAACTCCGAAAACTACCTTTTGTGTTTTACTCATTGGCTAGCTCAAAAGAAATTCTGTGTGTGCTTCCCTAGTCTAATCTAAAATTCCCAGTATTTCAAAGACTACCTGACCACAAAGATCCAGCCAAATGCAAACCATTTTTGTATCACTACTGCACAGTCACTGATGTCAGCATGTTTTATGAGATCCTGTCCTGTTGCTTACAAACTGGCCACTGCTGGGGGTGAGAAACAGCTGTGTGTGCCCTGTTATATGAGAGGGGAATATTCAGCAGGTGGGCAACGATCCTACCTAAAGATGATCGTGCCCTTTGTTCACCTGGGAGTGGATAATTCCCAGTAGCACCAACAGGCACCTTGGAGTGCTGGTTTCCAAAATATCCAGGCAAGTGGACCCTTATCAAAGGAACTGGGGACTGGCTGATGTTGCACCTACAGCAGCTTCTCAGCAGCTGCTGTTGCTCTCTGGCTTTTGTGTTTTGGAGCCATCCCATCCAGAAGTTTGGCTGAAGCCAAGTATTTCTGCTAGCATTCCCAAAGCTATAAGCAGGATGCTGGATTACTCACAAGCCTGGATTAGCATCTAATTAGGACTCAAAAGCCAGCAAATCTAACTGGCTCAGAAGATTGCTTGTATCCCATTACCAATCTGTCTTCACTTCTCTCAACAGCAGCAAGGGCTTCAGCAGCCAGAAATGAACAATTTATCAATCAGAGAGTCAAGTCTGACAGCAACTAATGTCTTGGTAAAAAGTACAGTACTTCTGAAAAGGATCAACCTGTTATGCTCTTGCCATTTTTAATGAAACTAAAGGAATCCTATTTATTTTTCTTTCCATAATTTCCTTTACTTCTACCTCCATAGGTCACTGTACCAACACCTTTCATTACACAGCTCATATTGCTATTTATATTCAGGGCTGAGATGAGGATATGACAACCAACCAGCCCAGTTGTTGGAAACCCTGCAGAAATCAAAGAAACTTCCAGCAGCACAATCATTTTGTAATATTGGAAAATTTAAAGACTTCTCTCTCTCTCTCTTTCTCTGGAAATGTGCTGTGTTAAGCAACTCTCACAAGCTTTTTAATATTTAAAAGGAAAAGGTTGGCAGACAAATGGCTCATCCTTCAGTGAAACAAAGCCAGCATACACAACAAGGAACTGGGTGGGGTACTCACAGGTTAACTTTAGACCACAAATTTTACAGTTGTTGAGCACAAGAGATACCAAAACCCCTTACACGTTGCATTTAGGTTGATCCAACGTGCACATCCTAAGCACAATCCTTCACCTTAAAAACAGAACAATCCCCTCTACCTAACTTCTTTTACAGCACCTAAACAAAAGCCTTATTAAAATGCCTCATTTATTTCCTTCAGCATTTAAATTGCGCCAAACAACCCCCATGATAATTCTAAAACTTGCCAAGGCAGCAGGATAGGATTAACCTATTCCGAGGGCTGGGCTCAGGTTTAACCACTCGAACTCAAACCACACCCCCTCAAACCCCTGGCGATTGCACCGATGGCATCAAATTACCTGCAGGGCTGCAGCCAGGGGCACACGGCTTTCTGACACTTTCCTGGGATGTGGTGTTACATTCCCATCAGAGGAGAGCTGGGTCAGCAAGAAATATGGACATGTGTACAAGGGATGG
This sequence comes from Coloeus monedula, assembly GCF_965178545.1. NCBI lineage: Eukaryota > Metazoa > Chordata > Aves > Passeriformes > Corvidae > Coloeus > Coloeus monedula. Next base: position 115,617,011 of record NC_138783.1, read on the forward strand.
TTTGGAGTGCTGTGATTTGGAGCATCCTGCCTTCCATAATAAACAAAGGATATTTTCCAGTATCATCTTTACTCAATGCTCTGGGTTTTTTCACTCCTCTTCCCTCCTTTTTTTATTTTTTTTTTTTTCAAGGTGTGGTTTATTCTTACACCTGAAGTTGGTTAACAGGAGCATAAAATACCTCACAACATATGTATTTTTTGAAATATATCAGGGAAAGAGATCACTACAAGTTACCAAGTGATTACACTTGGTTATAGTGTAGTCTGTCACTGCGTTTCATCTTCTGTACAAAACTGCTAAAGAGCATTATTTTTCTTAATGTGTTGTAGGCTAAAAAGGAACCCTCAAGGGTTTCTATTGCTCTCTTTGTTGCCAGAGCAACAAAGCAATGCTCACCTGAATATCTGCCAGTCTAAGTATCAATTTACAAGCCCAGATGAAGTTTGTGCTGCTCACAGGTGTCACTCCCAGCATTTTTACTATAAGCCACATTTTAATTGTGAAGGAATGGCAAGAAAACTCAAGAATATGTTAGTATTTCATATGTGCTACTTGATTATTGCTCCTCTTCACTCAAGTGTTTCTCTTAAAATACCTTGACCAATGATATTCTAAGGGAAAGAGTAACACTTAAATCTTTTAAATGAAATCCAGTGCACTAAGAAGACTTTGTTAACCAACTCAGAAGAAACCTCAGCTGTCATTAAAAACCCTCCTCAGAACCTTTCCCAATGAATTCCTTCAGAAAACTCATTGTGGTGAGGAGATAAGAGGTTCTGGGGTGAGGGGAGCAGTGATGAAACTTTTTAAGAGCATACAAGTTGTTTTTACTTTCTGAAATGAAAGAGGGTTTATTGTTTAACACTGTATCCACCCAAAATCCATACTGTGTTTCTGTTTGAAACAAGTGACAGAAGAATAACTGCTATTGCCATACTGTAGAAAAAGAAGGAATACAACTCTGAAGTTATTTGTTATGTGTAAAACCAAACCCAGGAGGACAACGTGGAACTCTTAATTAAAATATATTAAGAAAGAGATATGGAAAATAGAACACTGAGAAAACAGCTACACTCTATGGCTTATTTCATGTAATTCACAATTTTTCTCCTCCTAAAAACTAAGAGGCAGAGGAAGAAGGAGGCAAACTCAAAATTCCCTCCTGTTTCCAACTCCGAATTCCAAGAGAAATAATTTTCAGATGTTGGATCACAGCATCAATTATTTTACTCTGTTGAGCCAAGCAATCTGAAAGTGCAAGAATTGAAAAGAAAACCACAGGCACTTCCAGTTATGACGTGAAAGACACAAGTCAGTTAAAAAACCCCCCACAGTGTTTTATTTTCGCACACATGACGTGCACCTCTGTAAATGCACCATTTCTGGAAAAAAATTAAAAAATCTTTCCTTATTCCATGCAGAGTCAGATGCAGAGGCAGTGTGAATCAGAGCTATATGAAGGGATTTTGGGCAGAAAATCGTCTAGGCGAGGGATTGGGAAATTCAGAGCTAAGCTTTTTTTCTTTTCTTCATTTCCCATACAGATATGCAAACTGCTCTGCTATCAAAATGCAAAGGAATACTTTTTCCTTTTTCTTTATAAAAAAAAAAAATCCTCAATGTTGCAATGTTTATCTTTCCAATCCAAACACTTAGGCCGGTGTTACAGAGAAGCCACAGAGGTCCTGCAACTAGAGAAAAGAAAAGAAAAATTGTCCTGTCTGCAAAGAAAACACCTTGTTCTGACCTCAGCATGACAATGTGCACTTGCAGAATGGAAGCCTGGTCAAATACATTCTGCCCTGCTCTCTCCCACTGTTGTTTCCAGTCCCACCTACATGTTTGTTTTCAGCCAGGCAGGACATACACTTTTCATTTGATTGACACCAAAATGAACACCTCCAACTGCTGCTCAAGCTGAAAAACAAGCCAGCATAAAGACTTTCACTTCACAGCCTGTCCATAAAGACAGGTACTTCTCCCTTGAATTTCTAGGTTGCTGAGCTCAGCCAAATTAAAACAAAAGAATGTGTCTTATTTAGTTTTCTTTTTGTTACATGCTCTCTAGAAATACAGCAGAACACAGACCTTGCTCTCTTGTCTGTCCACACATAAGCAGATCAGCCTTTTCTAAATATCAAACTCAACTCAAACAACAAACCCCACATGAGGGGGGGGAAACTGAAAGGTTTCTTTTTTTTTTGTTTTGTGCACCGAAGTGGAAAGTCATGAAGTATTAACTTTTATAAAATCCAAAAAAATTTCAAAGCCAAGCAGTTCTGTTTGGTTCTATGGAGCATCTTTGTGCTTCAAGACCAGTTCTAATCCACACACTTACCAGTGGTAGCATCCTTGTAAATTAAAAGAGGTAGTCTTGTTTTACTCTAAGGCTGAACAAGTTTGTTTCCTAGTTTTCACCACCTTGGACTATTTTGTTACAATTCTCAGGGAGGGTGACCCTCTCAAAGTGGCAGCAGTGATCTTGAGGGCAAGAAACCACAAACCAACATTTCTTCTTGATCTCACTTGCTTTCCTCTGCTGCTTAAGTCTGACTTTCTCCCTCCCCCATACCATAAGCACAGTTTCAAAATAAACTGATGTAAACAGAAAGCAGTATTCATTTAATGCAATTAATAAGAAAGATTATTAATTTTTTTTCTCTTTTCCTACAGTCAGGGCTTGATTAGTTAGAAAATACTGACAGCTCCTTTTTCTTTGTGAAAGAGAGATGGACAATTTTGTTCAGACAGTGGAAGAACATCATGGTGTGGTTTTTTATCTTTTTTTTTTTTAACTTTTTTTAAAGTTTTTTTTGTTAAACAAGGTACTGTAGAGACCATAAAGGCTCGTTGTACTGCAGTAGCAAATCCAGTACCGTAGCACTTCAGAGGTGGTTAACAGTGCTTTGGTTCAGAACTGGTGTTAGAAAATAAAGCTATAAAAGTCACGATGCAGGATATTTGGTGGGATTTTCAACAGCGTTTTGTAAGGAACGTAGAAAGGACTGAGGAGGCATTGGCTTCTTGCCCTTGGCAGAGCTCTTTGTCCTTGGTCTTGTTTTAAGTCTCAGTTTTCAGGATCCAGCCTCTCATTTCCACCGGTGGCGCACGAGGGAGGACTCGTCGTTGACCACGTCATTGTCCGTGTAGCGGTGCTGGCAGCGGGGTGGGATGAGCAGCAGGATGATCAGGACGAGCAGGATGATCCCACACAGGCTCATCAGGGCATAGGAGGCGATCCACAGCACCGGCTCGTGGAAGGAAAGGCTGGAAACGCAGTTGCTGGCGACGTCTGCTGTTGAGAAAGGGCCTTCGATCTCCGACACGGGAGAGCCGTCAACTTCTGAGGAGTTACAGACAGAAAAGGATCAGGTCTACAGACACCATTGAAAACCACTTGTATATCCCTCTCCCTCTGTCACCACACATCTCAGCCCATTCACGTTTTACTGCATTTCTCATTGCAATAAAAATGCAAGAATCTCATGTTTATAAAAAGGAACTCTGAAGCATAAGGAGACCGTGACACTCCCTCATCTCCACAGGCTGTCTAGGAGAGAACAGGCATTTCAATCAGTCAAAGCCCAAACCACTGGATCACTTTTTTCTCTCTGGATTAACCTTTCAGAAATGTCCTTTTAAATATCCTATGACAACCACCCTGGTGTAGGGCAGGGCCTGGGCAGTTTTTTGTTTGTTTCTGATATTTCCAACAACTGGAACAGCACCATAGATGATATTGTGATCGTCTCTGTTTGCTGTCTTCTTAGGGAGCAGCAGGAAGGTTCATTAATCCTTAAAGGACTTCATCCTAAACACAAGGTGCAGCGTGGAAAGCAGCACAGATACTCTTGGGGGTGAAAATCCAGAAGGAAGGGGAGGTGAGGCAGGAGAGCTGGGTGACAGCTGTCCATGAAAAGGGAGCGGAGGAGAGGAAGGTCAGTGTCAGGAGTGAGGAACAGGAACATGAAGGAGCAATGGTGCTGGGCAGGGAGAGCTAACCCAGCTGCTCAAAAAATGATAAAGTTAAGGCAAGAAGCAGTCATAATTCACTTCTCTAGTCAGCCACTTCCAAGACACATCTGAGTATTTTTTTATAAAGGTCTCAGTTTTAACTGTCCTGCTCAATTTCTCGCACATTTTATATACAGGCACACTCTTTCCTGATTGGAAGTGATCCCATCTACTGAAAACTGGATTTCTTATTTTCACATATCTTAGTCATGACTGCTGAAACCATGTTTGAAGAGATTACCATAAAATATCCCTTGGAAGGAAGAAGGGAGCCTGGATTTGCAACGGCAGGAAAGTGGTCTTTAAGGTTTTTTGTGGACAAAAAAATGTAGAATAGGTTGGTTGCTTTATCTGCATAGATTTTAGTCATCATTCAGTCCCTGGCCTCATAAGACCTTGTATTATTTTAAGATTTATGTTTTGTTAGACTTAATTCAACTTAATTGTGGGCTGGTGTTGAAAGGGACAATCCTGCACCCTCACTCCTGTCTCTCAGAGCCTCTTTTGTGTTGGTGGAGGGAATGGGAGGCTGCAACTCGCAGATCAGATGGGAAACCAACCTTCACAACAAACAAAATGCCCAAACAAGGAATTTTCTGTGGAATCACTCATCTGAACCAATCCCTTCTCCACCCCTAAGTGTGGGAAGACTCCTTTAGCAGGAATATGCCGTGAGAGCAAACCGGGGGAACCCGAGGCTGCACCCACGAGGACCCTGGTACTGGTGAATAACCAAACACCCACTCCCTAAACTCATTAGATGGTAAAATTCTGCCTAGAAGGTCTGTGGCAGAAATCCTTTTTGTCCAGAGCCCCAGGATTTCACTTTGTCTGCCATGCAATTATTTCTTCTGGACATTTCACCCCCACACATCGTTTGTTTGTCTCTATCAAGTTCTGCAACAACACCACTCAACCACTTAACACCAATCTGAAATGCAAGGCCTAAGTATCATTACTTAGTAGTATTTTGAAAAAGTGGGGGGAAAGAAAAAGCACTACAATTTCCCACCTTGGAAATAGCTTTGAAAATAAACAGTCTCTAATTACTCATTATTTGGCTTGAGCACAGTAATTACTCCTATTAAAGAAGAAAACACAAAACTGTTTCCATAGTGGCTGACATTTTAAACTGCATTTTGAGAATGCTTGATAGCAGCACAGACTCTGCTTTCTCCCCTCCAAAAGGCAAAAAAGATTTCCCTCACACTCTTCCACCCCCAGAGAAATTGAGAGGAAATTTGCCTAAATTGTTCAAAGAAGCCCTTAACATAAACTAACAGTCACACTCAGCATATTACACATTAACTAAATTAGAGTATTTCGGTGTATTATTTTAGAGTATCTGGTGGTACCTAACTACAATACTTTTATAACCTTGAATAAATGAGATTTTCTTCTCTGTTGATGATTACAGGACAAAAAGGCGCCTCTGTGTAGAACTCAACACATGCTGGCTCACCCACTTGGGTGGTTACAAAGGAAAAAAACCTGGGATTAGATCAAATTCCTCGTAAAATTGTAAAGTACAGCTTGAAAAGGGCCCCTGGAAGTTACCTAGACCAGGATCCTACTCAGAACAGGACTGTCAGGATCAACAGATCAGTTCTGCTGCAGATTTTATTTACCCAGCCAGGCCTTGTAAAACCCTGAGGATGGGGACCTGTTTCAGTGCTGTACCACCCTCCTGGTGAAGAAAAATCTCCTCATGTCCAGTTCCTGAATGTCCCTGGTGAACGTTGCTCTATGTTATGTAATTTCATTTTCACCTACCTTGGCTTGCATTCAGCTTAGGGCCTACCAAAACTTTCCCACAGGGCTTTTTTTTTTTTTTTTCTTATTTTTTTTCCTTTGTTTGGGTTGGAAGGGACCTTAAACATTATCTAGTTTTAACCCCCTGCCATGGGCAGGCAACTTTCCATTAGACCAGGCTGTTCAAAGCCCCATCCAACTCGGCTTTGAACATTTCCAGGCTGCTTCAGTGAAACCAACTCGTTGATCTGAATATCCTGTCTCAAGAAGGGACCTGATCCAAAAACCTGTCCTAGTCATCCTGTAAACAGTAGGTTATCAATGGGCAACTTGAAATTATTTGTCTTAAGTCTTAAAGGGTTTCATGTAATGAGGAAAAGGCATATTTCCTGCTACAATGGAGTATCTTCCTGCAGCAGTCTATCTAACTTTCCTCACTCTTGGTACATCCTGGAGAATTACAGCAGTCCAAGGAATATTGTGGGATAAGCCAGTTCTCATCTCTAGCCAAATCTGAAAAGTAACCAGGAAGTTCAAAGAAATAAAGGTTTTTAGTCCTGTTCCCTTAATTATTCTATTCATCGAGTACAGCTTTAACACCTTATAAAAGCATGGATTTAACTTAATGTTCACTCTAACAAAGCAAAGGTCATTGCAAAGCCACACCAAACTGTCTTTAACATTTCTCCATTTCTGAAGATTCAAGCCATCAGCAATTCAGTTTAATTTATGCCCACAAACAGCCTGGGAGGCTCCAAATAAATGGGATGAATGTAGTTGCTGTGGAGGGCATGGCTGGCCTCCACGGGAAGCCAGTTCGGCAGCTCAATCCCTCACCCTGCACCGAGGCGCTCCACTCGCAGCAGTGGCTCTCTGATGAAAGTGCTGTTAAATATGGAAACCACAAGCTGTGAAGAAGTGAGACTCAGCAGAACTGGCACATCCAGCGAAATGTCATCTGCCCCATGTGAGTGGAACCTGACAACTCCGTGCATCTTGTCCCAGCCAGTCAGATGATTCCTCAGGAAGCCGAGTTCCTGTGATGCTGGGTTACACATAGGCAGAAAACGTGGACGAAGAGACAAGGAGGAAATGTCTTGGAGCACCAGCTGGGTGTAATCACGTGTCCAAGCTCATGTAAATTCCAATGGCAGTTCTACTCAGCAAGCTCAGTTCTTCCTCTCTGGCAGAGCTACGTGAAGTGGTCAAACTATGCTTGCAGGTAGCAATATTAACACCGAGGTGTTACTATGCTACCCCGATTATTTTCCTCAACAAAGAAGGGCTGTCAGAGCAGTTCTTATGCACAGCAGCTGCCTCGTGTCCCCTGCTGACCACACGTGGTCAGTATGTTCTGTCAAATGCCCCCTCCTCCCCCCACTGATGGCTGCAGCGGGACAGGGACAGGAGGCAGCTCCACACTTGCTCCTGCTGCAGTCAGGAGGCACCAGGAAGAATGAAAGGCAGTGAAACCCGGCCTGCATTGTTTGTCCAGTTACACTCTCCTGCCAGATACATTCATGAAGTGTCTTTCATCACTGCATGGCACCTCACAGGGGTGTCCATTAAGCAACTCTCACCAGTATCGAGATTTTCTTTGGGAACGAGCTAAAACCTGACAAGTCTGAGCCTGTTAACAATGTAGAGATCAAAAAAAACAAGCTTTAAAATTGCCCTAGAGCTGCAACTCAGCCAGCCAGTTCTCTCTTCTTCCTCTCTATTACCTGATTGCATTAAGCACTCCAGCCCTAACTACCTTCACCCTCTCTAAGAGCTTAAAGAAGCACTGTCAGTTCCAGTCCTTTTCTCATGCAAACCTCAGGTGAGACAATGTTTTTCAGGGCACGGACCACTCCTGTTTGGGACAGAGACCTGCATATGGGTGCACATCCTTCCCCTCCTCTCCCACTTGGATGTTCTTGTCATGTTAAAGCAATGTCTGAACAACAAGGGGAAGAAACCCCAAAATTTTTGCTTTAGCTACCCTTGGTAAGAAAAGAATAATCATGAAAGTTACCCAGCACAGTAAAATCAGCCAAAAATTATGAGCTCTTTTATATCTCCTCAGCAGCTAGTTAAAAAATTAATGGCTTTCTGCTTACACTGAGAAAAGTATTTGTTTAGAACTAACACAAACACTGCAAGTCTAAATATGAGTCCAATTTTCACCTCAGCTCTTTCTTTGCAAATTTCTGAGGGGCTGAACAGGCTCAATTTACATGAAGAGAAAAGTGTGAGTAAGGCACTTCACTGCACACTGCAAGAGTTGGTTAAAGAATCCATTTATGCACAGCTTTGAGCAGGAACTAGCCCAAAATGAAGCTGCATTATAAGCAGGGACTCATTTGATGTAACTGTTGGGGAAACTGCACACACAGACAGATGTCCCAGAAAGATCATCTCTGTGAGAGGGAAGAACCCAGCACAGATACCCAGAGCTGAGGCTGATTCACTTCATGCCAAAAGATGTTGCAATACAGTTGGTTTTTTTTTTTTGTTTGTTTTTGGGTTTTTCCTTCCTTTGAAATGTGAATGGCTCGGAACTTCTTCAAAATACACCCTTCACACTGCGGGAGTCACCACGCTTTTCCCCAACAGATAAGTGGCAAAGGTGTTTCTCTGAGTTTCCTCACTCAAGTCCTGAGATATGTTTCTCTTACCTGCACAGGGGCTCACTGCAAAGCCCACTCTCCTCTGGGCTCTGTCAAAGATGACATAGAATCCTTCCATGACTGTAGCACCAATGACCAGAGCGTTTGTGGAGGAGGAGATGCCGAATCGGTAGCACTGCAAATTATCTCCTATCACAAGGATGGGTTGAATATAAAGCTGTTAAAAAGAAAATTTAAAAAAAGAAAAATAAATTAAAAAAAGGAAGCCAGAGTGTAAAAAGCAACACCTCACAGCAGGTAGAAGTTCAGACTTCTTCATTTTTATAGTTCAAGCACACAAATCCCACTGGAAATAGAGAATGGATTGGGGCAAACAGATTTCTGTACATGATTTAAAACCAGTCAAAGCTTACAGGCAGGTAGGAGGTAAAGCTTGTGGATTCTAAGATAAAGTTGAACACAGTCAGTCACTGCATGCAGGTCAGCAGCAAATTCTCGAGATTCTCACTATTTACCATATTTTCCATAAGGGAAGGATGGCTGAGGAAGAACTTGGGATATGAACTCAAATTAGAGAATAATTTAGTTATTAAAAAAATTACTAGGATGGAGTTGATTCAGAGAGCATTCAGTGTCAGCTTCAAGGTTCTAGATCTTACAAATTCAAGTCACATTTCACCCCCTGTCTCCCCGAGGAAGATGAACGATTGCCAAGCTACATGATCAATACAGAAAAAGCTTATCATAAGGCTGTACTATATTTCAAGTTAAAATGTACTTAATAGGTTCATTCTTTCCTTTGCTCCTGCGTGTCCCTTGAGGTAAAAGAATGTATTAATAATGTTGGAGGATACCAGCCTGTAGTGCACCTTATACTGGGAGGAGAAGACAGAGAAGAAAAACAAAAGTGGCACATTATATTCTAAAAGTTGGGATGGAATATTAATAAAAGATAAACCAAGTGAGTTACAGAAACTGGTGAAGAGCTCACAAAGGGTCATTGCCAAGATTTTCATATTCAGAAGAAGTGCTCCAACTCAAAATGCCTGGAGAAACAAATCAATTCCCTTCGCAAAACGAGAAGATCAAAACGAGCAGAGACATTCTGTATTGACATCTGATGTGGCCAAAGCTCATGAAAACAAAACAATAACTTGCCTATTTTTCCCAACAAATTGAAAAAAAAAAAATTCCCAACTAGATGGACTGCACTGAGAGGGAAATTGTGCTTTGTGCTTTTCCTTTTTGCTTTTAGGTTTGACAAGTTTGTTATTTTCCTACTTAAAAATTGATTTTTAAAATTTGATTAAAAAAGGTTTCCCTGGCATACAATAAGCCAGTCCCCTATTACTGCTAAAAATAGCTCCTGTTTTTTAAGAGCTTTATAATTTGCTTTACAATAGTAAAAATAAATGCACAGGTGAATAAACAAAGAAGGCTGAGACCTGTGGTAGGATAGAGATCCGAAACGACCTACTGGAGTTTTCATCCCTCAGGTAAATGGAGAGTTTGGGAAATAAGGACCAGGGTTTTTCAGTTCTATCCCAGCATGCAAGCTGTGAACCAGTCCAGAAACCAGAAGAGAATTCTTGTATCTGTAAAACAAACCAAGCAAACAAAATTACACTTACAGATTACAGACATTTTGATAGATTTTTGTAAATGATCACTGCCACTTGGATACTTCTTTCACTCCCATGGAGAAATTCAAGCATGAACACAAATCTCAGCTGCTTCTTTAAGGACCAAAGCAAAAACCCAAGCCCCAACACCCAAAGTGAGGTGTGTCATAACTCATCATGACTTGGGAGAAGGGAGAAGAGGCAAAAGCCAGTTTAGCTCTCCCTTCCCACTCTGTGTCTCACTGTTTCCACTGCTGCAGAGAACATGTGTGGTGCCACAGAGCCAAAGCACCACTGGGATTTCACTGCCTCCCTACCTCCTCTCTGGAGTTTTGAAGCAGCATGTTACATTTTATAAAATACACAAACCAAAATACAAACCACGTGAATATGTAACGAGGTCATCCCTGCTCCTCATGCACCTACAGCTTCTTACTCAGCTTCAGAGTTTTGAAGCCAAGGGCTAAGCCAAAAATCTCCTGGCTTCGAAGGGAACCAAGGTTTGCTGGAATGGAAAAGAACACATCCCTCTGTCTCTTCTGCTGCCCTGTCACTCCCTACCAGTATAACCTGACATGCTTTTGAAATAAAATTGATTAACAGCACTTAATATATCCATGGAACTAACAAAACAAAAAGCAAACCCCTACAGAGCTTGTTTGGCTAAGACAAACATCTTGCTCAATGCTCCTGCTCCCTGAAGTTGACCTGCTGCCAGATCTGAGCAAAAACCTTCCTTGTTTCACTGCATTACTTTGGCTGCTGGTTCTTGTTCCCCCACAAAGCAGCATTCAAGGGAGGAGCTTGATCTGAGGCTGCCCAGCCAAAGCCTCCCATCTGGGTGAAGAAAAAGATGGAATCCAGCCTCTGCACTGTCCTCATTTGTATTTATGTGTGATATTGATTATTCTGTAAGCATCAGCTCATTCATTAATATATGGCATTTTACTGCTGACAGGCACTCGCCACACACCTGCCTGTGAAGTGTTTGTTGGGGCTGCACAGAGACATTTTCCTATTTCCAAGTGCTCTGCTCTGTTCTTGGGCCAACAAGCACAGACTCATGTGAACAAGGAGATTTACCACCACAAACAGGCCTTTTACCCGTAACTCTCAGCACAGGCTGAAGTGCATCCCTTGGCAAGGGGCAGAACACTTTTCCCTCACAGCTAAGTCCCAGGCCAGACCTGATGGGAAATACAGTTCTTCTCTCTTTCCATTTTGTCTTGAAAAGCAGATCTGAGAAAAATCACAAGATACCACCCAGACAGGTCAGGCCAAGCCTATGAAGTGCTCTGTTTTAAGTGCCTGCTTTAATTTCCCACAAAGATTGCTTAATGCACTGCACTTCTTTCCCTTCCTTCTGCATGCTGCAGCAATGCACTGGGGAGATGTGAGTGCATGATACCCAAAAGGCTATTAAAACAAAGATTTTAGGATTATCTGAGCCTTCCTTTGTTCAACTTTTTAACTTAGCATTGTATTAATGCTGTCCTGACTTCAGCTCAGTGAGGTGTAGTAGCTGCCTGGCTCATCTCTGCTCATCTGCCAAAATCACCACCCTGCAACACCAAACTACATCTTAACAGCTGCTCCCTAAAAGACTTCAGTCCACAGAAGTAAGGTTCAAAAAACCATCTGCACCACTAAAGAGCACAGAGCTCACAGCCTTGTTTTTTAACGGAGCTGAATACAGGGATGTGTCACACACAGTTAACCCAGCGTACCTGAGGGGGAAATAACTTCTGGCTGGGATGCTCATAACAAGCTATGAGGAGCAGGAACTTGTTAACCTGGCTCGCCTGTGGTCAGAAAAGTGTGTCTGACTACAGCAGATGATTTTTTTTTTCAGTGGTACATCTCCTGCCAGAAGCACAGAGCCGCAGTACAATTGCTGAAAATACCTGTTTTCCTGACATTGCCCCTACACAGCTGGAATCCCATCCTTGCACCCTGTAACTACTTTCTTATTTAGCAGGCTATCTCCTTTGTTTAGAGCTGTCAAAGTAAATTTTGGGGTGTGTGGAGGGAAAGGGGTACAGCAGGAAGGTCCTTGAGATTAAAAAGAACTCTGAAAAAAAGCTACTGTATGCATTTTCTGTAGGAACAGAAAAAAACCCATTAAGCAGAGTGAATGGTTCCCCTCTAACACCTTAGTGATCTGTCCACTATTTCCTTGTCAGGTGGAAGGCCCCAGTTCAAATGTCCTGACCAACATCAGAGAGGAGTGTGGACCACTGTGAGCCACTTCCCAGGAGGATTCCTTATCCACAGGGTGACGTTACAAGAGGCCTTGGGGTGGCTTCTTTCAATTCCACCCCCATGGACTGAACTTGTTCCAGTCAACACTGAAGGGTTGTGCAATAGAGAAGAACTTGTACCTGGTACATTTATTTCAGATACTGGACATCTGCAGGCAGAGAAGAACACTTCATGCCACATCTCTGCTCTCAATCAAGTAGGGAAAAGGATCTCAATCTTGAATTGTCAGCACACAGGCAAATGCTCTGTCTTTGGGGCAGCTGCTTACTGTGTTTCCTGTGATTTGCATCAACAGCCACTGTCTGACTGTGAATCCATGACAAAAATACCAAGTTTGTTCACACTGAAATAGCTGGTATTTATTCTTCCTCTTTAACCTTCTTGGTGCTTTTCCTTGTATTGAACAAAAATTTATGAATAGTTTTTATTAACCAGAAAATGCTGCTTCAGCCACTCTACATACAGAGAACACCACCATGCCCTACTTCTAAAGCCCACTCTATTTCCAAAGAAAGATGCTTTTGAACATAAATAATTCAATAATGAAGGTCAAAAGCAGCTTTATTGATATGAATAATCCTAATGAATGGCATTTATTCTAGACAGCAGTAAGAATTACACTTGGAAAGGAACTGCTTGCAGCAGCAGGTTCTCCTACTTTACAAACACTCTGTTTTGAATGAAATGACTGATTTTTGCACTCTTAATACTTTGACTCAGAGCAACAGGGATTATGTCCTGTGTTTCTGAAATGCTTAGAATAAAATACTCCATCTCTGACCTATTTCTGATGCATTTCCATACACACACTTCTTGTCTGCACTTGGCCCCCCCCCTTTTCCCTCCTCCCTTTTTTTTTTCACCTCTTCCTTTCCATCAAAGGCCATCAGTCATTTCTGCCTTATTAACAGGGCTAGACCAAGGAAGATTCCGCTCCCCTCAGGTGAAAAACCCACGATTTGCAAGGCAGGCAGCAGAGATGACACTCCTTTCAAAGACCCTGTGATCATTTCCCAGGAATTTCACATTTTTGAGCAGGTTTCATGGCGTTATCTTACCAGGGACGTGCGAGCTATTGCCTGCACCACAGCACTGAAGACTTTCTCTGGCAGTCGAAGGAGAGTGGTTCCACTGTCTACTATGGCTTTATCAGCATTGTACTGGGGAGGGGAGAAGAAAAAAGGAGAGAAGTTGCACGCTGTAGTCACTGTAATGCACATCCCACTGTCTCCTAACCAGAACAAAGCTGCTCCTTTTTGGCAGCTGCCTTCCCAGAACTGCATGTCACACTTGTCAGCAGCTCTCTTCAGCTGATAGCTTCAATTCCAATGAAATCTGAGAGCAAAAAAAGCAAGATACTATCAGCCCAGACGCAAGAGTGGGTTTATCTGCACCAGTCAGGAAATTACTGTGTCACCACAGCTGGTGCAAATGGTCACACTGCTGTAAAAAAGTGAAGTCTGGCTCCTCTCAGAGGGGGCAAAAGCACTTTATTATTCAGTAGAGAGGTGCTGAACATCCTGATGCAGCTTCCTGAATCAAGGTCTGTGCTAGCATGGGTACAACTCTAGTTTAAACACAGCAGCCTCTTTTAATGGCAGGCATATCTAATGTAAGAATAGTCAGAAAAAAATCAGGCCTTATTACATGTCTGTACTGGCTCAAGAGTACAAATGCTACACCTTCATCCCTTGACTGCTGAAAACTGCTAAAACACGAACAAAAGCAAGAAACTTGAAATTTCAGTCTTGCTGCCTTAAAATCTGCACCACTCCCCCCAGCAAACAATGCTCTTATTATTAAAACTTCAACCCTCAAATTAAGAGATTTCAGCAAACTTCAGATACGGTCCATGAAATAGAAACTTTTTAAAGAGTAAATCCTTTTTCATGAACTCTTTAAAAACTATGATTAATTGTGGGGAGAAAAAAAAAGGCAAGCAGCAGTGGCAGCTATTTGCATTAACTACTTTTGCTGCCAGCTTAGGCAGCAGGATTAATATAACTGAGCTGTGACATGTTTATGGCATAATCATAAGACACAGGATGATATACAGCCTAAGCTACTTAGGAAGAGGTCAAATAGCAAGTGAATTTAAAATACACTGATTTAGATGTTATCAAGTCACATGGAGTCCCTTTAGTGCAGTGATGAAAATAAAACACACCAAAAAAGTAAGAAAAAGTAACTCTGATGGTGATTTCTACATTTCTTTTTGAAAGAGCTGCTGTAGGGCTGCCATACAGAGCTGACAGAAAAGCAAACAGGAAACCATTTATTACACACTTGGAAATACTGTTAAAGAGTGGAGAGAAATACCATGGCAGTTTGCAGTTCATTTTAACAGATTTGTACCACAAAATACACAATCACTGGCATCCTGGAATGCCACCCTTGGAAAAAAATAGTTAAAGAGGGTCGACCATTAATATAAAACTGTGCAAAAATCTGGGTGTAGCGGGATTGTTCACACTGGGGCTGAGCACCTGGTTTTGCCTTCTTGGCTTTCCTGGTTAATATTTACCAGTGCAAAGTGCACTTTTGGCAGCTCAGGACTTCTCCCAGCCCCGGCTGCCAGGCTCAGGGCCACTGCTGTGGTGTAGCTCTGGACAGATTCCCAGCATTGAAGCAAGGGAACAACTTTTCCCTGGCAAGAAAAGGAGCAGTCCCTGGTGAAGGCTGCAAAAAAATGTTCCATTTCCTAGAAAACAACGGAGAGGAGACAACAACATAGCTCCTCATCCTAGAGTGAATCATGCATCCTCTGCAAGCTCCTAACCAGCCAAAATTTAATTGTACTATTCCCATGTTACTGCTCTTCCTCTAAATTTCTGTGGGAAGGTTGCCTTTGATCCGGGAAGGTTTGATCCTTCTGCACCAGTGAAAGCAACCCCTGGCTCAGAAGAGAGCAACAATTACAGGAAACTTTCCTAACACACCACTAAATTTTTCAGTGAGTTGTTTTCTGGCAACAGCATGTATTAAACCACTGAAGGGCTCCCCTTCAAAAACATGTTGACTGTTTTTTAAGGCAAGAAAGAAAAGCAAACATTTGTTTTAAAGGACCAGTGGTTTTGCTTTCCTAACAGCACAATAGAGGCATTTAAATAGACCTTGTTTTGCTTATTGAGTTGAAAGATGCTGCGACTAATTTTAAATAATTTATATGGGATTATGATTTCAATATTTTGCATGGAAATATAATATTTATGCACATGTAATATTGTAATAATGAATTTCACTTAATTTATATGAACTGTAAAAACTTTAAACTTATCATGTCCCATTGATCTCCAACTAAGAGCACGAGCGTAAAATGAAATTAGGATGCCTAAAGAAATTGGGGCATAAAAATTACAGAACCAAAATCAAAACATGAATAGCAACAAGCAATAGTAAGAAAGAGATAAAACACACACATACACATATATCCTCCACAAAAAAAAAAAAAAAATGAAATGGCTTTGGAATAAAAATTGCAACAGCACGGTCTCATTAGACCGATCCAGATACAGCAGAACATTATTCCCAATAAAAACAGAAAGCTTATCCATCAGGAATAATAACTGCCAACCACAGGAGAGCAAAAGTTGATTGCAAAAATATAAAATTGAAAAGGAGGCATAGGATGAGAACTTGATGAAGCAACCCAGGATGACACCTGTGCACTGCCACCATGAACTGTGAGCTTAGACAGCTCTACAGGGGTCAGTCCAAAATCACCCACTGCCTTTGTTAGACCAGAATTGCTTTAATTTAATTCTCAGGAGACTGCGATGCACATCTGCTTGCCAAGACAAAACTGATCAATCAGGGTTTTTTTCTCAGCCAAACTTGCATTTTATAGAGACAGGAACACAGAAGAGCCAATACCTCCCTGCAGTCCAGTTCGAGGTTCTGTCCCCCGACCTCCAGTTTGAGGATTTCAACCTGGTAATACCACTCCTCTTTGATGGGTGTGTACCAGATATCCCCCGTGTACAGACTTGGCTCAATTCCACCCAGGACCTAAGGGAGAGGAGAAAAGAAGTCACATACTTTAAATTCCCAAATGTTCACTTTTGGGGCAAGTACATGCAGAAAGGGGATACTTAATTGTGATACCCAGGGGCATCAAAATTTTAATTTAGCATCATTTGTAAGGATTTTACTGTCAAGTTCTCTGTCAATAATAGAGCAGTATGAAACATCTAGACATTAAACAAACTGTCCTTCAGACAGAATTCCCATACTGGGCCAAATCAGCAGCATCTTCATCTACAACCTCACACTGATTCTGTTGTGAAAACTCCACTGTTGAAAATCAACACAGTGTCTTCAGTGGTTAAATCTAGGTAATGTATAAAAATGGGACAGAATATTGAACTTACACGTGAAAAACTTGCTTTATCAGATCAGAAAAGCTTTAACACTGTCCAAGAACATTTCATTTTTTCTTACACACAAAATGGAATCCCATCCTGTCACTGCTATCACTATTAGCTTCCATCAAAACCTAGGCTGAGGATGGCTGGGAGCATTTGTGGACTCTCAGACTCTGAACTGAACATAAGCAAATTCTCTCTTGGTCTTCAATTATATGAATAACATTTACAATATGCTAATTCTCTTGAAAACGAATATTTGTGATCAGCTCCTGTGCTGAGATGCTTATTTCAGCATCATTTGGGAAAGTCATTCCATCTCCCAGTTCCAGATACATAATGGCCAATTCATGGTCCCACTACAGCTGATGGAAAGACTTTCCAGAGTAACAACAAGCAGGAGATCTGATCTACAGATTTCTCCCTTTAATATGTTGTCGACAAAAAAAGAAAAGCCCCTTGATTCCTCTCCCCCTTTTCACATCATGTACAAAAAAAATTACTGGAGCATTTTGATGAGATTGAACAAATTTATCAGCTGAATAAGGGACTACTCAGTTTGAGAAATATAGCAGAATCTGCCCTGAGGAAACACCACAACATTCATGTTTTCCTTTGTTGAAAGATGAAAAGTTTACTCAAACTTGAGAGAAAAAAAAGAATCGAGAATGAAAATAAATAACACTCGAATTTTGCCTAAGGGTTTAATTTCCTTTCAAAAAAAAGATAGAAAGCATATTTAAAATATGAAAATATATTTAAACACTAAATTTGGCAGAAGTAGGGGATAGTCAGAGAAAAGAGGGAGAGAGATGAACAAAGATACATCTTCCCTCTCCTATTGACAGATACCCACAAGACTACCTCCGTTGGTACCACTTCCAGAAACAGGGAGTCCAGCACCACACATCTGCAGGGAGAAAATGTTGGGGATCTTTGCCTGCCTCACAAGGGAATCAAAGAATGTCTCCACAGAACTCGAAGGCTTGAAGGTGTTGAAAAACAAAACAAACAAACAAAAAAGAATTGCAGGGTTCATTAGAAAGTTTCTCTGCAGAAATCAGCAAATCATTCAAACAAGACCACTTTTCATGAGTAAATTGAATTTCTGACAACCAGCTGATGAAAATTCTAGACATAAGTCATTAAAACCTCAGTATCTGTCATTTTTCTGTTTCTGTTGTTTTTAAAACATTTTTACTCTCGACCACTGTCAGTGCTGCCGCCACCAAATCCCTAAAACACAAGAGTAATTTTCAATTGCAGTTTTCAAACTCAAACACCAGTTTCAGACAGAAGCTCTCACTGATAATTTCTGTCTGGAAGAAGCTTTGTGTTATTAGAACACTAAAATGTAACTTGTCTTTCACACCTTTCCATAGTTAAAAAGCAGAATTTTAAAGTCAGGATTTTCAGTTTTTCAACACTACTAAATTCTAATGAACTTTGAATTCAGTGGCCCTTATTTCCTCTCTTTTCTTTTGCAGAACTTCATGTCCAAGCACACTCTCTTCAGCTGGTTACTGGCCAACAGGCTCTTCCCTACGCTGCAGGTCCTGTTTTCCTTTGCCATCACTGGCGTGCTGCAACTTGCCTGTAATTCACATTTCTGTGCACGAAGGTCTCATGATGGGCAGAGCCCCTGGCTCCCTCCAAGGAGACAAACCCAGAGCAGCCTCAGAAGCCAACAACCCCTAAGTCCTTGGAAGAAGGGAAGAACAAATGCCCTGAGTACTCTCTTTGCCCGAGCCAGAGTTTGAGAAGAAGCTCTTCTCTTCCTGCTGACAGTCCATGAAGTCAATAAATACAACGCTCACACAACTCTGGAGTAAAGCAGAGTCGTCAGGCAGAGTTGAATTGTTTATTCTGTCTGCGTAGAACTCACTTTGAAAATTGTAACTATGTAGTATTCCAATCACGTTTTCAGTTTGCCATTTAAGGTTATGCATTTTGGACTAAAAATGTCAGGTTTTAATTGAATCTTCTACCTGAATTTCCTACCTCCAGAGGAGCAGGATGTGCTTGGTTCTATGTTCCTGAAAACAGTGTAGCTAATATTCATTCTGAAATTATCCATCCACCTCAGCTTTTACTTGATGAATGGAGAATCTCCCAGAATGAACTGCCAAGGGCTTTGCCTTGGACCAGTCTTGAGAAATGTCATCAGAGCTCCAACACCTCCCTCCACACACATCCCAACACCACTCTGATACTACAAGCTCTGTAAAAATGTATTCATTCCAGAGGAGCTAAAATCAGCATTTTCAGCACCGGAAAAGCCAAAATCCTCACATGGGACTGTGGTACCTTCACAACCCAATTTATTCTTTCTGGAACAAAGACAGAAGATCCGCAGGAAGGAGTGGCTGGAAGGGTGGAGTCTAATGCTGACAGATCATCTGCTGGCTTTATTTTAATGGATTTCTGTTTGCTGTCCTTGTGGAAGACAGTGGGGAAGGGATGGTTTACCTTGGCTAAGGCATCGTAGGCAAGACCAAGGATCCCGTGCCATTTAACCCCTGGCAGGAAGAAATTCTCTGACTCGAGGATAGTGGCAATGTTGATGGTGTAGCTGCCATAGAGTCCTTTGGGCATGGTAATGACATCTGTGCCCAGCACTCCAGTCCAGCTGCCTTGGCTGTACTTCACTGTGACTTCAATCCCTTCAGATCTGTATGTGCTTGACCTTTAAAAGGAAAGGATACACTCATGCACGAGCTGTTCACTTACAGTGCAAGGCAACAGAATATATTTGAGCTCAATTTTTCCCAGAGAGGGGAAAAAAATAAAGTGTGTAAAACATATATTCGTACTGTTTGTAAAAGCAGTAAAAAGCAGAAATTTAAAAAACCCAAAACTCAAGGCCCCATTTTTATGCAGAAGCCATCAATAACTCAAATCTTCACAATGTGTATTTAAAAAAAATAAATAATCTATTATGTCACCTAGTGCAGTGTCCCTGGCTCAGACTGGTCCATCACAATAGGAGCAACACTTTTAACTGGAGAAGGAATGCATTAGATGGCACTAGGAAGTGAAAAGCTGCTGAATTCAGATCTAAAATTGAAATGCCAAGATAACTAAATAGCTGTAGACTAATACCTCATTAATATTCTTAAAAGGTCCATTTTGGGTAAATTGGAATATTATTGTGAATATCAACAGCAAGACAGAGGTTTCCTAAATCTGCAGGCTGGCCTATGACCAAGTAATAGACTTGGATATTATTAACAAAAGATTCACTGACTTGGAGGAGGAAAGGAACTGATTTTTTCTAGACCAGGGAAGCAAAGGAAAAGAAGCAGTTAAGTATGGCAAGCAAAGGAAGGAGCAGAATCCTGTTTAAAAGGCTTAACAAAAACATTAGTAAAAGCTTCAACAGATTTTTCATTTTAAAGACCTGTAATCTGTAAGTATTGTAATCATATTCCACCCACAGCTCTGCTGAAGAGCTACAAAATTTCTAGATCCCTTACAATTTATTTTGGAGCCACTCCTTGGCATACAGCTTCCCCTTTGGAACAGACCAGACTCAGTGCATCTGAAGAGACTTTTCACAGCAATCCAGCTTTAATCTAACAGCCACGTGAAGTGGCTTCATAGCCCCTGTGCCTGAGCTTGCCAGCATGAATTTGGTGTGATTTTCATTATTATGAGGAACAACCTTCCGACGGCAACATGGACAAGCCCCGTAATTCAAACACTTTATCCTGAGGGACACTTTGGCCATATGGATCATGCAACTGACTCCTCCTAGCTGAGGGAGGGAGGAAGGAATAAGGAAGGAATAAGAGGCCAGGTTCTAACCCTAAGAAGTTCTGGATACTCCCAAGACCTAAACCTTCAAGGGTTAACATCCAAGGCAGCAGAAATACATGAGATAATATTCAAAAAGGCAGGAGTTCCAGAGATATTACCTGTATCTGATAATTTCCACTGCTACTGTGTAATTCTGCATTTGTATGACACTTACACAAAGGGACATCTCAGCTCAGGCAGGGTCTTCAGAACACCGCTGCGACACTGGCAGTACATTTTATAAATCAAAATAGAGTCTGAATAATTAGTGGCATAAGGGAAACTGGGGGGCAGGAAATGAAAGGGAGAATACAGGGTTCTTCATGTAGAAAAGTGTCAGGCTGGGCAGCAGAAGAGGAAACATCTGAAATCAGAGAGAAAATTGAGTGCTGGGAGAATAAAGCGAAACAAATCTGCAAATACAAGCAGTGCATGACTAAAACAGCAGCAGCACATGGCTCTTCTTCCATAAGCAGGAAGAGCCTGATGGATCAAGCTGTGGACCAGGACACAGAAAGACTGGATTCATTTTCCAGCACAGCTGGTGACCTTTCTTGTGGAAAGGCACGGCAAGCCCCTTCCTCACCATTTCTGCCTCAGCTTCCCCACCTGTAGAAATGGATATGAAGACACTCGTCTCATTTGTAAAGCTCACAAATGTCATATTGAAGAGAAGACTTTATTACTTCCTTCAAGGAGTAAAATTGCTAACGTGGGAAGGGATCCTGCCTAAACCTTGTAGCAGTAAATTATATTTTGTTCTGCAAAACCACCTCCTGCCCCATCTTCTTGCCTGTAATCAGCCACTCTGAGTTTTTTCACCTTTCCACCTCGCTGATCTAAAGGAAGAAAACTTTAGAGGTCAAAACTAGAGACTTGTTGTAATTCATGGGCAGAGTGTTTTAAAACAAACACACAGCACAGAAAAGAAAATTATAAACAAGCTGTTTTGGCTGTGATGAGAAAAGAAGAAATTCACATCTTCCAGCAGGACAAAGTGTATCTTAGCCAGAGGCAAAGAATAAGGTCTCCTAGATCGTGGTGCTGTAGTGACCCTACTCCCTCCTCCCTCTCCTTCCCATTTCTATCTTCTCTCCAAAGCAGCCACCAGAAACCTGGTCCTCAAACCTCAAATGGATCTCAAGCCTCAGCTGAGCAAACTAGCAATGGGGTGATTTTCTCTTGCAGAGTTAATCCTCATTACCAGCACACAGCACAGAACAAAACACAACCAAAATGTTATTTCTTATGTCACGAACCCTTTGCAGCAAGCTCAACATGGCAACAGCAAATCCACCACCTGCAGTAACACCAACCTCACCAAACAACTTTAAGACAAAGCAAACATGAAAATACAGCAGAAATTATTGATTTCTAACCAAGAAGTCGCATTTAATCTGCAGGGTTCCCATAACAAGTTTATAATTCACCCCAAACCACCAGCTGTACAGTGCACACAAGCAACGCCACAGGATCACACTGCAAAAGCAGCAGGTTTTTTTGTTTGCTGGTATATAACTTATTGTATTACCTCAATTTATTGCCTATATTTTTCTTACCTCCCTATCTCTTGGAAAGATCAACACTTGAGCAGCTTGCTTTTGAACCTTAAGATGGTGAGGCAGTAGTACTCAGACTGAAAAAAATGAATACTGTTCCTGAATAGTGAAAGCCCTGAGCATGTCATATTTACATATTGCTGCAGAGCCATTACTGATCACTTGGGTTCAAGTGTAAAAATCCCTTTATATGTCTGTTTAAGTAGCTCTTTTATCTTAAGTAGAGTACTCAACAAAACTACTTGTTATTTTGAACGGTGTGAGAAACAAACACTGTGATTTCTTTTCAGTTCAGGACAAATTTTGCAAAACCTTTTACATTGTGGTGACTTAGAGAGCGTGATTATCACAGCAAACTCAAAACTTTTCACAGCAAAGGTTTGTCACAGCCACTCAAAAGCCAAGTTGTGAAAGAGCTCATGGTAACAGCTTTACTCGCCTTGTACAGAAAGAGCCAGGCAATTGAACAGCAGGATTATATCACATAGATTATATGATACACAACATCATTTAACAGGTTAGTTCTAGAATTGCTCCAGGAGGGCTCTTCCTGAAAAACACACTCTTCAGGTCCTTTGAAACAGAGATAATGCCTTTCCCAAGCACCCCCCTCAATTTCAGTCAAAATAGAATCATGCATTCAATTTCTGATTTTGATCATCTGATTAAAATTAAACTAAGAGTGTGGCATCAGGAAATTAAGACCCATCACTCTCTCCAACACAACATGAATATTCTAATAAGCACACATCTATAACTCATAACCCATTAATTTAACAAATTACTAATCTTTCTTTCCCCTTGTCTTCAACTTGCAGTTTAAGACGTCGGAAGCACTCCATGACAATATAGGGAAAAACTGCAGGAGTGATTACCAGATGAGAGGAAACCTCTTTATCTAATCTTGAAGTGTTCCACCTAGGAAGGAAGAAAAGTGCCCATAGGTCGTTTTTCTCATTTACACATGGGCAAAGGTCGCTCTTGGGTAATTTTACAGATCCAGCTGATGTGGTATCAATGCCCCTGTTTACCATCTCTGCAAAATCATGACAACCAAGTGTGCTGGTTTGGGCTGGGGATAGAGTTAATTTTCTTCACAGTAGCTAGCACAGGCTGTATTTTGGGTTTGTGCTGAAAACAGGGTTGAACTATAGAGATGTTTTTGTTATTACTGAGCAGCTCTTGCACAGAGCTGAGGCTTTTTCTCCCTCTCACCCCACCCCACCCTTGCCAGGCTTGGTGTGCACAAGAATTTGGGAGGGGACACAGCCAGGACAGCTGACCCCAGCTGACCCCAGGGATATCACACACCATGGTGTCATGCTCAGCATATAGAGCTGGGGAAAGAAGGGGAAAGGGAGGGATGTTTGGGGTTATGTTGTTTGTCTTCCCAAATCCCTACTACATGAGTTGGAGCCCTGCTTGATGGCTCAACACCTGCCTGCCATGGGAAGTGGTGAACCAATTCCTGGTTTTCCTCTGCTTGTGCACACATCTTGGGCTTTACCTGTTACACTCTCTTTATCTCAACCCAGGAGTTTTACCACTTCTACACTTCTGATTCTCCCTCTGACCCCACTGCTGAGGGAGGGAGTGGCTGTGTGGGGCAGAGCTGCCATTGAGGTTTAAACCACGACACCAGGGAAGGTGTTCCAAATGCTCGGAAAAGTCTGTCCTAAGGCCAGTCTCAAAACGAGACAAGCAGCAGGACCCAAGGGACTGGAACTGACTGGGCTTCACCTCAGTTCAGAAAAAGTCTCCAAGAACAACCTCCCAGAATTGTTTCCAAGCACCTGAAGGACAGTAGTGCAGTCACAAGCACTCAATGAGGAATTTCACAGGCACATCACACAGGACCAGTCTCACTGCCTTCTACAAGAAGACTGGATGCACAGATGAGGAGAACAGTGGCTGTAGCACATCTTGGCTTCAGTCAGGCTTTGGACACCGCCTCTCATGGCATTTCCATGTGGAAGCTGAGGATGTGGGGCTGAACAAATGAGCCACTGTGTGGGCTGAAGATGGGCTGCACCTCTGGGTCCAAAGGGTGGTGATCATTGACTCATGACAAGCAGAGAGCCCCACGGGTTGTGAGTGGAGGAAAAACTGCTCACAGCCTGGAGGAAAGGAGGCTCAGGAGAGACTTCCTCACTCTTTACAACTCCCTGGCAGGAGGGTGCAGGCAGCTGAGAGTCAGTCTCTTCTCCCAGGCAACAGCAACAGGACAAGAGGACATAGCATCAAGCTGTGCAGGAGAGGTTCAGGCTCGACATCAGGAGGAATTTCTTCATGGGAAGGGTTGTTAAACACTAGAACAGGCTGCCCAGGGAGGTGGTGGACTCATCCTGCGTGGAGGTGTACAAGGAAGGCCTGGATGTGGCACTCAGTGCTCTGGGCTGGGTGACAAGTGGGGATTTGTCACAGGTTGGGTTGGACTCAATGACCTCGGAGGTCTTTTCCAACCTAAACGATTCTGTGACTCTGTGAATGTCTTCATCAAGAACCTACATGAAGGACAGGCTGCACACTCAGATTTGCACAGGTCCTACATCAAAGGGACTAGATGACATGCTGACTGCCAGAGCCATGAGTTACATTTTTTGAGGTTCAGGTTGGACAACAGGAAGTATTTCCTCCACAGGAGACTGTGGCACGGCACTGGAACACGCTGCCTGGAGAGAGCATGGATTCTCAGAGGTTTATAGGACTTGGCGGGACACAGCCATGGCTCACCTGCTCTGGTGACAGCCCTGCCTCATTCAGGATGTGTGCTAGGTGACCTACAGAGCTTTCTTGCAACCAGTGTTTTTGAAACATCTCCCTGATTTCACTGGGACCAGGATTCCTCCGAGACGGCATTTATTTAAATGTAGTTAAAATATTTAAAATGGAAGCAGCATGGTGTACCCAGGAGTCTGCTGATGTTTGTATTCTGAGCACACTGCAGGACTCCATCAGTGCAACCCAAACCAGAAACTGTTGCTGCAATTGCTCTGGAGTGTAATGACTTGATTTGGAATTTTACAAAGCACTCTTAACTAACTAACTCTTCAGGGCGCAGACTCCAAGGTTTCATTATCAACCTTGTATTAAACTTCTCAAAACACAGTATCCACTGAGAACACCGACCAGAGGCTGTAACCTTCACATGATTCCACAGTCTGTCCTTTTCCCCACACAAGCTCTGCTGTTGCTGTTTCTAATGGTTTATGTTTCTTATGAGAGAGGCCTTGTCCTTCCAGTCTCAATAACATCAATTAAGAGACAAGGGAGAAAGAATGCTTGTGCTTTTAATTCCTTGCAATTAAATTTTCTCTAGCCACTGCCTATGGAAGGGGATAACTGGCTGGCAAGGAATACTCTGCAGTAGCACAGAAATAGTTATCAAGTGCAAATTCTGGATTTTCCAGACCCGTATCATATCAGTGTGATGTGAAATATCTCTGTTAACATCTAAATATATGACAGGAGGTGAGGCTACTCTAGTAAGCAGTATGGAAATAATGGATTTCCCTCCATTACCAGTGCATCTTACTGGAAAAAGTGTAAAACCCCATGTTAAAACACATATGAGGTAGTGAGAAGGGTGATACTCTCCAGTTTCCCAGCCCTCTAAGTATTTTTATCCATATGCTTCAGCTAAAGATAGACACTGCATTTTGGAGAAGTTTACCTGAAATAATTGAAACTAGAGAAAGGCAGAAAGGGAGGAAGAAAAGAGGGAGAGTGATTCAGACAGACAAAGCTGTGCTTGGCTGTGATTAATGTCAGCTTATGTTAAACACAGCAAATTTAGTGCATAACAAACACCAGAACCACCAAGCTGTATTTTATAAATAGCAAGATTCATCAGGGTCTGTCCAGATCACTGACTGATTGAGGCCTGAGGCCTCAACTAAACATCAAATTAGGTTTTGACTAAGTAATTTTGCTTCTGGATGAAATGTCAAGTAACTGATACAATTACTGGGTTTTAATTTTTGTTTTCAAACCAAGGCAAAGCATATTGAAACTTTTAATTCCTTGCAAGTCTATTCAGGTAAGAAATTGGCTGAAATTGGTGTGATTTGCAAATTATTTTTTACCTTCTCTTTTCTCTAGCCCTTATTAGTGCTGCTGATATTCAGCCAGAGCTCAGCTGCACTGCCATCAGTGGGGCTGTTCATGGTGTCAGGCAGGATTTTGCATCAGGCAAGGCCAAAATTCCCACCAGGCAACCAACACCCACTCCCACGGGATGTCACAGGTGCCCCAGGAGCTGCCTTATCATCCTGTCTTGCACGGAGGAGCCAGAATCCAAAAGACCCGCTAATCTCCACCACGGGGTGTTGGGGTCCCTCCTCCCTGCCATGTGGTCCTGGGAGAGGGGCCCTGAGGGCACAGACACAGGATTTTCCTGGCCCCTGCTCAGCCTCGTTCCCATTGGTTGTTTTGTGTTCCCTTGCACGGGCAGAAGGACCCTCGGGTCCCGTGACTGCCTCAGTTCCTCGGCAGAGCCCCGGCCATGCGGCTGGAGAAATAAACATCTCTGAAACATCTGTCAAGAGTCGGTCCCTATATATTTCTTTTCCACGGGCCTTGTTGTCTGATACACGTGTTGCAGTATCCACACTGTAACAAATGGTGGATACTGCGGGCAGAACAATCCCTGATCCCTAAGGACAGCGACTGATTTGTGAGTAAACTCTGGATTTCTCTTCTTGTTTTTGTTTTGCT
Source organism: Coloeus monedula (assembly GCF_965178545.1). Taxonomy (NCBI): domain Eukaryota; kingdom Metazoa; phylum Chordata; class Aves; order Passeriformes; family Corvidae; genus Coloeus; species Coloeus monedula. The sequence continues at coordinate 115,643,713 of NC_138783.1, forward strand.
GTTCCATCTCTAAACTGTGGAGGAACCGTGGGAAGACTCTTGGCTCTCAGAGCCACATATGGACATTTATCTTAAACTTGAAAAGATTCTTGAACAACAATTTGTAAATTTTAGCTTAATTCAAGCTCAAAAGGAAGTGAAACATTTCCTTTCATGGTTGTTTAAGAACTTTTTCTACATTTCTTGGGATTTGATTCTTACCAAAGACTTCTGGAAGACTGTTTGGACACAGTTAATTTCTGAGTCAAAATATATGCCGATGGAAGAATATTTTCGTGAATATTATTTAATTACCGAGACTGTTGAGCAATGTCAGCTGTGTCCTGGCGAAGGGAAGCCTGGCGCAGGGACCGTGCGGCCCAGGCCCCGTGCACCGAGCGCTCTGCGAGCAGCAGCGAGGCAGTTCCTGCGTGCGGGCGGAGCCGTGAGAGCCGCAGTGTCGGTGGCGGAGCGAGGCGCGGCCGGAGCGGCGGGACCCGGCGGTGCCCACCCGGCCCAGCACAGCGCGTGGTGGAGCGAGCCCCGTGAGAGGAGTGGTGGCCGGTGGCAGTGGCGGCGGAGCAGAGCCGCGCCCGGCCGAGACGCGCGCTGGAGCAGGGCACAGGGGGGTCGTCGCTTGGGGCCCCGGCCGAGATGTGGGTGCAGCCCCAGGCAGTGGCTGTGCAGCTGAGAGCTGAGGTGGCGACGCACCAAGAACTGAGCGGCGCGGCCCGGCCCGGCCCACGCGGCCCCAAATGCGACCCCGGGAAGAGCGCGCAGGCACCAGCAGCCCCGATGGCCCCAGCAGCCCTGGCAGTTCCAACACGGGAGTGAGCGAAAGCAAAAGAGAAAGCAAAAGCACAGCGAGACAGAAAACAGCAGCCACTTGGAAAAAGGGAAAAATCACGTTAGCTAAGGTTTTAGGGATAGTAAAATGGTACAACGTTAAACAAAATTATGGTTTTATAACAAGATGTGACAACCAGGAAGACATATTTGTTCATAGACCTGCTGTTAAAAAGAATAACCCTGAAAAATACATCCCAAGTTTAGGAGATGGAGAAGTAGTAGAGTTCAAAATTGTGAAAGGTAGAAGAGGGTTACAAGCAGCAGAGGTCACTGGGCCTGATGGTGTTTTTGTGAAAGGCAGTATATATGCTAAAAATTGTAGTCATGTTAGACAGTATCCGCATTATAAACAGTCGCTACAGTCTCCCTTTCCTAATCCCACCTTTCCCTTTTACCCTATGTCCTATTACCCTCAGTGTATTCCCAATCCGTTTTTTCACTCGTGGTTTCCCTCACAAAACCATGCCTTTGCCAATTGTTTCCCCAGAAATCCCTTTCCAATGCCAAGTGGGAGATGAAGAGGGGGAGGGAAGAAATTAACTATTGTTGTTTAGAGTACCAACAGGTACAAATGGAAGAAACCCTCTCCTGCCTCAGTTTCCCCACAAAGCATGCCCGGAGAGCCCTGTCTCCCTTCTGTCAGCCTTAAGATGTTCCAGAGAATCTGATTGGACATTTAAAGACTCAGGAGGGTGGCTTGTTTTGTCTTGAAACTGTTCTTGTTATGCTTATCCAGTTGTTTTCAATGTTAAGTTTTAAATCTCTTTTTATTAAAAATAAACGGGTGAAATGTCGGGGTCTCCTCCCCCTGCCATGTAGCCCTGGGAGAGGGGCCCTGGGGGGGAGGCACAGGCTTTCCCTGCCCCTGGTCAGCCTCGTTCCCCGTTGGTTGTTTTGTGTTCCCCTGCACTGGCAAAGGACCCTCGGGTCCCGTGACTGCCTCAGTTCCTCGGCAGAGCCCCGGCCATGCGGCTGGAGAAATAAACATCTCTGAAACATCTACCAAGAATCTGTCCTTATAGATTTCTTTTCCACTGGCCTCATTGTCTGATCCATCGTGTTGCAGTATCCGCACTGTAACAACGGGCAGCAGAACAGGTACTTACAGCTCAGGATTGAAGTAGGACGTGACATCAGGATCAGGCACACCTGCTACAGCAAAATTACTGCTCCCAGTGTCAACCAGAATATTTAACTGCCAAAAAGAGAAGAAAGGAGAGGTGATTTGCATATCCAATTAAACAAACGAACCAAAAAGATTAAAAAACCCAATCATTGCAGTTTTTATCTAAACTCCCTTCAGTTTTAAAATCATGGTGAGCATTGCCCTGAGAAATAAATTTAGTGTCACTTTTGGGAAAGATATGCTGCTGCAGCCCCTCCAAAACAGCTGATCATGCTGAAATGCTTTAAAATAGTCCTGTTCCTGGAAGGGGGAAAACCCGCCAAGCCCACATTTGCACAGCAGATGAATTCTTGATCATCTCAAATTTTTTTGGCCCAACCCATGAGTCTTGGCAAGCTGTCCAGGAGATAGGCTGAATTATGGACTGCTTAAAGCACTGTTTGCCTTAGAGCTTATGAGATTCCAAGGTAGGGGCTGAGCGCAGGTCTGGACAGAAATAAGCAGGAGCAGGAAGCTGCCTCGTGGCCTGGAAAACATGGGGGCTATGCCCAGTTCATCCCAAACAGCAGCAACCTTCCACAGCCTTCACCACCTTTAAAAATGAGGGTGGCAGATTTATTAACACCGTGATTGAAAGGTGGCCTAAAAGGGGGCCACTTGTTTGGTTAATTGGGAGGGTGATTTAGGCTGAAAACTGCCTCACAAAACCACATGGACAAAACAAGACACCTCCTTTCCCCATCTGGCTCAGGTAACCAGGCTGGTCCATCACAGCTGCACAGTGGCAAAGCTGAAGGAAAATGCAGCCACATGCAGGATCACTTCTTTCAGTGAGACCTGGAAACTACATTAGGTACAGAGCCATTAAATGCTAAGTTCAAATCAGTCAGGGACACTGCTGCTACCAAAAGAATGGTCACACTTCTTCTCTGCTCCTGGCTGGATGCTTCCCAGGGCTCCCTGGTGCAGCCACGGGGCTGTGATGCAAATCAGATCAGGTTCCTCATCTACAGGTACCAAAAAAAAAAAAAAAAAAAAAAAAAAAAAAAAAAAAAAAAGCAATCTGCCCTATCAGGCAGCTACTCAAATGGAGATGGTAGGAGCATATACCAGAAAAAGGCAACCATGCCTCCTTTGGTGACAACATGGTCTCAGATTGGCTTAAAACACCTGTCCCCAGAAAAATATTAAGGAATTAAGAATTTTCCTGTAGGAGGGAGTGAGACACGAAGATTTGGTTGCCCATGCCTTAAAGCCAGCTCAAACCAGCCCCTTTGGTTGTCCTCATCACTCCTTAAGACGTGATGTAGCTTGGGATCTAGAACCGGAAGGGGATGTGGGAAGGGCAAGAGAGAACAATCAGGGAAACAGGTTTGGTGTTGACACGGGAAGTGGAGAAACAGGGCTGAGCTGAGAAATGAGTGTAAACACAAAGGAGAAAGCATTTGAAGAAGACGTGCTGAATCCTTCTCTAACAAGACTGAGCGTAGACAAAAAGTGTGAGTCAATGCTCAAAAACATCTTTGGTTTGCTCATGGAGGGGGAGGGAGGTGATGGTTACTCTCGTTTTACCCCCTTAAAGTTTTATCCCCTTAAGTATGGGAGTGAGGATCCCTGAAATTTAGACAAGAACACAAAACCAAGCAGTAGTTTCTGGGAATCTCTTCTCAACTGCTCGCACACTCTGTCATTGGTATTCCCAGCTCCAAACTTGCAGAAATTTTAAGACTAAAAAGAAACAAACCTACAACCTTAGCCAAGCACCTCGCTGCATCCCAGATTTTAGATTAAGCAAAGACAATACATTACAATTTATTGCACCCACACGAGTGAGACAAAGACATCTAAAAAGGACATCCACAAGTTCACCTGGCTCCAGGAGCTGGGGCTTTAAAAGAAAATAAGAACCTCTGAGACACTGCAATAAAATCCAAAGTTTGCTACATACTTCATTTCAATGATATCAAAACCCAAACACTTTTTCAACCACCTAACGAAGTACAAACTATTCATTTCCACCCCCCCTCCCTTCCCTGGCATAGAAACCATATGAAAAATAAATAACAAAGACCAGCTACAATGTGTGCATCTATCAGGACCAACAAAATTTGCCTCAAAGGGGTGCTGCAGGGCTTAAATTAATTAGCCTTTCCGAGGTAGTCCATGAAGCTTGAGTAATGGGCACTGTACATCAGCTGCATAAATACATGTAGGTGTTACCTTAGCCTCAGTGATATGCATGGCACCGTACACGGAGGAGAACTTGGGGAAAAAAACCAACCAACCAAAACCAACCAAAAATCACTAAATATGACACATATGAAAGATATTTTACCCCCGCACCTTAAATACAATGTTATCGTCAAGGAATTCACAAACCATCGGAGGAAAGAGCAAATTTACTACCCACAAGACGGAGCAAAATCAAGATTTCCAGAAGAAAACAGATATCCCCCACAAAGAAGGAGGGAAAGCACAAAGCCGGCTAACCATGCAAGCTCCAGCCCACTCAGACACAGCAGAGCTCACATGACAGATGCTATTGAGGCTGACATTCTCTATCCACATGTTTGTGCATAATGAGATGCAGGCGGCCAGGGCAGACACTGATTTATTGTAGTCCTCACAATAGTGCCAGTGATTAGCAGCTCATTTTGGGGTGGGTATAACTTACTGAGTTCTCTTTCTCTCGTGGCTACCCTTCGGGTCTGAATTTTCTTTAGTGCCTTCACGTCTCATTAAGAGCCACTTTCATGTTGTGAAGGCTCCACTGGAGCCTACTTCATTCCACGGTGCCCGCCGGGCTCATGGTGCTGCTGGGGGCAGCTTCAGGCAAGCTCTGGAGAGTCACAAGGTGGCCACTGAAGGAGCCATGGTCCAGGGCTGTCCATCCTGTCCTGTCTTGATCAACCGTGGAGAGCAGCCCTACCGAGAAGGACTTGGGGGTGCTGGTGGCTGAGAGGTTGGAGATGTCCTAGGAAATGTCAACTTAAAGCCCAGAAACCAGCTGTGTCCTGGGCTGCATCCAAAGCAATGTGGGCAGAGGTGAGGGGGGGATTGTGCCCCTGTGCCCAGGTGAGAGCCCACCTGCAGAGCTGCCCCAGCCCTGGGACCAGCACAGGGAGGATGTGGAGCTGCTGGAGAGAGGCCAGAGGAGGCAGCAGGATGAGCAGAGGGATGGAGCAGCTCTGCTGGGAGGAAAGGCTGCGAGAGCTGGGATTGTTCAGCCTGGAGAGGAGAAGCTTTGGGCTGAGCTCAGGGTGGCCTTGCAGGGCCTGAAGGAGCTGCAGGAAACCTGGAGAGAGACAATTCCCAAGGAATGGCTTCAAACTGACAAGAGTGGGTTAGATTAAATATTAGAAAATACTTCCTCCCTGCGAGGGTGATGAGGCACTGGAACAAGTCACCCAGAGAAGCTGTGGCTGCCCCTGGATCCCTGGCAGTGTCCAAGGCCAGGTTGGACGGGGCTTGGAGCAGCCTGGGATAGTGGAAGGTGCCCTTGCCATGGCAGGAGGGTTGGATTTGGATCTCTAATTTCCCTTCCAACCCAAACCATTCTGTGATTCTGTGATCTCCAGAGGACAGCCCTGCCCTCTCCTAAAACACGAAGCCACACTCTGTGCTCACTCCCCAGCTGCTGGACTTTGCTGCCTGGCTCACAAGCAAAAACTGAATTCCATGGCACCTCAGCCTGATTCCCTGAGCAATCCGCTGACAGCTGGAGGGTGACCACACCTCTCTGTGCCTTCACCGTTCTCCCACAGGGACAGAGGACCCTGACACCGAGGCAGAGCCAGCAGTGGTGGCACGGTTGGTAAATCGGAGCTCTCACGGGCAGGCAGAGCAGCTTCCTTGGGTTTATCATGGCCATCCCGAGTGGAACACTTCCAGTCACCCAGAGATGCTTGTTTAGTGATCCCCTTGTTCTGGCACAGATTGTCAGATGAAACCAGGTTTTGCACAGGCCACCTTCAGAGAGACTTGGCTGGATGAGGCTTTGGAGTAAAACTGCACAAAGACTGCTGACTGATCATGTGCCCAGCATTAAAACCAATGAAAAACTACTTTCCTTTTTCTTTTGGAAGAAGCAAAGCCTTGTCTGGGATTTTTTTTTTTTTTTTGTGGTTTCCAAGTGCAATTTCAGACCTAGACAGCAGACACTGAGAGCAAATGCACTAAATTGTTTCTTCCCCCCAAAGGTCATCTTTACCACAGCTGTGGGGCATGAAACCTGCACCTAGTAAAGCACCTGGAGATTATTTTGCTGTCTGCATTTCCTATATGCAAATAGTGTTATTATTAACAGGAGGTTCCCAAAGATCCCTAATTTACAGAAAGCAAGACAGGAACATCCACCTCTGCCATGACAAACTTACAGAGGGAATCTGGCACTATCTATATGCCATTAAGTTGTGGCTATAAAAACAAGCAAATCCAAACTTCTTTACTGAAAGTCACAAACACTGAAAGCAGAAGCCTCGGAGGTCATGCATTTTACATTTTTTCTACTCTGAAAGGGCAGAGACACTAAAAAAATCCCCAGTCCTAATGATTTCTTTCCACTAGAAGTCAAACACTTTGTCAATTCTTCAAGGATCCCTTAAACTTCCCACTGCTTGATTTAGCACCAGCATCAAATAGCACTTACTGTATGCTATGCTGCTTCAATAATTTAACTTACCACTATGTTTTTAATATTTCTTAGCCTTCCATTGCTAAATATTGTTGTATTTTGCTATCAGAAGAAAAAAAATTGCCTATTGATGTGTTATCTTTTTTTCATTCAGCAAAGCTTTGGCACTCTGTGCCTCAGGCACCTGCCCTGGAACAGCAGGTGATGTCAATATGACAACATCCACACTAGAATGGTTATTATCCATGCCTCATTTAACTGCCTGGCATAAAACAATTTGCAGTTATCCACCATGCATTCAGAAAGTGACTTCCTTCACATTTTGAAGGAAAGTGAGAGCAGCAATCATTCATTTTTTGCTGCAGAGTGGTTGCTCGTATCCCTTAGCTGGGACAGAAGTTGCCTCTGTTCTCATACACGGCCCGCTCACACTTTGTAGAAGTTTCTCTTCCCTCTTTTAGTTTGAGGCTGGGAGGTTTTGGTAACTTCCAGAAAAATATACAAAACAAATCCCACAGGCTGAAAGTGCAAAATGCACTTCTTTGAAGCAGCTGTCTGCATGATTTAGCATCCACAGCCTTTTCCAGGTGTGGAATCCTAGGGCTTGCCATCAAACCTCCTGCTTTTGATGTGATTCCCCAGGTCACCCACACTGAGCTAGGGATACTCTTCATCCTCACTAAGAGACTGGTCCATAGAAAAAAACGCTTTATTTTTTTTCCCCAAGTTCACAGGTCTGATCAATCCCTTTAGGTCAAGCAGTAAAGTTCCACAACTGGACAGGCTGCAATTTCTACAACTGCTTGAAAGGAGGTTGTAGTGAGCTGGTGTCAGTCTTTTCTCCCAGGAAGCAAGTGACAGGATGAGGGGGAATGGCCTCAAGCTGCACCAGGGGAGGTTTAGACTGGATATTAGGGAAAAATTTTACTCGGAAATTGTTGTAAAGCACTGGACCAGACTGACCAGGGAAGTGGTAGAGTCACCATGCCTGGAAGTGTTCAACAAACATGTGGATGTGGCACTTGAGAACATGGTTAATTGATGAACATGGAAGGTGGTGCTGGGTTGATGGCTGGACTGAAAGGTCTTTCCCAGCCTTAACTATTCCATGATTCTGTAAAGAAACCAGATTGCAAAAATGTATTTGCCTCTTCATTCCTGCTTCAGCTGAAGCATAGGCAGTAGGAAGAAAATTAAAAAAGGAATAGGATTTGCACAGAAAGGTCCATAAATGCAATAAACAATCTCATTCAGCCTTACATTTACTCTGGGATTCAGACAAAACCTTAATGGTAATTGATAATTTTCCTTCACAAGGCAGCAGAGCAAAGAATCTGGCTCTGTAAGAATTCATAGAATCATTGAATGGTTTGGGTTGGAAAGAACCACAAAGATCATCCAGTCCCACCCACTGCCATGGGCAGGGACACCTTCCACTATCCCAGGTTGCTCCAAGCCCTGTTCAGCCTGGCCTTGGGCACTGCCAGGGATCCAGGGGCAGCCACAGCTGCTTTGGGCACCCTGTGCCAGGGCCTCACCACCCTCCTCAAGGAAGAATTTTTTTAAATATCTAATCTAAATCTACTCTCTTTTAGCAATTATATCTCTTTTCCTGATGAAAACTACAAGCCATCATGCCTCCTCTGGGATTTTAACTCGACCCAAGGGTGCCCCTTTCTTTTCCCTCTTCTCTTGGCCTCAGCAAAGAGCAGCCATTCCACACCAGTAACGTTCATGTGCCACTCAAAATCTTGTCCTGCTGTGCTTTCATGATTTCTCCCAAAGCACACACAAAATAGGGCTTGCAATTCTACTCTGCTTGCTGGAGCATGTCACACAGTGAACTATGACAAAGTAAAAAAGTTTTTTTCCCCATGTAGAGACCAGAAATAGGAATCCTCTCATTACCTGCTCAGGAGCTGTTACCACACATCACAATGTACTGGCTTAGTAGAAGTCCACCCCATGTCACCCCTGAACTTGTACCATCTCTTAACTCTCTTTCTTACTTTGCCCTACACATAATAAACCCCCCAGAAAATAATCTGCTAGACAGTACTTAAAAAAAAAAAAAAGACTTCAAAGAAACGCTGTTTCTTGTTAGGGATTAGCAGCTAGAAATCATTTGGGTAACAGCTCTTCTTTTTCAAGCTGGTTAATAGATAGGAAAATTAGTTGGCAATTTAAATGCTGCCTCATTTAACACAATGATTCCTAATTACATTATCAGCCCATCTGGCAAGAATTGCTTACAACCATCACACAGAAAAGAAAACACCAGTAACTATGTGCTGTGTTTGCCCACAGTTATTACGTGTTATTATTGGCACTGACTGTCAGTCAGGTTATTTCAGCAATTTGTTTCTACAAATTAGTAATATTACAATATGCGGTGGCTTTTTAAGCACAGACACACTGTATGTTTTTTTTCCCCTCTGTGTTACTCAGAGTTAGCATTTACAGCCTACTTTCTAATAAAAAAAAAAATATCAGAAGGCTAGGCTTTAATATAGGTTCTTCATCTCTTCCCCTAAAGATGCAGAAATAAAAGCAATTTAAAAGACAAGTTAGAGAAATCTTTGGAAGCATTTCTAGATGTAGAAGACTGCAAAGTCAGACATAAAACTTAAAAAGCCTCCACAGAAACACATTTCTGCTTGCAGAATAACATGTACTTTGTTTAAAAGGTAAGACTGAAAATAAAAATAGGTAAACTTGTTGGGCTGGCACACTGCCCATGAACATTGGGGCAGGGATGGACTCTCCCATTTCTCACTGCTCACAAGCAGTCCCTGCAGCAGAGGAACATCTCACCCCAAAGCCAAATGAGCCTCTGCACCTTGGATGGAATTATGCTTCACCTTGGAGAAGGAGGAAGAGGAGGAGGAAGGGCACAGACCCACATTTTACACCAAGTCCAGGAGGAGAAGTATTTCCAGTGTTGCCCTGAGTGAGGTCACCTCACCAGAGAATAGACCTATCTGCTCCTACCTCCAAAAAAAACCCCTCCAGTGGTCATAAGAAGGGTTCACCCGTGCAGCCAAGATAAGAGAGGCATTGTGAGGAAGGAAAAAAAAAAGAATGGAGATTAATTTTCTAATGACGTTTGTTCAGCAGGTGGTGCCCACATTTCGCTGCAGCTCCGGGGATGCAAAGGAAGGTGATTTATTGCTGCATGAAAACATGGGCAAACCAGAAGGTCAAGTTTATCACCAAAGATAATTCCTGCTTTCACAACAGCAGAAGTTTGTCACAGAAACTGTGCTGTGTTTGTAGTCTGGGGAGTCAACAGGAGAACAAGTGGCAGCAGCAGGCCAAGCTCTCCAGAGTGTGTTTGGCCTTTGCTGCCATTCCCCTCACTCCATTCCCAGCTGGTGCCAGGACCTGGGATTTACATTTGCTGCCTTTACATTTGCTACCTTCACATTCACTCTCTTCCCCAGCCACTTAAAACATCTATTCCCAGAAACTCTGACACCCTCACTGGGCCCCACAGAAGATTTTTTCCCCTCAATCTCTTCATGATCTGCACTGCTAGACTGGGAGGAATACTTTCTTTTCCCTGCCTGAAAAGCAATAATCTCTTTGCTAGAAGATTACAAAGTACTATCTGGATTAGCCAATCTATCCGTGCTTAAGAGCACTGCATGCTTCTGTAGTGCAGATTTGTATAAAAAACACAAATGCTAAAATGACAGATTGCTCTGAAGTATAAACTTGCTAAACTAAATTGTGAGTTGAAATATGAGCATCTGACTGCAGGACTGATGAATAGTCATTTTGAAGAAAAATATTACAGGAAGTGCTTTATATATATTATCATTTTGACAATAAGGGAAGGCTATTATGGTTTAAAGACAAAAAAAAATAGTCAGCCAATCAATCCTGGTAACAAAACAAAATATCTATTCTTCATTTCTATGCTCTCCTTCCTGCCAGTGCCCTCGGTTTCCTAAACATTAGCATTCTTTCTGCACATGCCATCTCATGTGCTATCTTATTTTTCAGGCTGAAATTTATTTGCTGTGTCTAGATTTATCATACAGCACATCCATCCTATTCATGCTATATGAACATGCTTTGCTGTTGAACATGAGCCATTACTTGCTTATCTTAGAGCTGTGTGAATCGTAGCAATTTTGTCTCATTGCCTTTTCAGAAAAGATTAACCTTTTTTTTCCTCTTTTTTGTATTTTTCCCCCCAGACACAAGTCTCTCTCCCACCTCACAACCTAGAGCAGACAAAACCAGGTGTGTGAAGCAATCCTGTGGTTCACATAAACCAGCTGCAGCTGAAGTCCTGCTCTAGGCACTGGGTTTTGAGTAAAATCTGGACTCATTAGAGAGTAACAACAATGATCTAGAGAGCTAGAAAAAAAATCACCTGTAAATAAGCATTGACAGGCTTTAAATGGCTTGAGAAGACTAAGGGAAAAGTGGTAGTCTTTTAACAGATGTAGGGTGCCACAGAGACCCCCAGGGAGCCAAACCTTTCAGAAGGAAGGGGTTGCTCCCCAGTGCAGCCACCAACACTTAACCACAAGCAGAGTTAGTGCTTACTGAGAGCAGCAGGTTCCTCGAGGGCTCCCAAATCTGAGTGAGGAAAATCTGTAAATTCACTGTACTTATACCACACACGTTCTTGAATGGAAAGATAATGAGTGCCTAGATAAATGAGGGATTAAAAAAACCCCCACAAACACTCTGAAATTCAAGAATGAATGCATGAGACATCAGCTATTTGCGCTCAAGTGCACACAAAGCTCTTGTTAAATACAAAAGCCTGTTTCCACCTGTTAGTAGGTGTAAAGGAACTAAATTAATCAATTTCCTGGTAATTACAGCACAGCACTGACGAGACGGGGAGGCTGTAAGCCGAATGCCACTGGGAGCAACTCTCACATTTAACTGCAAGCCTCATGAGGAATCCCAGTGCCCACGCAGCCTCGGTTTAGAGACGGGCTACGTCTAAGCTCTGTGCCATGTCCTAAATTAGCAGGAGTCTCATCCAGAGCTCACCCCTCCCTCCCTGGAGAACAGGGTGACTTAAGGTGCAGGAGAGACAGCTATTGATTCAATAATTCCCCAGCTAGAAAGAGCCTAACTCTTGGAGATGTGCTTGTGAATGGCATCGCCCATCTCACAGGCTCCTTCTCAGCATAAAACTTTCTCACTCGGAAACCCCAGACTGTACCCACCTCAGAGCAGACCTGCTGGGCACTGTCCAGCAGGATCTTGAGCTCTTTGGGACAAGGGCCAGCCACATCAGATGGAGCTAAGGGTGCTGTAGGAGGACCTGAGGAGAGGGAGAGCTTCCAGCTCCACAGTAAACACGGCACTGTCTGAGTTAAGTGTCTGCTGTGGCTGTTCTGTTCACCTGCACTGCTTAGGGCATGCTCCTTCTAAAAAAGCAGAATCATGTCAAAGAATTTTAGAGGTTGGGTTTTCTTAAGGGAGTAAAAAAGAAAAACAAACAAAAAAGGAATTATGCTAATACATTACCTTTCAGAATACAATATTAAGGAGGGCTTTTTGCTTTGTTTTTTTTTTTAATTTTTTTTTTTTGGTTAAGGAAATGAAATCAGTAAGCCTACATTAATGTATTATATCCAGTGAATGATTACAGTTAGAAGCTGCATACAGTTCAGAATTTCAATTTTCCGAGGCTTTTGCTCTCCAAAATTAGCTTCCAATTTATTTTGTCAGGTCATTCTTCTCTTTTCCTCTATCGCTCATTAGACTCAGAGAAACTGCTATCAAACTGAAAGAAAAAAAAAACAAACAGGCATTTTTAACTCTTCTTCTCTACCTAGCCTCAGAAGTCCTACACTACAGGAAAAAAAAAAAAAAAAGCTTGTTTTGAAACTAAATCAACAGCTCTCCAACTGCAGTGAGACCAAAACAGTTTTATACATATGTACACAGCCAAGACATGCTAGGCAAACTCAAGAAGGCTTGAAGTGACTAATCTTTAAACCTTCCTCACCCTGTAGGTGAGTCACTGCCCATGTTTACTGTGCCATCTGGAAATAACAAAATTAATCAGGGGAATGAAGCCCCCTCCTGATGTTCTTGAGCTTAGGCTAGGAGGCATCCCTAGCCTCATGAGCACTGCTATTTTTTTGGTAATCTCCCTTTTGCCAAAGACACCACAGTCCCTTTGTCCTTCAGCAGCAGGCAGAAACCCTTCAGGAGAAGTTCAATCTCACTCCTTTATTTCTACCTCTATTTAAAGGTCTACCTCACACCACAGATCTGAACTTCGAACTCAAATTTAAGTAAGATCCCAGCTTTCAAACTGCATTGGAGATGTGAAACCAAGTGCCAAAGCTGCTCCTTCAGTATTTAAGAAGGTGTTTTTTTGTTTTGTTTTTGAGAGAGACTATTTAAAAGAACATGGGGAATGGCTTCAAGCTGACAGAGAGTAGGGTTAGGTGGGATATTAGGAAAAACTTCTTCCCTGTGAGGGTGGTGAGGCCCTGGCACAGGGTGCCCAGAGAAGTTTTGGATGGCCCATCCCTGGCAGTGTTCAAGGCCAGGCTGGATGGGGCTTGGAGCAACCTGGGATAGTGGAAGGTGTCCCTGCCCATGGCAGGGGGTGGGAATGGATGAGTTTTAAGTTCTCTTTCTACCCAGGCCATTCTATAATTCTGTGATTTGAAGGCAGCAAAAAACTTTGAGAAAAGGCTGTATTTTGGAGGCAAATAGAAAGAAAATGAAACTTGCACAGGACAGCAGTGAGAAAAATCAGATTTTTCAGAAGGCTGCATGCCAGGTCTGATCTCTCACCTCTCCTCCCCCCATCACCTCGCTTTTGTAGTGACACGATTCTTTCCAGGCTTTTTTTCCCCCTCCTCTGTCAAGATGTTAGGTTTGGAGATGAGGTTTTGTTAGCAAAGGTTTTTGAAAGCCTGGAGAGCTGTGAGGAGGAGAGGTGAAAGCAGGACACTCCTGACTCATCAAGTCTTATCTGTTCTCCCCAGAACGAGCTCTTCCCAACAGCACTTCCATACCCACACCGTGGGGCACCACTCATTAGAGAGAACATCCTCCTAGCTGCACTTACTGCCTGCTTTCAGGAAGTCCTCCTTATGTTTTTTTAGTGCTTCTCTTCAAGGGCACTGAATGCTTAGAGACATTTTCCAGTCTGTTCCCCTAAACGCTGTAACAAACCCAAAGTGGATAAGCACAGGTTTCCCTGGGTCTCCTCTATCCACACACCACAACAGTGAAGCAACCAACCTCCCCTAAACATGAAAGTCAATGGATATGATTCCATGGGAACACCCACCTTGCTGCTTACGTGAAGTTCATGGCTCTGAAAGCAGCCTGTCCCTCCTGGAGGCCAGGAAAGAAAGTACAGACATGTTCACGCTGTGAGATCCCTGGATTAGCCGGGATAGTTGGGTATGGAGAGGTAAATAAAGAAGAACACACCTTGGAAAACCAGCTGTGAACTCCCTGTACTTCAAGGCATGACCTCTGCTGTAAAAATGCCATGACTTGTTCTTCAGGACTGAACTGCAGCACTGCCAGATTTTATTTAACACGAGATCTGGGTTGTGTCAGCCTGAGGAGCTGAAAAGGCCGATCCCACCCTCTTAACTACCTTGAACCACCTCTTCCTCACCTGTCATAGCAGCTCCCACCTCTTTCCTCCCTTTCTGCCCAGAAACAGCCACCATCCCACACTTTCACACACCTACTGGGCTGGTAGGGTGGTAAAGGGACATGACTGGATCTGCCAGTGCAGGCGAGGGAGGGGAAGGAGGGAAAGATCAGGATAAAACCCCCAAGTTCAGCTGTGTCAGTCACAAGGACTGGAATTTGGTTATTCTGATTGTGTTTCCTGTTAAAAACGTTGTGCCACCCCTCTGGGGAAAAGGTGTAGGGCCAGGCAGCTTCCCACTGCTCCGTGCCATCTTCGGTGGCCACAGGAATGTGCACAGGCAGTCCTAGGTCTCAGAGCACAAACAAGGTGATGCAACTCCAGTGGTTTTATTTCCCTGGCAATTAATAAAGGGAATACAGCAGATGGAAGGCTTTTGCTCCCCATTGCACCTGACCTATTTAGGATACTGCCAAGCAGAATTTGATTGTCATCATGGGTGTTCCTTGGAATTATACAAGGGAGTTCAAAGGCACAAACAGAAAACAGCTTTATGCTCCATATTATCAGGAAGGACTATTTGATTGAGAAAAGAAAATAAAAAAGAAAAGGAAAAAAAAGCTGTTAAGCAATGTCATAATGATGTGTTCGATTAATTAAAAATAAGAATCATGTTTTATATTCATATTTGTTCTAACATTTTTACTTAAAAATTCATCAGGACAATTTAAAAGGCAGTTTTGATTCTCACGTGAAATAAGATATGCTTTTAAAAAAAAAATTCTCTTTTTTGAAAGCAGCACTGTTCCTCCCCCTGCTATTGGAGTCATTTATTTTGCTCTCTCCTTCTCAAACATTCATACTTTACTCTTTCCCCTGGCTAATACTGGAGAGGCAGCAGCTCTGGGAAATGAACCAGCTTTGCCCGTGGCTCATACATCATTACAATTGTTAACCAAGTTCCACTATAAAAATCTTGATTACACAGGAGAACACAGAGGCATGCAGGAACACAGCTTCATTTCCAGATACCAGATTGAGTTTGTAGGGCAGGAAGTTAAAAGACTTTGTTATGCTCTGGGGTTGATAAAGCCTGCCAGGACACACCATAACAGCACACGCCAGACTACAGCTTCCTACAACCCATTCCTCCACACAGCAACCTGCAGGTAGGACTGAGCTACCTTCTACCCTGGCCAGGGGTTACCTCCTGCTGTGAGATGGTGGATGTGTGATGGGAGCTGGAATTGGATGATCCTGAAGGTCCTTTTCAACCCAAACCATTCTATCCATACCACTGGAGCTGATGGTGCTCAGGGCATTGGAATTGTGGAATTTCGCCCACTGGCAACAGCAAATGTTGTTGTGCACACCTGCCATGGAGAAAAGCTCCCAAACCTGGATTAAAAGCTGCAGGTAGTACCACTGGCATCTGGTCACTTGCCAGTGACCAAAAGTCATTCAAGGTTAACCTGAAGGCTCAGCAGAGTGCAAATGTAAGTTAATTTTAGCTGGAACATGTAGCACACACCAGCGTTCATAACCACAGCTCCTGAGAAATTTTGGGAATTTTCCCCATCCCCAACATTATTTATCTCAGCAGTTCAAATGCAAAAAATCTGGCACTTTGGATCATGTGAAATGTTTGTGTTACTCCCTGAAGGACTTTGCTTCTGAGAAGTAATGAGAAGATTACTCTCTGACAGTTAAACTGAAGCACTGTGACTGCATCAGATGTTATATTGCTCCAGCAGCTCCCAGACTTTTGGGAAGTGTGACCACCTTTGAACTCCTCTGTCTTATTTGCAACCCGAGAGTCACTGAGAAGAAAAATTAAATAAAAATATCTTTGGTCACAGAAAAGGTAGGATTGATGAATCATTCTCTGACACACCTCACACCTCACTCTTTCCTGTAGCAGACATCTACCAGGCAGCACAGCAAATAAAAGCACAGCCTTTCCAAACCATGCTTAAGCAGCACAGTAATACTGCCCTGAAGAGCTTCCAAGTTGGTGTAGTGTGCTCTGGCTTGAATCAGAGAATCATGGAATGGTTTGGGTTGGGAGGGACCTTAAAGATCATCTCGTTCCAGCCCCCTTGCCGTGGGCAGGGAACCTTCCACTAGAGCAGGTTGCTAAAAGCCCCATCCAACCTGGCCTTGAAAAGATGCCACAACTGTTAATTCCTTGTACTGCAAACACTGACAGTCAGGGTTTCTGTATCAGCACGTATCATAACGGAATTTTGGAAGTAAAGTTTCCATTTACATAGGAAAAAAAATGTGAGGAAAAAAACCTCCCTCGAGATTTCACAAAGTCACAATTTTGAAAATAGATCCAAATCCCACAGTCAAAACGAGACACCTCAGTATTTTATTGTCTGTGTCAAAACTATTGCTGCCAATGGCATTCTTCAAATTATTTTCTTCCCAAACAGCACAATAAAATTTTCAAGTTGGCATATGCAGGACCCAAAGCAGGTAAGCCTTTTGTTCCTGTAGAAGCCCCAAATCCTGATTTTCTCTGGTGTGAAGCTTCTTATGGCAGCAAAGTAGAAAGCAGAAAGAGCCTGGGTGGTGAGAAAATGCTCACATCTGACCTTGACCTGAGCCTGAGCACCAGGTGGGCTCCAAGGTGCTCTTCTGAGAGCCACTCTCACAGGCAGATCCACTCACAAATACCAAGGAATTATCTGAGAGATGGCTGCCAAAAGTATCCAATTATTTTTCCCCTGTCAAATGGCAGGAGCTGGCCTTTAATCCTTCCCTCAAGTGGAAAGGTGACTCTCAGCTCTTGAGTTGTCAAGTCTTTTTCCTTGAAGAAAAAATGCCAATTTTGGAGTTTTGGATCCCTAAGGATGGATTCTTCTCTGTATTTAGGGGGGAGGAGCTTACCACGTGTTACTGCAGCATTAATACCTTTCCTCTTTTAAAATAAGACCAGCCTAGGATGTGAGACCAGCATTTTCCCTGAAAGCATGCAATGTAGCTCAACTGCAGTTTTTGCTAGTAAATAGGTATAAAAATAAGCCAACCACAAAGCTAAATAAAATCAACTAATTTTAGTACTTGCAAGCTGAGCAGAGAGGACAAAATCTACAAGTAATTTGTTTTTCACCGTATCAAATTATTAGTAAGCAGCGGTGAGGGAAAAAAGGGATTGCAGAGTGCAATTACTGTCTTAACAGATTCCCTTCAAAAGGGCCTAATTATGACACATTAATTGTATTCAGTGAATTGTAATTTTCACTCAAATAAGATTTTTTTCCCCCATCTAGCTTGTTTTATTCAAGTTCCCTCCCCATGATACCCCACAGATTTTATCTGTTTGAGAAGGACTCTTAAAAAAAAAAACAAAATAAAAGTCTAAAACATTTGTCCCCTGCTGCCCTCCCCAAAAAATACCCTTAGACATAAAAAGGCAGCGAGACCAGTAGGAAAGACAGGCAAAATGAAGAATGAGGGAAGAACTCTGAGGGAGGAGAGAGAACAGGGGAAAAAAGGTGCTATTTTATCAGCCTTTGGCAAAAGAGGAAGCAAACATTGATTCTGGCCCCGAGGCTTTCTGAAGGCTCCAGGGCTGACTTTGCTACGTGGCTGCTCTTGGATGTGCACAGCCAAAAGTCCATTGGACAGCCACGCCTGGAGCAAGGCTGCTGAACAGGCTGGGCATGTGGGCAGCAGCAGCTGCCACGGCCAAACTTTCATCCTAAGAGGGAGAAGTTTGCAGAGCTCCTTGGTGAGGCTCTCAGGTGATCCCAGGCTGCTGCATCTTTCACTGTGCAGAGCACGCAGGAGCTACTGCAGCAAAACCAAAATCATGGGGTTGGTGCAGACTCAAGCTCCCTCAGGTGCTGCCAGTGGTAGAGGAGCTCCCTGAGTGTTGCAAGTCAAGGGAAAAGCACAGAGGATTGCTCATGCTGAGGTCCTGGTCTCAACTAGGCTGTTAGTAGGCCGAGTGAGCTGGGTCCTGCCAGCCCAGTTCCTTAATGCCACGATCCAGTCACACGGCGGGCTGTGATGGAGGCACGTGCAGAAAGGAAAATAAGATCTATCAAGTTGTGGGCTACTTTAAGTGCTTTGAAAAGCACTGAGCTAATGGATACAAATTCAGGTGTAAAAGTGACCATAGAACAAGTTCTGTGTTTGCTTCATGAGCTGGATCTACAGAGCAAACCCAGGCTGGGAAGCACCAAGACATAGGACAGGCCCATCAATGGCAGGAAAAAACACTTCCTTTTTTAAGGCAGCTGAGCCTTACTTTTTACTGCCTCCTTTACTTTGAAGATTTGATCTCAAGCCTTAATCTATGCTGAAATAGAAGCAACAAGTTCCTTCACTTATTTACACAAGTTGTTTGTATGATTAAAACTGTATTTTACAGCCAGTAGGAAAAGGGAGAGAGGTCTGTCCATCTCGTACTGGAGAGGCACACGTGCAAGCCATTGTACCAGCTTCCTTCTTCAAACAGAGCTGTACTTGACAATGACCAGACAACATTTCAGGTCAGACTCGTCTCACTTACACTGAGTGAGAAAATTTCAAAGATAATAATATGTGGAGGCAATGTAATAGCTAATGTGTCCTCACATACTCAAAGTCGTAACTGCTCTTCAAGAAAATGAAGACTCCTGCAAGGTGTAGTAGCTTTTAAATCTCTCTTGGCAGATGCTGTCCCTAGAGCTCACAGTCCTCTAGTTGGGGGGGGGGGAGGGGGAGAAGGAAGAAAAAACAAAAACCCAAAAACAACAAGAAGAGAAAGATTTCTTCCTTAATAATTCAAATGAACCAAACACATGGAAATTCCACATGGGCTTTCTTTCGTCCACTGGTTCATTTTCATCTCATTTCTACTCCAAATCTGAACTAATTTACACCTTAATCAGGCAAAACAGTTATTTGCTCACCCTCTACTTTCCTCTTTCCAGATTTAACTGATGCTTTTTCCTTGATAGAGAATGAAATGCAAAGAGTGTAAAAAATGTGAGCCTGACACTTATTCCCACCACCCCTGCTCCTCACAACAGCTCTTCTGCACCAACCCACCAGGATCTGAATTCAGGATTGCCATGACCAGAGACCCTGGATAACAAAGCTTCCACTAATCCTCTGAAGAGGAGAAAGCACCTTTAAAGGAGCAGTTAGTGGGGCTCTAAACCCTAACTCTGGGAGAAGAGCACATCCTGAGGAATGACCACGGTGAGCCTCTTCCATTTACTGTAATTAGCACTCGTATTTTGGGTTATTCCATAGTACAGGCTCTACTCCCTCCATGCAGTCCCTTTTGCCAGGGCTAATTTTGAATGGAAGGAGGTGCTGGAATGCTCATTTGTAAAGGCAGGGATTTTTCTGTCAACCCAAACCTGGTATGTTTGTTTGCTTTGTCTTGGGTGAAAAATACATCACAGCCCACTAGACCGCAGCTGTTCACTGAATTAGTCCTGAATTACGACTGCCAGGTCTTTGTCCTTTTTATTTTGCAGGTATCCAACAGCAACAACCACCAAAATCTACTCATCTCATCATTTAACAACAGGCATATTTTACATTTCAGTAGTGTTTCTGTGAGACAGATCTGGAGGGATTTTGATGCTGCCACCTCAAAACACTCCAGTGCACCACAGAGCTCGTCTTTGCTTCTCAACTCTTCGTTTTTTCAGCTTTCATTAAGAAATCATAAATAAACACAAAAGACCCTAGTAATCACTGAACAAAATAAAATTAAAAAGACAGAAAGAAGGAGAGATTTGAGATGGAACCTGCCTTCTAATATTTGAACCAAGAAAGATCACATTTTAAAACTTCTATCTAGAAAGACAGTGCGCCCCTTTTCAGCAAAATTAAGAAAGCGGAGCTGAGGTTGTTGGGGAAGAGCACAACACCAGAAATCAGATTACAAGAGCAGCTGAATCTGTCCTCACATCTTCATTCCTTCCAACACTCAGGGAGTGAGAGCCACCAGCAATAAAGGAATAATGGCTGCAAGTTCAGAACTTGTTAATGTGTGTGTACATCACCTTCAGAACACGAAGCCATCAATTCTGAGTCCGTGACACGCTAGAGGTATTTAATACATATCCTTCTTTATCATTCCTTTCTTTAATAGCTGGAAGAAATGGAAGGGAAAATAACCTCCCACCAATTATGTGGGAACTGAAGTTTGTGTTTTGCAGCGGAGGCCGTTAGACCCAACATCCACGCTGACCTTAAAACTTGGGAGCAAGTTTATAGAAGGGGTTTTTGCTCACCCCATGCACAGAACAAACTGCCATTAGGATAAACAGCAGATAGAAAAGCCTCTTCATGCACAGAATGAAAAACTGACACTGAAAGAAAGAAGCAGTGGCATTCAGAGTACAAGTTGGATCCTTCTGTTGTTAATCAGACCCGGAGCTCTCAGGGGCCACACACCCAGCCACTCTTTCACAAAGAAGTTGCAGGAGTAACATTTACCTGTTCTCAATAAAAACACAGCTCAGAAATGCAGTGGGACCAGCAGGACTACCACCACCTCATACAAGAGACAAGATGAGGCAGTGGTAGTGTCCCTGCAAACATTTAATGCAGTCCAGATGGACTTCAAGAAAGCTGTGAAAAGCATGAGTTTTTTTAAGAGTGACTATTCTTTTGGTCAAAAGCTTGTAGGAGAAACAAAATTAATATGAAGAGAACTGCAGCGAAGATAGCAGAAAACCCTAAATGATCTTTGATTCAATTTCTCACAGTGCCTTTAATCTCAGGGTAGGCAAAATAATAAAAGATAGAGCAAAGGAATTCTATCGGATTATTTAAAGAAATAACTAAGAACACTGCATACAATTCATATTGGGCTCTTGCCACCTCTTATTTAAATCTGGAATTGGAAGAAGTGCACCTGTACAGACAGATATAAAGCACATCATCCATCAGGAGAAGGACACATAACACATCCATGAAATAAGGGACAAATACATCACACCCTTCAATTCAATAGACTGTTTTCACCTTTCACATAATCTTAAGTAGGTCTACATGTGAATGGGTAAGAATTAATGGGAGTAATAACATTTGACACCGACCTGGTAGCTGGTCTGGAGATCTGATAGGATTAGGAAGGATACTGTATCATAAAACTGGAAATGATCAGAAACACTTTGGCTGCAAACACTTTGCAAAACTGGATTGACTGCACTGAAGTTTCCTGTCTTGGAAATAAAATAAATTTTGACTTCACACAGCTGCTCTATTTTTGTACCGTCAGAACAAGTGTTTCAGAACTGCCATTGTGAATCGCAGTTCTGTGCTGTGTTTATCTGCTATATGACAAATCAGAATTGGAATGAAAGCCAAAAAGTATGCCTTAAATGACCTGAAAAACGAAATTCTGTCATCGTAGCTTCCTTCCAAGAACAGAAATTAAAAAAAGGAAAAATTCTAAAAATGCAGCTGAGCAGTAAAGCAAGCCCTGCAGTGCTGAAGCCTTTCACAAATGTTCATTCCCCATTCTGGCACAGCAGCTTCCAACACTTGACGCACACGCTCCCGAAGTCACTGGGCACCAACACTGATGTGACCACGACATCAAACCTGGTGCCTCTTCTCACAGCCTGCTACTTGGTCATGGTCCCCCACTGCCCTGTGTGCATTCCCCCATCCCCTCTCTCTCCCATCCAGAGCAGCAGCTGTGCCATCCACCTTTCAGTACAGAAGCGCAGCCGCGCTGCTCCTCCACTCTTCCTTGCCAGCATCCTCCTTCCTCCTTGGCAAAATGTCAGGGCAGTGTTCCTGCTCTCTGGGCTGGCAGTCCTGGGGCAGGCCTGGCTGAGGCAGGGAGCTGGGAAGTCCCAAGGTGGAGGGGTGCAAGAGCAAAGGAAGGTGTCCAAGCATCACTTAACAGCGCAGCTTGTGACGTGAAGCGAAGTCAGGTTGGGAGGAGCATTTAAATCAGGAAAAGATTTTCCTTTTCTACATGATCATGCACAGCCCACTCCCAGCTCCAGCAACGACTTGCCCAAGGAGCTTAACACAATCCAACGCTTGGCACTATCCAGACACTTGCTTTTAGTAGCAGCATGTGAAGCATTCCAGCACCAACAGTAGCAGCTTTGTAGCTTTATACTACTCATTGCAAAGCAGAAAAACAGCAAGTACATTTGTGATCTTTAAGTCTTCTGGTTTTAGCCAGGGAACGAGAGAACAAATTCATCCTCATCAAAAGTAGCGAATAAATTCTAACTGTGCTCCACTGAGTCATTACACACCAAGATCTGATTTGGGAAATAGAAGCATTTATAACCTTACTTACAACCTCAGTGGGTCTACTTGTAAATAAAGCCTCACATGTGTCAAACCAGTGGTGGTCTTTAAAATAATTAACTTTGCAAGAAGTCTGAACTAGTTCAAAATAGTAAAAGCTTTGCAGCCAGATTCAAAGTATGTTTTTTTCATGTGGAAAAAATAAAAATCAGAGACAAGTTCAGCTGAAACCTTACATCACCCGTCATACAAGTGATACGAGCTGTTAAGCATAAGTGAAGCCTCTGGGTGTACTGAGGGCAGCACATTTCTCCCTCTTAGACCTCCAGTCATATCATTAAAGGCCTGTCACATTTTTCCTTCTCCACTTCTTCCAATTTCAGAATCCCCCAAGACATGTAAGGAGATAATATGCTTGATAGCCACTTTTTCTACCTGAATTTTTTTTTTTTCATTTAACACATGCTGAATTGGGTGATTAGTCCAATCAAATCTGGTGCCTCGATTCTGGCAGAAGCCAATATTGAATGTTTGAATGTTCCCTGGAGTTATGAAGCACACACCATGCCACACTAACAGAACTACTCAAATATGCATCACTCAACATGGAGGAAAATTTATTTCATGGCCTCTGTGGCTACTGGGCCACACCTTGATATGTCAGACCTAGTTAGATTTTTTTTTTAAACCCTATTTATTGATTATAAAACAATGCCAGCCTTTCTCAATGCATGTATTGATCCTAGTGTGATACCTTTTGATTAGAGAGATGATGTGGTCAATCCTCACACATTCGAGGGTCAAAAAAACGTCCAAAAAATGCAATGACGGCTGAACACTCCCTATTGGCTGCACATTTTGGCATTCATTGGCTTTTTATTACGTAGGGGAGTTAAGCAGAAGAATAAAGAAATTTTTTTCCCCTGTCTACACTGGGAACATAAGGACCCAAACTCCTGAAGCAAACAAAAAGTTCTGAAGGAAAGCCCCGAGGGCTCTCAGGAAATTAATCCTAACTCAGCTGACTAGTCATCCCCACCAGCAGCCCAGCACCGCTCCTCCTGGGATCTCATGACACAGATGGAAGAGCAACTACACGGCAAAAAAAACCAAAACCAAAACCAAAACAAACAAAAAAAACCAACCAAACAAAAAAACCCCCTGAAACAAACTTCAGCCACTCTGCTGGAGGCAGAGAGGGAAGATTCAAGGCAACACGGTCTATTTGAAAACAATATTCAGAACACACACATTCTTTGCCCTGTTAATGAGCAACACATGGATTCCCGACAGAAGGGGCTGGTTGTGCCCAGCCATCACTTAGTTTAGCAGGAAGATGCCGAGTGATTCTCCCGGGAGCACCGGGAAGATCTTCCAAAGCATCCAATCACGATGCAGAGCAGCTTAAAAAAGCAAAGAATAATAAAAAAAGCACCCTCTGTCTCTAGAACACGGTCAGTTCGACTGGCAGAACAACTCGCTTCGGATCCAAACGCCGTGACACAGCCTAAAAAAAAGCCTGGGGACCAGATCCGCAGATTTCCAGAGCAGTGCCCGGGCCGGGGCAGGACAGGGCAGCCGGGGGCTGCTTCTCTCCTTTCTTCCCTCCCTGCCGGCCGGCGGAAAGTCGCTGCCGCCGCCGCCGCTCCCCCGCGCCGGGCACCGGCCCCGTCTCCCGGGAAGGGGGAGAAAGGGGAAGGAGGAGGCGCCAGCGCCGAGCACGGCGACAAAGTTGCGTTGGAACCGGGGGGGCCCGGCAGAGTCGCTCCCACCCAGGACAAGTTTGGCCCTCTCCTTCCCTTCCCTTCCCTTCCCTTCCCTTCCCTTCCCTTCCCTTCCCTTCCCTTCCCTTCCCTTCCCTTCCCTTCCCTTCCCTTCCCTTCCCTTCCCTTCCCTTCCCTTCCCTTCCCCTCCCCTCCCCGCGCCCCCAGCCCGCAGCCCCCGGCCCGCTCCTACCGCCTGCGGCGGGGTCCCGATCAGCATCTCCAGGTAGTAGCCGCGGCCGGAGTCGCCCTGAAGGTTCTCCACCATGGCTAAAAAGTTGAGGGTGCCGCCGGGATCCGAGGCCAAGGCCAAGCCGTCCGCAGCCCCGGGGGCATCCTGCTGCCGGCTGCCGCTCGCCGGCCGCAGCACCACCGGGGCGGGCGGGGAGCCGGCGGGGGCGGCGGGGTGGGACACGCGGAGCGGGAGGGAGAAGAGCGCCCGGCAGAGCCCCGCGGTGCCGGCCAGGAGGAGCAGCAACCCGGGAGCCGCCAGCGGCGTCCCCATCCCGGCGGCAGCGCGGGGCCGGGAATCGCTTCCCAAGTGCGGCGGCTCCGGCCGGAGGCAGCGGCCGCCTGGCTGCCAGACTGGAGCAGCCGAGGGGGGAGGAGGAGGAGGAGGAGGAGGAGGAAGAAGAAGGGAGCGGCTTACCCACGCCCCGACTCCATCTCCCCCTCCCCCGAAGCGAGCTCCTCCTCGCGTTTCTCCCGCACGGCCCCCGGAGCTCCGAGCGCTCCGGTTGCCCGGGGGCCGTGCGGGAAAGTTGCTCCGACCCAGCGCCCACGGGAGAAACTTCCCGGCTCGGCTCAGCCCTGCCCGCAGCCCCGCTATCGGAGCGTGACGGCACGGTGGGGAGAAAAGTTTCCGAAAGCCTTAAAGGGAGAGCGGCGGAGCGGGGACCCGCGGCTCCGGTCGCCTCTCGCTGTGGTGGCGGGGGTGACCGGGGCTCCAGGCTCCTGCAGCCTCCGTGGGGAGCCGCTGCCATCACTTCCCCGCGGCAGCGGAGGCTGTGGTCGGGCAGGAGGAGGTGGAGGTGGGAATTCGGGGTCACTCGGGGATGCGGGAGCGTGTCCCCGTGTGCCAGTTCACACGGTGGCGGCTGGTGTGAGGAGCGGGCGTGTGTGTGTGCGCGTGTGGAAATTCATCTGCTGCACCGGCAGGAGCGAGGCACGCAAGGCGTCTGCTTGAGAGAGCATGCGAGGCTTTAAATGTCTTCATCATGCACGGAATTAATAACGGCAGTCAAGTGCGGCCTTTTGAAAGATGGGAACACTTAGGATGGAATTAGTCTCGACATCTCTGGACTAATGACAGTGCCTGATGGATCGTTGGATGGAGCAGATAGTCCAAAAGCCTTGAAATGTAACACTGGGCAAGTCTAAGCAGAGTCACTCTGTGGTTGTTTCTGGCTCTTCCCCCAAGTCCTGGCTAGTAGATAAAAGTTGAAAAATATCCAGCTTAAGTCATGTGTTCTCTCGGTGTCCCCTGATCAATTTGCTGTCCTAGGCAACCACCTGGTCTCTCCCTGTGTGTGAATCTGTGCCAAACTGCGTGGACTAAGATCCCTCCCCTGCCAGAGTAAACTGAAAGAGCTCCCTCCTTCCCTTCCTTGAGCTGGAGTAATCGTCCGCAAGATTTCCAGGTGCTTCACAGCTATTAAATGAAGTTTCCCTAAGAGGTAGACAGTAGTGGTGTTCGTTCCTGGGAAGGCTGAGCAGCCTGTTTGGGGGAAGGATACTCGAGTGAGGCTGTTAATCGTAGCCATTTGTCAGAGTTGCTTGAAGACGGTAATTCTTACAAGGAAAGTGGGAGCCCACCTTCCCTTGCTGAAGGAAAATAGGTGTTTTCACATTTTTTCACTGATGTTTTCATTACTCTGGCTCTGCCACCTCAGATCTGGAGCCCTTGTGGTCACTTTGTAGGGCCTCCCTTGGATCATTTCTGGTGCAGCTGGATGCTTTTCCTCCTGCATCTATGGCAGGAGGGGGATGCAGACCCTGTCCTGGCCGGTGGAGCTCTCTGAAAGAAGGGAAGTGCTGCAGGGGATGTGGGAAAACCTGCAAGGACCTTGGCCTGGCTGGGGATGGAGGAGAGGATGTAAATGAAGCTTCCTCTCAGGAGGTTGTTGTGCTTGTGGGAAACCACACACCTTGCTAAGAGGTGAAATTGTGCAAAGTTCCCCTGCTGCACAAAGCTCTCTATTTGCCTGACAAGTAGGAATGTGAAATATCACAGCCCTGGTCTGTCTAGTCTCACCTGCTCCAGACAGAGGGAAAATGCTGCTGTGGGCTGATGGTAGCTGAACACCTGAGGGAGTGGCAGCCAGGCTCACACAAAGAGGATATCTCCGGGGTGCTACAGTAATGGCTTTTCCTAACGTAGCTGGGATAGTGACAGGTTACATTGTGGGGTCTGTCTAGTCGCAGATGAAGCTGAAGGGGAATTAAAATGCTTGGGGCTCTTCATGGGTGAGCTGAAAACTGGAGAAATGCCCCCGCCCCTTTGGAAAAGGGAATGTGAAAAGTAATCAGGAGTATAATTGAACACCCCCTCAGAGTGGTAGGGATGTATTTAGAACAGTCAGCAGCTATGTGCATTTTGTTTTAATTCTTTTACAGTACAGTAAGTCTTCCCCCTTGCCGCTGTTGCTAAGATACGTTACCACACTCCTGGCTAAAGCAATTCCAGTCCAAGGAGTGTATAGTTTTCAGAGCATAGAAGATATAGCATAGCCTTTAAGTGTTTAAGAGAAAACTTGTCCTTTTTTCATGCTGTTTGGTAAAAGTTCTTCTCATCCTGTTTTCCACAGCCCTGGATCGGTCTCGTAGTAAATGCACATCAGGCAGCTGCTGCACAGGAGATGCTGTGTGTGAAACCTTCTGTGAATCATCCCAGCAGGGCCTGTTGTGGGGTTTCTGCCTTGCCTCCTCTGTTCCTTTTATTTATTTAAGCATCTGATAAGGATTAGGCTGTGCCACGTACAGGTGAGAAGTTCCAGTGCATTTCTGAATGCTGGCAGGAATGGGCCTTAGAAGAGCAATGTGAACAGCTGCTCAAGAAAGGAGATATAAAAAAAAGTCCTCCCAGAGAGCCAAATGTAACTACATCCAAGATGTTCCTTGGAGAGGAAGTCATCTGTATGCAATGAACGCCACAGTCAACATGCACATTTGATTTTTTATGTATCACATACAGAAAATAAATGAAATGTCAGAAGTAGGCACAAGTTTACGTGTCTATATGCTTTGTATTCTACAATATTTGGTGAATCTTGTTTTTCTCTATTTTTGTGATTCCAAATATGTGTTCTTTGAGTAAATAACAATAAAAATAATTTAAAATATCGGCCTCTGTGAAAAGGTGTTGTTTTTTTTTTTAAAGTCAACTGTGCACATATAAATTTTCAGGTAAATCTTGACTTTAATCCAACTCTGCATTAATTTTATTCATTGGTACCATGGTGCTTTAAACCGTGAGGCACTTGACAGTGAATTAACATCTGTCTCTATAACACCATCTTCCACCAGTATTTACAGGATACAGAGCATCATAAAAATGCAACTGCTCTGTGCTGTGGGCAAGGTGTCTGAACTCAGTCAGAGGGGACAGTTGCTCTGTGGAGATGTTAGATCAGGCCTGCTGAGAAAACAAGCAGGAACAGAGAAGGCATCTGAAGATGAAGAGGAAGTGCTGGAGCTGATCTGAGCAGAGGAACTGTGTGTGGCTAAAAAGAGATCCTCTCCTTCCCGAAGAGGAAGCTATTAGGGGACTGCTCAGATCGAAGCGCCTTCTGCTGAGCTTCTGAAGGAGTCAGACTGACCTGTGCTATCGTTACACAATGATAAGGGCAGATGGACACAAAGACTTCTGTCCTAAAATTGCTTTGTATACTTTCTGTGTTCTTGCTCTTAGCATAATCAATACTTTGGTTTTAAGAAGAGTGATTGTTCCTTGCTGCTAATTCCGCACTGTTCTGGAAGGAAGCCCAGCTGGACCTGCAGTGTGCAAAGGGTTAATTCACAGACTTCAGCAGCCCTGGGAGAGGGGCGGTTTTGTTCTTCCTGAACCTTACTGGGAAAGGTCTTCTCTGTCTGTAGTTGTCTTGCAATCAGCTTTTTCATACTTTGGGCCTAATCCAGTGCAGTACTGCTTGTATGAGACAGAAGTGCAAACAATCAAGTGGCAGCAGAGGCCACAAGGTCTGGCTTTGTTTTATGTCTGCCAAGGTTTGGCTCTGTCATCAAAGGCCACGAATAAAACAGCTGCCCCATGGGATGAGAAATGTGCCACCCAGGAGAGCTGTTCCAGTCATATTCCCGGGGCTCTAAAATGTCCTCTGTGCCAAAGGGAGGGCAGGGACACTTCTGGACTTTTATAAGGATGAGTCTGTGCCCTGTGTGTAGAGCTCATGCAGAATGAATCTTGTGGCTGAAGACTCTGTGCTTGGGGATGTAGGTGCAAATCCTTATCACCATCCATCTCTTTATTTTGGGTAGAGAATCTGTGGGTGGGGGTGTCTTCTCTGGTCACTGTCTGTGCAATGAGTTGTCTGAATGATGATATCACCCTCTGGCTGCAGGCGAACATGTAAGGTGGTGTAGAGCCAAGGTGAGCAGAGGGATGGAGCTGCTCTCCTGTGAGGAAAGGCTGAGAGAATTGGGATTGCTCAGCCTGAAGAAGAGAAGCTTCAGGGTGACCTCATTGTGGCCTTCCAAGAAAGATGGGGAGAGACTTTTTACAAGGGCATGCAGTGACAGGACAAGAGGGAATGGCTCCAAACTGACAGAGAATAGGTTTAAATTAGATGTTAGGAAGGAGCTCTTCTGTGAGGGTAGTGAGGCACTGGAAAAGGTTGCCTGGAGGAGCTGTGGTGGCCCCATCCCTGGCAGTGCCCAAGGCCAAGTTGGACGGGGCTTGGAGCAACCTGGGACAGTGGAAGGTGTCCCTACCCATGGCGGGGGGATGGAATGATCTTTAAGTTTCCATCCAACCTAAACCATTCCATGGTTTTATGATCCTTTTTTCTCTAACAGAGTGGTGTCTGACCAATCAAAGGGCAGACATGCAAAATACACCTTGTTTTGTGCTTGTCCCAGTGCTAAAGCAGAGGGGCTGTGCAGAAGCCATGGTCCCTCCTTTGTGGAAAGGAGTAGGAACCAAGGAAGGGGAGGCAGAAACAGCTGCAAGTCCAAGTGGCTCCAAGCAGGGCTTGCTCAGGCCCCACAGTCTCAAAGGGCAGCAGAGAGCTGAGGTTAAGGGAAGGGTCATGAACACCCTGGTGCTACAGCACCATCAATATATTTGGTATTATGTTTGTTCTGATGGTTTATCACCTTCTGTTTGAGTGTTTCTGGTCTGGTGTAACTCGCTGCTGTCTGGGGAGCTGCCGTTTGAGCTCCTGCTCCACATCTGAGGCAACCTGCAGAGCTCTAGATAAATGCATTGACCACTCTCACAAAAGTGTTATTTCTCCTCAGAAAGTTCTGCAGGCTTCCTCAACTCTGTTCTCCAGCTGGCACAGGGGAAGAAATAATTTGTGGGTTAGACCTTCAAATGATCCAATATCGACCTCCTGATTCCAGACCTTCCTACACCACAAACGGCAATGGTTATAAATTCATAAACTATGAAAAATTAAACATGCAGTGAACTATAACAGGGCTTTGAAAACAACACATTGAGAGCTGGCACTGCTGAGATTACCCAGACATAAATGTGGGGCTGCAGCCCACTCGGCCAGAACTGCTAGACTGTTCATTTATTGTTAATAGTAAGAGTAGTAGGAACAGCTTGTTACTGAATGTTCAGGATACCCCTCAGCTAGGTTAAGACTTTTCAGAAGTGCTTAGACTCCACAGTATTTACTTGGAACTGGAGGACATGGGATAGAGAGTCCTCATGGAAGTCTAGGCAATAGTTGTTGAACTGCAAAGTTCAACAAATAAAAGAGCTCACACAGAGCAAAATTAATTCCTGCAACCTGTCTTTATAACCTGCTGCTTTTTTTGGTTCACCTTTCTTTATGACCCTGGTGCTGACCCTGGCAGAGCCTCTGAAGACTGGTAAATTTTGTCATAATCTATGAAAACCTGCAGTTTCCTTAACTTGGGGCCCTCAACTCAGTGACTGCCAGCTGGGCAGAGAGCTTCCTTCCTTTCCTCCCTTCCTGGGCCAGTGCATCTCTGGATTCTGGTTTAGATATGCTGCTGTAGTAAATCGAGTCTGAAATGCTAAGGCTGAGCATGAACCACGTGCCTGAGTGATTCTGGGAGGAAGGAGAATTTAGAGGGGCAACCTGGGGACATGCAATTAGCAGCAATTTTTAAGAAGTTTGTTTTGATAGAAGATTATTTGCAACCTGACAATGAGCTCTTTATTTTTCATTTTTGGCTTTTTGGTGTTGAAATGGTACTTTGTTTAAGAATTTTGCTTTTTTTTAAGTTTTTTTTTTTTTTTTTAATCCAAAAAAGTAACAAACACTGGAAAAAAATTGTTACACTCTTCCCAGTGACCTTGATCAAAATAACTTATTCTGTATCCTATTTCTTTCTGATTAAAAAGGCAAAACCATAAAAAAATCCAACAAAACAAATGAAATGAAACAAAACAAAAACAACAAAACAAAACCAAAAAACCCAAAAAACCAAAAACCAAAAAAAACAACCAACCAACCAACCAACCAAAAAAACAAAACAAACAAAAAAACCCCCCAAAACCACCCCCCCACACACCAAAAACCAAGCAAAAAGACCAAACAAAATTGAGCTCTGTTTTTCCAAAAGTCTTAGAAAGGTTGAAGTTGCTCAGTTCATGCATGTAAAGAAAAACATGTACATGACAAATGAAGATGTCACCAGCAAAGTAAGTCCACAGGCACTGAAATATTCTGGGCTTCTAAGCCATGGGGAAAATCTGATGCACCAAAGAGAGGTTTGCATCTATCAGCTTTGCAAAATAAGGTCGTCTTGTCATCCTTCTGGGCCTCTGGAGAGCTCTGGAAATGCCAGAGAAAGGTGGAATGGAATTGTGTTCTACAGAATGAACTTTGAGTTCAGGATGTACCAGGGTATATTTAGACTTTTGAGTGTTTGTGCTAATGATAAACCCAAAATGCTACTTAAAACTCATGCATACTCTAAAAAAAAGTGATAATGAGCTCTTTTCAGCTGTGAATGTTGGACTTTCTGCAGGATAGAGCTGAAAAATTGTTTAGGTGCTTTAAGGTTAAGTAAGTCAATTAGTAAAAGGACTGTTATCCTACATTCACCTGGTAATGACAGTAATGAAATGGTCCAGAAAAAAAAAATATCCTAAGGCAAAAGACTCTGATCCCTTTCTAGAAAGATGAGTAAAAAATGGTCAACTTAAAAAGTTTGATTATGTTATTAATGTGTAGAATGTTACACAACTTTGCACTTCAATTTTTCGCTGTCTTTCCAGCAGTTCATTATTCCTCATCAGACACAGACTTAGAGGTCTTCTCATCATTTATGTCTCCTGCCATTTGTTTCCAGAACCCAACAATGAGAATAATTATGCTTGCCTCTTGGAATTCTTTGTTTTCAGGAAACAATGCATCAAGGAGGCTGTTTCAGAGATGCAGCCTCTGCCAGGCAGCCAGCCAAAAGGAGGCAGAAGGCTGAAAATAAAGCTTAAAAAACTTCAGGTGATTCTTCCCTCATTTGTAATGGTAGAGCCCACTGAAGTAAACCAGATTGATTTGCTGCTTGTTAAGGGCAAGATCTGGTAATTTTACTTCAGTTTGTCTTTCCTTCTTAAATAGTTTGCACTGTTTCTTATGTTGGGCATCAGAAATATATTTCTTGGAGTTGTTTGCATGATTTCTGATTAATAATGCACAGAACCTCGAATTAGAGAAGCTTGTAACTGCTAAACTCAGAGGCTGAAGTCCTCTGGGCTGCAGGTCTGCCAGAGACTCACCCTATTTTCTGCAAGTTTGTTCCAGGCAGTTCTGAGGAATGCACTGGAGAAAAGCATATTGTGCTGCAGTTTGTGTTTTTTTTTTTTTTTTTAAATCAGTCCATTTGGGGTATTCATGTGTGAGAAGCAAATCTGGGATGTCCAGGTGCTAGAAAACAAACAAAAAATAGACTCAAAGGAAATTTGCCTTTGTATGAGGTATATATAATAAAACCAAATGTGACATTATTTTCCTGCAAAAATCAGTTTATATGTGCTCAGTGGCAACCCATCTGGCAGCTCCTTTCTTCCCAGGGTCCCTTTTACACCACATTCCATTCCTCTGTTGGTCTGCACCCTCAGGCTGGAGGAAGCTCTTTGGTCCTGGTGTGGGGCTGGATCAGACTTTCCTTGGAGGTCCTGCTCTTGGGCACTGCAGTGCTGAACACGGGGACAGAAATCACAGAAGTGACAAGAGGCTCTCAGGAGAGTGCAGGGAGGGAGACAGCTTCCAGCTGAAGTGGCCTGGCGTGCTCAGGGGTGGACAGAAGAGCTGTGACAGCACAAAGAGAAAGGGACCTGTGCAGTGACGTGACTTGGAGGAGAAAAAGGGCCCTGTTGGAGTGACAGGAGCAGGCTGTGGACACAGAGCACAAGAGCTTTAGAGCACTTCTTACCCAGTGAGGGTGTGAGTGCAGGAATCCAATACGCCTCAGATGAAGTGGTTTGGTAACTAATTAAGATTTTCCATACAGGAATCTGTTCTGTCTTATTTTGAGAGCAACGAGACCTTCTGGATTCTCCCTTTTCCTTCTTAGTCTCTACTGGATGAGTTTATTGACTGCATTTTAACAGTTTCTGAAGGACCACAAAAAAACCCTTCAGGGTTTCACCTTCTACTCTGGTCCCCATGGCAAGGGTTTGGCTGGTGTTGCTTTTGAATATGATTTTTCAGGATTTAGTACTGATAATCCTATTAGTCTATTTAGGAAATGGAAAAAATAAGAAATAGAAGCTGACTCAATGTTGGAGGTAATCTCCTTTATTAGACTTGTATGAGAGAATACATGTTTCAAAGAGGAAAAGCACTCAGGATTTTCTGCTTCATCTTTCTAGGGTCTCAATAGAGGTAGGCTGAATATAATGTCTGTGCAAAAGTGCTGAATAAGTTTTTGGTCACCTCGTATTAGCAATACCCTTATCCCTCTCCTGTACCCTATTAGCACTTGAGTAAATCTTACCCATTTACAACAAAAGAGGGCTGTAACACGTAGTTCGGGTTCACTGCACCTTGTATAAGCAAGTTCTGCTTTAAATAGTTCATAATAAGCATTTGGATTTGAAGGGAAGTTGGCAGGAATGCTTTCTGCTAGGTGACCTTTGCAAATGCTTCTGCTGCTGCTACACGTAGTACCTAAGGAGATGGTGTTTACTGCGCTGGTTCTCTCCTGGGAGCTGGGAAAGAGGACAAAGCAGCTCTTTGAGGCTTGGCAGAAGATAACCAGAGGTGTCACTCCCCACTCCATTCCTGCCAAATGCAATTAGGACTTTTGCTGGGGAGAAAATCATTTAGGGGTTGCAGTTGACATCTTCGAAGGCACATGTGAAATGCTTCGTTTTCGGCAGCTGATGCTGTTAACAGAATGTAGATACGAATAATGGAGTAGAATTTGTTTTTCTTGCAATGAATACAAGGTATAAAGTGTTTATTGACTTAAAAAGAAAAACTGAACAAACAGAATAAAGAAGAAAGCGTTCATGGCTGCTTTGAAGGAAAGAATGTTTTTATTTCATACTTTGAAGAAATTGTTCAAGTAGTTCAGCTGTGTAAAAATGTGACCCCCTCTAATGCTGCCAAGGGCAGTGAGATCAGGGATAATCTGCTGAGGAAATGCAGCTCACGCAAGCCAAAGGCAGAGTTTTAAACTTACAGCACCAATTTTTTCCAAGAGTGAAGCATGGGCAGAAGGGTTTTTTTTGCTTCCTGAAGAATCCCATTACCTGTTTTGATGAATGTTCTCTCTTTGCTGTAGATGCATGTGGATGTGAGGGATAGTCTGACACATCTTCTCCCTCCATGCTCTCTGTCTTCCCAGTTAAAAGCTCCACATAAGAGTAAAGGGACTTTAGGAAAACTATATAAAAGTTACCTTTCATCTTGCATTATTCTTCTAAAAGAATTGCAGGGTAAGTGCCAGAAAAAGTAGACCAAACTGGTACTTTGCAGCACTTTTACATTAAGCAGGGACAGTTTCCACTCTCCCAGGTTGCACAAACCCTGTCCAACCTGGCCTTGGACACTTCCAGGGAACCAGGGGCAGCCACAGCTTCTCTGGGCACCTTGTGCCAGGGCCTCCCCACCCTCACAGGGAGGAATTTCTTCCCAGTACCCAATCTAAACCTATTCTCTTTCAGTTTGAAGCTGTTTATGTGGCTATAGAGAGATGAATGCTGTTGTCACTGCTGTGGTGAGAGGTGATGTGCACATGCCAGGCTCATCACGGTTCTGGGTGTGTGCAATTTACTCTTCATATTTGTGTGGTGCTGTAGGGTGCCCTTGGACGCTGCTGCCTGTGCCCTCTGGTTCCCAGTTTCCACTGGAAAATTTTGGCAGTGCTTCCCCTCCATAGGAAGAATGGATAGAGAATTTTCCTCCTTACCTCTCCCTTTGGGATTGGTGCTGCCAGGTCTGTGTGGTGCTGTGAGTACTGAAAGAGTGTCTGAAAGAAGGGTTCTGTGACACAGGTGGTCCTACAGTCCTTGCATTGACATGAAAGAGATGAAGTATCCTAGAGCAGGTCTTTATAATTAGAGAGAGAGAGATACCACCTCCAACACTCTGCTTCTCCTAAAATGTCACTGACTTCTTGTTCCTGGAATATTATAACATCTCTCTTTGCTATTCCTGTTGTGAGAAAACTCCAGTGCAATTGCTCAGTAGTCCCTCGCAGTTCCAAATATAAAGTCCTATTTAAAACAGGCTGCTTCAGAGGGCCAGAACCCCCAAGTAGTTTTCTGTGCAGTGAGGAGGCACCCTCTGGCCATGCCTGAGATTGGGCTTTCAGGATTTCTGTCTGGGTGGGCTGTGAACCTGACCTTCAGGATGGTGTTTCTTAGGACAGTGTGGGTGTACATGTTAAGAGCACTGGTGAGGCCACACCTCGAGGGCTGTGTCCAGTTCTGGGCCATGCAGTACAAGAGAGCCCTGGAGGGGCTGGAGCGTGTCCAGGGCAGGGAAGGGAGCTGGGAAGGGGCTGGAGCCCCAGGAGCGGCTGAGGGGGCTGGGAAAGGGGCTCAGGCTGGAGCAAAGGAGGCTCAGGGGGGACCTTGTGGCTCTGCACAAGTCCCTGACAGGAGGGGGCAGCCGGGGGGGTCGGGCTCTGCTGCCAGGGAACAGGGACAGGAGGAGAGGGAACGGCCTCAGGCTGGGCCAGGGCAGGCTCAGGGTGGACAGCAGCAGGAATTTCCCCATGGAAAGGGAGCTCAGGCCTTGGCAGGGGCTGCCCAGGGAGATTTGGAGTCCCCATCCCTGGAGGTGTCCCAGGAAGGGCTGGAGGTGGCACTCAGTGCTCTGGGCTGGGGACAAGGTGGGCATCGGGCACAGCTGGGACTGGATGGGTTGGGAGGGCTTCTCCAACCTCAGGGATTCTGTGATTTCTCTTTCTCCATGTATTTCTTTGTAAGCTTAAAAGGTTCCCTACCATATGAGCAGCCATCAACACTTGCCTTAAAGCAATGGCATCACTTTCTGAAGCATCTTTCTGTCCCATGGACAACAGGCTGCTGGAGTCTTTACATCTTGTTCTCATCCTTGCCCTGTAATTTGTTTTGGCTGTTGTCACTGAGCACTTCCATTCTCTTGTTTTCAAAGTCTTCCCCAGTGCTGCTTATGCTGTAGCTGAAGTCTGTAAGGTCAAAATATCAATTTGCTTGAGTGGGCAGTGCTGCTGTAGCTGTTGTAACACAGAAAAATGGTGGTGCTATACTTCCCTGCACATCAGACTTTGTTCCTTCACCCTCCCCTGTTTCTGCTTTTCCCCTTCTGGGAAGAGAACCCCAGACACAAGTCAGTGGAATTTACCAAGTTAGGAGCGTGCTGAGTTAGAAAGAAATGCTGCAGGATGTACAGAAGGGTACAGAAATGTACCCTTAATGATAATCCTCAAGCATTAAGGGAGGAGCAGCTTTGTAGCACTTTTCCCTTCAGTGCTCTTGCTCTGTGTCATCCTGCTACCAGACATCCTTGCTTTGCTCAGGAATCACATCTCCAGTGCTGTGTTTGACCCAACAGTTTGTTCCTCCTTCTTTATCGTGGTGCTGGGGTTTCACTTCACCTCATTTCCAGCCTGACTGCTCAAGTTCTTAGCAGTTTTTGAGGTGCCTCTTTTAGCACTGTGCCCAAGGTAGTGTTTTGGCCTCTGTGTTGTCTCTTTATTTACGCTATCAGCAGGACTTTTGCTCCTGGCCAGTGATATTGGTATGCTCATAGCACCCAGGTATGTTCCTTCTTTCCTGTCTGCTCACACACTCATCAATAATTCTGTTTCTGCCTCCCTTATCTCCCTCTTGGAGAGATACAACTGCTTTAAAGATAACAAAACCCAGAAATTCTATTCTTCTCATCTGATTCTCACCACTCATCTTTCTCCCCTCACTAGCAACGGTTGTGTCATTTTTGTTGTCATTGCCAAGAAAATACCTTTTTTAAAAACAGTGGTGCTCTGCTCAGGACCCGTCTCGCCCACACTATCAAAACATGCCATGTGTATTTTTAGGCACAGTTCATCACAATTCTTAATTTTGGCTCAGTGGATAAGCCCTTCCATGTGCCTTTGTTTTGTGCCTCAACATCACCCATATTATCTATGATTATTTCTTCATTTCCCTGCCCTGCACTCTCGTAAAGCTGATACAAACCAGACTGATTTTTTCACTTTTTTTCTGTTCCTCATAATCCCCATCTTTTCTGAAGACTACCTTTTGTAGTCTGATATTCTCACCTTATGCTTATTGTGGCTGTTCTGTTTATTTTTCTCATCTCCCTCACCACCTGCCAATTCACTTTTTTGTTTTCATTTTAGCATACTTTTCTCATTCCTTGCTCTTTCTACATCAAGCTTTTCTCATTTTGTACTTTAGATTTTTTTTTAATAACTCCTTTCACTTCTTGTCTGTTTCCAAAGTTTAAATCCCTTCTTAAAAGGACTTTCTGTGTTTTTCTCCTTAATCCCAAGCATATTGTCTCTTATAGATCAGCATTGGTTGTTTTCTTTACTAGGCTATATTGCCCTGGAAGATACTGAGCTTGCCTGATGTTTTTATGTTTTTGTTGTTGTTGGTTTCTTTATATAATCCTCCTCCAAGTGTCATATTAGAAACCTTTGCAAAGGGTATGGACCTTTTATTTCCAACTTCATCATTATTCTGTTTCTGCTCAAAACTAGCATAATTTTGAGACTATATTTTCCAGCAAGACAAAAACATAAGAGGGCTTCTTTTCAAAGGAATCAAAGATATAAGAACTCACAAACAACTTCTTCAGAGCCTGAAAAAATATTGCATTGGGCAATCCAACTGTGGAAGGGAAAGGGAAACTTTGGAGACGGTTCAAGGCCCAGCTAAATGTAACACCTTGGGCTGCAGACAGTTTCTTGGCCTTTTTTTATCTGGTGTGTTTTCATCCCAAATGCCAAGCACAGCTGGTCACAGATTTCTGAAGTGCTGAATGAGACACAAGGAGGAAGAAAAAGACTACAAAACTGTGCTTGATGGGTGGCTGTAAGCATGGAGGCAACACCTAACTCTGAAAGCCAGAGAAAAATACTTCTGGTTTGGTGATTCAATGTGTTGTTTAGGGTGCTGATTCCATCTCAAGTCTCTCTGTGTTTGAGACAACACTCAGTTCCTGAAGACAGATACTTTTCCTGCAATTCTCCTCTTTCACTGGAAAAAAACCCAAACATTATCTATCCTTTACATCTCTAGGGGAAAGAACATTTGATGTGACTGTGTCTGAAAGATTCATAAACCAGAATGTGTATGAAGTCTTTTAAGATTTAAAAAAAAATCATGCTACAATTTCTAAATCCATCTTCTTGATTCGTGGGACAGGTGATTTGTCATTTGCCATCACAATCAGAATACAAATACCTCTCGTTCCTACCAGAGGTGGGGAGATGTGGAAAGCCCAGTTCCTTCAGAAGGCCTTTGTAGGCAGATGGACAGTGGGGAAGAGGAGTATTTCTATGGGAAAATCAAGGAAGCTGCATTTATGTGGCACAACTACTGGGAAAAGCTCCATCAGGTACAAACTGAGGAAACTAGGAGAGAATTGTGAGATACTGTTCCACATGGTGGCATGCCTGGGAGGATTAAGGTCTCTTAAAATGCTCTTAGCTGTAGCTAAGCCTGGAGTGGGCTAACACCTCTATTTCAGGCTTGGAGGCTTGGAGATGTGTAAAAAAGCTCACAGGACCTTTAAGGACCTGGAAGGATGGTGATGTTCCCTGTGCAATCCAGTGATGCATAGCTGCAGGGATTTACACCAGGCATTGGATTTCCTGTCTGGCTTATAGAAACCAGCAAGGGAAGAGGTGGGGGGAAGTGCTCCTGAGAAAGGGAAAGGTTATGCTTTGGGTAAGGGAAGATTGAGGGATCCTGGTCTTCACTGTACAGAGCTGCCCTGGGCTTTTTATGGGGGAGGACATGAGGTTTCTCATAAGGTTGTTGTGATCCTCCCTGTCCTGGAAGATGAAAGCAGCCTGTGGCCCCTTTCAATATGTTATCAAAACAGTGGGTCTGGCTCAGGGGCTCTGACAGTGGATTTGCTGCTGCCTCCTTGGCACCCCAGGGGTGTGCTGAGGTGCAGGAATGGTTCTGTCAGCTTAGAGGGATTCTCTGGAATGTCACACTGCACAACACAGCTGTACTCCCTTTGGGCCTCAGCCAGGATGTGTAGGTGCTGCTGTGCTGAACAAGGCAGATTTGTTGGTCTGGGGAACATCTGCTTGGTGGTCTCCTGAAAAAGTAGAGACAAATCTGCAACTTCAGGATGGATGCAGATTGATGAAACTGGTCTGAATGCTGGACTCAACATGCAGACCCTTCTCTGTGTCCTGCACTGCAGAGTGTTGTATTGTCTGCACTCCCAAAATAGCTCTGGTAAGAATTGTTCTCCATCAGAAAACCCTCTGAAATGTATTTTCTTCCATGCCGTGGAAAAGCCTTCATGCAAACTCACACCTGGGCTGTATTTTATCAATAAAGTATAGAAATTGGCAGTAGTCCATATGGGCTGATTTAAGGGGTAGGAAGAAGAGATTTTCATGTGCTTCCCACCTGCCTGCAGTGGCACGGGAATATCTGTGTTGAAGGCAAAAGTCACAATGTGGTACTGTGGTGTCAGTCCTGGATTCTTATTTTCCTCATTGTTTTCTCACACAGACACATTCAAAAGCCATAAAATCCTTACGTGGATTTTAGGTCCCAACTATGATATTGAGGACCTTGTTACCATATTAACTTGTAGACTGCTGAGGGTTTTTTTTGTTTTCTCTTTTCCTTTTCCCTGGCATTTTGCTCCCCTGAAATATACCTGAATGAATGTCTCTGCATACATAGAGGCACAATCATTTCAATATCACAGAATCATGGAAAGATCTGGTTGGAAAAGACTTCTGGAGGGTACAGCAATCAGATTTCTTTTCTTGCAGTGAACCCAAAGCCCAGCTCCTCTCAGCTTCTCCTCGCAGGTCCTGTGTTTGTGCACCCTGAGCTATCTGGTAGCCCTCTGCCTGTCTCTTGTGCCAGAACCCTGCTGAACTGGGTTCCCACAGCTGTCCTCAGTCTGTGATCTCACCCATGCTGACCAGAGGGGAAGAGTCACTTCCTTGGATACGTTGTCCTGGCCTCCGGATGTGGCCTGGTGAGGAGCTTGCTGTGTGCACAGGGTGAGTTGCAGTGTTGGCTCTTATTCAGCCTGGTGTCCACCATCCCCCCAAATCCTTTGGAGCCCCTTTCCGTTGTTTCCCAGTCTGTCCTGATGCATGGAGTTGTTTCCTCTCAGCTCCAAAACTTTGGGCTTCTCCTTGTTGAATGCCAGAAGGGTTTTTTTTGGCCCAATCCTTCTGTTTTACAGGACTCCTCTGAATTCAAGCTCTGACATTCAGCATGTGAATTACTCCCCTTTTCCTGGTAGCCAGGTCATTTTCCCTGATTGTCATGAATTTGCATAGATGGCAGACAGGGGCCTTGCTATCACATCAGCCAGCACTTTCAGCACTCCTGCAGGTCTGAGTGAGCTTTTCTGTATCATTTGCAACCAGTTGCTCTCCCACTGTTTGCTGTCCTCCTTCCCAGACTCCATCTCCATGGTAAAACACTGAGGAATTGAACAAGACTTTGAATTTGAATACTAAGGAAAAAAAAAAAGCATTGAGCACGCTGCCACTTTCTGCATTGCCCATCTCTGTGCCTTTTGCTGAGGTACACGCTGAGGTTCACGCTGTCTGTGCAGGCACTGTTGGGATGTGCTCAGAGAGTTTTTAGTGTAAACTGCCCGTGGTGATTGAGAAAATAATACCTTTGCATTGCAGCAAATTGGCCCTGTTTGTAGTGCTCAAAACTGCCTTAGCTGAGGCACAGCGTGTTCCATCTGAAAATGTCACTGGAAACGACTCAGGCAGCCTTCATTCTGATGAAACAATCGTGCTCTACAACTCCATCTAACGCAAAAGAATGTGCACCGGTGTTAAATCTTTTCCCTGAGGATTTATGAGGTTTCAGAACACAGGAATGCTGATGTAATGGCCATGGCTCAGCTGGTACACGTAATTTGTTAAGGTGCAATGTGATGGAATCCCCAGAGGGCTTTGGAGGGGGATGCACAAAAGTAATGGGGTGGGAGACAGGCTAGTCTTCATACTCAGGACATTTGCTGTGTTTAGGGTATTTGTATTCCCATGAGGACAAAGGCAGCAGAACTGTGTGAGACTGACATCCTCCTGTGTTTTGCTTCTACTGACAGGCAGTGATCCAAACAAGAGTTGGGCAGGCCAGTATTAGAATCACAGAATCCTAGAATGGTTTGGGTTGGAAGGGACCTCAAAGATTGTGTAGTTCCACTATCCCAGGTTGCTCCAAGCACTGTCCAACCTGGCCTTGAACACTTCTAGGGATGGGACAGCCACAGCTTCTCTGGGAAACCTGTGCCAGGGCCTCACCACCCTCACAGGGAAGAATTTCTTCCTAATATCTAAGCTAAATGTCCCTTCTTTCAGTTTGAACCTATTACTCCTTGTCCTATCACTACAGCTACTGATAAATGGTCCCTCTCTTCTATCATTTGAAACAAGAAAAAATCAAATTATCTGAGACATCAGACGCATTTGATGAAGGTGGACCAGAGCTGCCACACTTCTGCACGAGAACCTTAAACACAGTGCTTGTATAACTTGCTAAAGAGTTCAGATTAAAAGATTATGAAACAAGCTTTTTTTTTGTTTTGTCCTCTGAAACTCTCTCCCACTTCAAAGAACGAGAAGTTTCCTTACAAGAATGAAAGGCGGTGCATTGATAACAAACAAGTCAAACCACAAGCGCTTTGTGTAGCAGCGACCTGCTGCAGGCAGCAGAGATGAAGGGCTCATTTCCTTGTAGGAGCTGAGGGTGGCTGGGGAGGTGCACTGGACCATGAACCTTCTGAGCTCAGAGCCTGGCAAACTTCCACCCAATGCCTGGCTGGAGCTGGAGCAGTTCTGGGGAAGCTCCGGTTACCTGGATCTACGAGCCATGCTTCTCCCTGTTGTGTCCACGTGCCAACATCATCTCACTGGACCCTCCCTCAGCAGGGAGTGGGAGAAATGCCAGAAAAAGGCCATTGTGTTAGCTCTTCCTGGTGGAAAAGGAGCCTTGTGTAAAGCCTCATGTTGCCTTGTGCTACTTCTTCCCTCCCGTAACATCAAAAAATAAAGTTTGTGTCCATGCTAAAAATACAGTTGGGAGCAGAGCTGATGTTTGACATGCAGAATTCAGCTCTCAGAGAGTGCTTCCAGTCACAGAACCAAATTAATGTTGAGCTTGTTCTGGGTTTCGTTTTCTCCTTGGGAATATCTGAAGTTTAGTGTTGTAACAAATGCTGCACCTTGAGTCACAACTCTTCTCCTTTTGTCTATGCAAGTCTGTGTAAGTGTGTGAAGGTTGAAAAACACTTCCATCTCTTTAATAATTAAAACTTCCCTGACTTAATAAATGTCCAGCAAATTCTCTGTGAGGCAATTAATGTGCTGGGGTATTCGCTTCAAGACAACATTGTGATGATTTGTAGTGCCAAACTATCTCATCTGAAGGTGAAAATGCAGCAGGCTCTCACTATTCTTTGTCATCCATGCACATGAAAAACCCTGCACTTAAATATCTGGTAGTTTTCATATCTTTAAGTGAAATGTAATAAGGAATAATGGTCCAAAAGGTGAAAATATTCAGTACTCTGAAAATACTTTTTGCTATTCATGAACTGTTTATTAACTGTATCTGGACTCTGCAAATCTGTTCAGTGGATAATACAGATAAACAATTGTCAATTTACGTGTGCAAACTATCTCGTTTGACTTTTTGCCCTCTCTGCCATGTTGCTGGTTGTGTGGCTTCGTAGTTATTCATGGATTGGAGGACAGATTTTTGCAGTGGAATACCAAATAGCAAATATTTGTGCTGCTGCATTGAAAAACTCAATTATGTGCAGGCATTTTGCAGGGAATAGGTATTTTTCAAGCATTCACATGAATCAAAAAGCTATTCACTGGAATGTTTATGAACTTCAAAGCGGTGGTACATGAACAGAAAAGAGCATAAGAGTGCTTCAGAATTCAAAGAGACATTCTTAAACATCGCTTGGCAGTGCCAGCCTTAGGCCAAGTGTCAATGCTATCTCCCTGCTTAGTATTTATTATTCTGCTGATATATGCACTGAGCAGTTGGGATGGCAAAGTATTCTAAGTTTCTGTTTTGCTTAAAATATTTGTGTCAGCGAGGGGTTGTAATCCAGGGAACTGCTTGGAGCTGCAGGCAACCAGGAAGGGGAATCAAGACATTAAATCTCACTGCCACTCTTCATAAGAGACAACATTTTTTCCTTATCCTCTCTTCACAAAGGGTACCTGGAAACTATTTGACTGGGTGAATGATCATGGGATTAGGGAAGAGCGTGAATAAATTTTCATCTGTTGATTTTTGAAGGACTCCAAAAGAAGTCTGGGAGGAGTATGGGCTGATTTTTGGCTTGTTTACATGGAATTTCCCAAGTTGCACCAGCCTGTCTTGGAGAGACAGAGGAGAATAGAAAGTAAGCTGGAGTTGGCCACTTATCAAAAGAGGTATTTTGGACTACAAATGTCATCCCTGCAGCATGGTGTAGCTGTTTGATTTATAAATTACCTGCAGACTTATCACTCACCTCATGATCCTCTGGTGAAGGATGCACTGGAATTGGGGAGGGATATCCCACACAGGAGAGTGGTTCAGTAGTGGAACAGGTGCTTGGAGATGGCTGT
Source organism: Coloeus monedula (assembly GCF_965178545.1). NCBI lineage: Eukaryota > Metazoa > Chordata > Aves > Passeriformes > Corvidae > Coloeus > Coloeus monedula. Next base: position 115,687,374 of record NC_138783.1, read on the forward strand.
GATACCTGCATCCTGGGAGATTTCCAAAACCCTTTTGGATGGGGCCCGGATCCACATGATCTCACTGTGAAGATGGCCATGCCCTGAGGAGTGGGGTGGACCAGAAGTCTCATCTAACCCAAACTTTGTGTGGCTCTAGGTGCTGAGAGAGGTGTCCCCCGGGAAAAAGCAGAGGGAGAAAGGCATGAGATTAATATCTGTTTCCTATCTGGGCTGCAGGGCAGAATTCCTAAGAGCATAAATAGCTGGAGTCTCGTCTCTGCGCAGTCAGCCTTGCACAGATTCTTTATTCAGCCTCGATTTTTCTCTTGTGGATTTTATCTCGTCTCTAAAGTCATGGGAACTGAAATTTCATGTTACAACTTTTCTCCTTTTATCAGAGATGCATTGCTTTGTGTTATGCTATCTGTCTTATCTACAACCATTTTACCCTGTTGTGTTTTTTTTTTTTTTTTTTAAACAGCATAAATATCAGACCAGGAAGAGAATTATTGTGTAATTAGATACTACGGTATGAAACGAAGAGGAAGCTTAAGGGCAGACAACAAGGAACCCTTTCACTGCAAGACTTGAAGGGATGTAGCAGCCTTAAGTCATTTAAAACAAGTCTGAGCAACTTCTTGAGACTAATACTGTGGAGAAATACCCAAGATTTCTTGTCTGGAAACTACTGAGTTCTCTCAGTCCAGTTGTAGAGGCTAGAGCATATATTCAACTCCAGTCTTTTTACAGCCCAACAATTTCCACAGTAACACACTACAATTTATAAATAACATTAAATTTTTTTTTGTGCTGGCCTAAACTCTCGGTTTTCTTATCAGAAAGTATTGAATGAGACCTTCGGTGGATCGATGCCGCGTCTGTCCCTGCTGGGTCCCTCGTGGACACGCTTAGGTGGCACTCTGCCAGCACCCACGTGTGCACCCATCTCACCCTCACAGGTGGTTGTGAACAGCAGCTCACCCACATAGTCTGTGCATGAACTGGAGAAAGAGAGGGGTTCTCTGCATGCAATTCCGAGGTGTTTAATGGAACCAACACACCCAAAGGGAACAGAGGCAAGGAGAACCCAGAACTGAATGCCTGTGCTGGTTTTATCCCGAAAACTCCCAAAGGCGGGCAGAGCATCCAAACCCAATGGTCTGAGGGCTAAGGGGCAGAGGCAAGGGTGAGTGGCATAACAGGGGCCAGTGGGAAAAGGGATGGGAGGGGGAGAGGGCCAGTGACCAGCAGGATCTAGACAAAGGGAGAACTTTCCAGCACAGTGTTGTAAGGAGAGACCACTCTTAAGGCAACTTGAGGGGTGTAAAGTGGACTTAGCCACCACAACATCTCCCCCTAATTTACCTTAAAAGGAGGCCTCCCCCAATTACTCCAGACTAACCAAGGTGGGAACTGTTCTTCCCCTTTCTATGAATGAGGAAAGTGTATTTTGATTTTAACAGGGAGGGTCCAGGGTTGTGGCAATACTTCAAACAAGGAAAGGATGGCAGAACAACCAGACACACCCACAAAGCCTCTGGAGGGAGGCAACCCCTCCCCAGAATTCCCAATGTCCCAACAAGTCCCGAGTTCCTTGGATGGTGCTGGATGTGGTAGACCTTTTTGGGCTACTGAGGCTGCTGTTTCCATGCTCTTATCAGCCACAGCAGTGTCTCTGGGTGCTTGTTCGGGTTAGGGACATCTAGGAGACGGCAGGGTGATGGGTGCCAGGCTCCATGGGGGAGTTGGGGCCGGTGTCTCTGTAAGGGTCTCAAGCAAAGTTGTTAAGGATCATGGCAAGATCATTGAAAGGTTGAATCATTTCATTCTCCCTTTGTCAACTTCTCTTTTCCATCCCCCCTTTTCAAAAAAAGAAGGCAGGTATGGGGTGTAGGAAGGGGAAGGGATCCAAACCCAATGGTCTGAGGGCTAGGGGCAGAGGCAAGGGTGAGTGACATAACAGGGGCCAGTGGGAAGAGGGATGGGAGGGGGAGAGGGCCAGTGACCAGCAGGATCTAGACAAAGGGAGAACTTTCCAGCACAGTGTTGTAAGGAAAGACCACTCTTAAGGCAACTTGAGGGGTGTAAAGTGGACTTAGCCACCGCAGCAAGAAAGGACTTGGGGATATCTAAAAGCTCAGCAGACTCTTTTATCTGCACACATGGGGGAGAAGTTTGGTAGTGTTTGTTTCTATTGGAATACAGAATAGAAAAATGAGTAAAAATCTTGCTTTTTGGGGGGCTAGACTGAAATGGCTTGATTGAAGCTAAAATATATTTAGAGTATTTAAAATACAGGGCAGGCTACGTTCTCATGGGAGTACAGGAAGTTTTGAGGTGGAAAGTCCAGGTGGGTTCCCTCAGCCAGGACTGGAAAAATAAGGGCTGAACTTTGTGTTGCTTCAGCTGCTGGAAAAGTGAAATTATGAGAGCAGAGCTTTGGTGTGACCTCTAATCCCCCTGGGGCTGTGCAGAGCATGGTCAGCACCTCAACCATTGGGGTTTTCATTGGGGTGATGACAGTTCAGGACTGTCCTGAACCTGTGCTTGCTCACCTTTATAAATTCTATGCTGTGCCAGGCCAGATGTCACCAGGTCTCTCTGAAAGCTGAAAGGCTGATTCTGAGAGTCCTGGGTGGGGCTAGCACATAAAGACATAACATTCCCTCATAGAGCTATTACCATTAAAAAATAAATTAAATTTGAGGTAGTGTTGTCTCTTACTTCAGCCCTGAATAATGCCATCAACATTTTAAAAAGAACAGCTTGGAACTTTGTTTTGCAAAATATATGCAACCAATGTTCTTGACCAAAGAAAGAAATTAATAAATAATTAACCACTTCCATAGATCACAACATGTTCAGAGCAAGGGGGCCTGCTTTGAGATGACAGTCATAAATTGCAGAACTAAGGCAGCTGAAAGCTGATGAGGACTGGGCTTGAATTTAGGCAGGGGTATCTCTGTGATCTATGAGAGTCCTTCAGTGAGACAGTTTCTCCATGCTTGTGCCAAGTATGCTGATGAAGTTTCAAGGGGTTACCAGTCATGCATAGTCCACAGATATTTGTACTACTGAGCGAATCAGATGTGAAAGATAGCTGTTGTAGTCAGGGAAATGACTAATGAGGAAGGTTACCAGGAATTTTGCATTTTAAAGCCTTCTCAGTGAAAAATGGTGTAGGAGACAGAGGCTCCTTGCATGCTGATGTGTCGGGTCTCCCCCCTCAGCTTCTCATTCAAATCATGAAGCTTCCTACAACAGTGTTTTGTTTGATGAGCACGATGTTGTGTGCATGAGGCAAGATTTCCTACCTGGAAATGGAATGTTTTCCAGCATTTTGGTACATGCTGTGGTTTGTGAACCAAGATTTTGTTGAAGCCAAGAGTGTTGATACAGAAGCTTGTGAAAATGGTGATTGTAGCAGAGGACAAGGCTAGACCACTGAATTTCTCGCTGATAAAAGCTCCAGACCAGCAGGAGTATGGCCTGATGTCAGGTTGAGGCAGGAATCTGATATTCTTGTTATGGTCTGAGGTGGTGAAGTGTCTGTGAGCCTGAAAATGGGAATCCCACTGTCAGACACCCTCAATACAAGAGCTGTCAGTCCCCAATAGTTACTGTGGTGATGTGCATGGAGATTATAGCTCTGATCTTGACTTCAGTTGCATTCAGTTGCACAGGACTTTGCTCTGTGAATTCAGGCACCTTCCTTCTCCCTGGAATGTTGACTTCTCCAAGTTCTGGTCTTTCTGACCACTAATTATTTTTCTAATGGAACAATATCGTCCCAGGTCATGTAAATGAGATAACCAATACAGCTGATAAAGAGCTCAGACACTCATCCCATAATCTTGTCCTTGCCGCTTGAATGCTTTATCTTTTAGAAGATAAACAGAATCACAGAATCATGGAATGGTTTGAGTTGGAAAAGACCAAAAAGATCATCCAGCTCCACTCCCTGCCATGGGCAGGGACACCTTCCACTATCCCAGGCTGTTCCAAGCCCCAGTGTCCAGCCTGGCCTTGGGCACTGCCAGGGATCCAGGGGCAGCCCCAGCTGCTCTGGGCACCCTGTGCCAGGGCCTCACCACCCTCACAGTAAATAAAATATTGCATTTTTTTTGTGTTTATATTTTGCATACTATATGAAAGAAAAGCAATTTAGTTCTGGTTGTACCTCAGAGCAAGCTGACAAGGTAGGAATATTCCCTTCTGTTAAGGTTATTTCCAGTTTGATTTTGCAAAGATGGGCGCATCAGCCTCTGTGTGGAAAAATGTTTGTGAATTGATTAATCATAAAAATAAGTAGTAAGCATCATAAAAAAATCCGTTTGACTAATAACCACATATCCTGTATGCATTTAGTTTTTAGCTGTGCCTATTTTATCACAAAAAGAAAAAGATAAAAAATCCTGTTTAGATTTCTCTAATGAAGATACATCTAATTTTTTTTTTTAGTTGTCAAAAAGAGTCTAATTATAAATAATTTTCTCTTTCTGCTCACATGTTGACACTTCAGGATGCATTTTTGTCTGCAGTAAAGCAGGAGCAGCCAAGCTCTCTCACCGAGGTCCATTCATGCTCACGGCCACCGGGTGTCACTATGATATAGATAAAAAGAGGCTTCAGCAGAAGAAAAAACAAATTCCAGCTCTGCAAAGCTTTACTGCCAGAATTGATTAGTCGTGGCAGTCTTGTAAAGCACATTCATCTCTTCAGGTCCAGGGTACTGGAGTCTATAAGGAACAGTTTTGACTCTGGTGGTGCTGGCACTCATTCAGGATGCCAAAATCATGCCAAGGTTGAGTCTCTGATTTTGAACTCGGGCCCGGGTCTGGAGTGTTGGGATGTTCAGTAATTAGGGCACGTGGCAGGAAGGAGCAGCATTTGTTTATGAGCATAGTGGGGTTTCTGGTTTTGCTGTTTTTCATTATACATTCCTGTGGCCAAAATGTGAGGCAAAACAGCCTCGTGCTTCATCTCTCCAGCACCCCCTTGAATTTATAACTCTGGAGCTGTAATGACAGTTAATTGGAACCTTTTGTCCTTGCTGTGCTCCCATTTCCCAGTTTTTCCTGTATTATTCCAACTTCTCTTCACCCTGCCTCATCTCTGAGATGGGTCTTGATCTGCAGATGAAGATACAGCCCTGGGAAAGGCATTCATTCCACATGGGAACTGTGCTGCTGGGAGAAGGAAGAAGGAAGACATATTGTGGAATCATTTGCTTCTTTGTTTCTTTGATTTTTCTGTTTGTTTTTCAGCCACCTTGTCTGGTCCTTGGCAAATTGAGTCCCTGAAGACTCCTGAATTCTGCCTGTGTGGGTGACAGCAGTGCAATTAAAGGAAGGTGCTACTAAAAATAACAGGCTTGGGGTTCTTTTCTGCATGGGACAAGATTCCTGTTGGTTGTGCCTGGGCTTGGTGGGTGGACATTTACTGGTGGGACACGACAGAACTCTATTGCTCTCCTTGCCATTTGTTTTTCATGCTTTCTAGGAGAATGTGGATGCTGTTCTGCTGCCTCTGGCTTTTCCCACAACTTTAGGCTCCTCCCTATGATAGGTCATGGTTAGAGGTGGAGATTCTTCACCTCCTTCACACCAAGCTCCCTTTGTCTCTGTTGTAGCAAGGTGGGGTTGTAAGGGACCAGGCAGCTCCATCTTAAACAACTGGCAAACAGCACATGATGCTTCAGACTTCACAAAAAAAGATCAAGGAGACAACTGCCTATCTCCTGATCCTAGTGAAGAGTTCAGGGTGTATCTTCCATCTGGATTCTATTAAAGGAAACATTTCCATCTACTCTGCTTTGTGGGGAAGGAGAAAATCTGGAGGTGTGGAATGTCTCCCTCCCGATCAGCCTTGGAGTTTGCATCTTCCATGATCCTAACAAGAGCTTGATCCAGCTTCCACAGCCAGACTGGGGGGCATGTCTTGTATTGTGCAAACTCTGACATTCATTTTTCAAAATTACCAAGGAGTGTTGTGCAGCAGGCTTTTTTTATATGCCTCATTATATTTTTTTGGCTGGTGCATTGCTGGCTGCCATACAGCTCAATATAAAAATCTTTATGGGTATCTGCTGTCTCTCATAATACATAAAGTTATGTTAATTAACACTAATTAAATCAATCTAAAACATATATGAAACATAGCCCCACAAATTAGATAATTGAAGTGAGCTGGCCAAGTCCGTAGATTTTTGCTAAGGGCTGTTGGTGCCTCACGAAAGCACTGATAGCACTCTCCTACTCAGCTTGTGCTGTGCAGACATTCCTGGGCAGATTCTGGTGCTCCTGAGTTTTCTTATTTGCTGGAGGTGCAGGACCAGGAAGGTAAATGCCTGTTGTCATTTTGAATACAGCTGGAAAACCTAAGTTGCAGCACAGTGGCATTTCTTGCTGTTGCTCTGAATTTTTCTCAAGTGTCCTGCTCACATTAGTGGCCAAAAGTGGCCTATGGTGTAGCAGATTCAGCAGGGCTGAATGTATAACCTGAGTTAGGAAGTAGGAAACAGAAGGCAGGTTTGTTTAGATGAAAGTATTTGGAAGTTTTTTTAGAATAATGAGGAAACACGAAGTATCACAGGCAAAATGTCTCTACTCAAGGAATTTCACTTGATTTATTGTTATTTAATATAACCCCCTAATTACTGATTCAGACATTGAGAAAAGATGGAGAGAGAAATGATTAAGCACTTAGGGAAACACTTTTCCTCCCCTTTCTCAGGATAAGCTTCACCCCAGCACATCTCCTCCTTTGTGCCCCCCTCCACATCCCTTGTCCCTGTGTGCCACAGTGAGTCCCCACTGGCTCCTTTGGGCAGATGATGGGCAGAGGGAAACTTCTTCTGGCAATTCTTGCCTTCCAGGAGTGCTTCTCCAGCTCTGTTCTCAGGAGCATCTTCCACGTGCCCCTTCCATTCCTCCAAGTCTCTCTTTTTCCTTTCTCTTCACAGTTTTTTTGACATCCAAAGAAGGTGCCTTTATCTCCTTTGTCTCCTGCCCTCAGTGCTTGCCCCTGTTTCTTAAATATGTTTGAGCAGAGGAGCCAAGTACTCCTCTGGCTGGTTGAAATTTTGAGATTTAGGTTGTTTTCATGGTCCAGAGCTGTCTGGATGTGGCTGTAATCAGCTCAGGGCAGTTCATGGCCTCCTCCCACACAGGTCACCCCTGCAGTCCTCTGCTACCCAAATCCTGCCAGTGATGCCCAGTACAAGTATTCCCAGTGGGGTGTGAAGAATATCCTCACTTGCCCTCCAGGTTCCTCTAAAGCACTGAAGCACAGCTCTGTTATCCAGAAAGAAATAGCGAATGCAGCAGTTACAAAATGGAAAAGAAAGTATAAAATAAGAAAGAATAAAGGTGGGTTTTTTAGTTGTTGTTTGTTTTTGGTTTTGGTTTGGTTTTTTTTTTTTTTGTCTAAAAGATTTCTCCAGCTTGTTTATTTTCTTTCAGATTACTTATTTATTTTAAGGAATAAAGTGTTTGCTGACAGAGGCATAAGACCTTTTATAGGCTAAAATAACAGCAATCCATCTCCTCCTGTAACTCTGTGACAGCTACTAAATCAATGACAATAATGCATCAATGGTTAACACTGTACAGTTTATTCTGGAAAAAAATAGCTGTGAGGGTGGTTATTGTGATCCCATAGTTATGGACAAAAGGGAACTCAGTCTAAAACTGGGCATTTGGCATCTCCTTATGCAGAAAAACATAACCCTAACCCTAACTCAAACCAACAGGGTTAGAGCTGGACCCAGACAGAATATTGGAGCTCAAGGGCAAAATTCCTGACCTGGGCACTGCTTTCCTGTTTGACCTTGAGAAATGGCTTCAATCTTTGATGAAGGCAGGGCTGCTGGTATTTTACCACTGGTGAAATGAGAATAGCACCAGTTTTTGATCAGTTATTTGAGGGTGCCTGATCCTGAGCAGGTATTGATTATAGGAATTCAGTTCATACTTTTCCCACAGGAACAGGAGGGTCAGCATTGTGAAAGAACCCGGACATGATGTGAATAACTTGGTTTTCTGGTTTGATTGGGGTTGCTTACACATAAATCCTAGTTTGGAACGAAGTGAAACAGCATTTATTTGGCTGGGTTTTTTTTTGCTAATAACGTTACTTAATAGTAAATTTTAAACTTTGTTGTGTCTCTGAAAAGAACAGAAAGCACTAGTAAAATATTGCATCTGTTTAGATTGCATTTTAAACAGGATTAGCTATTAAAAGAGAGGCATGTATACATTTCCTGAAACAAGACTGGTTAAACACAAGATAGAATTTTGCCAACAGTGAAAGGAAAAGTCATTTTTAAAAGTCTCAGAATTAAAAACCAACCATGTTGCTTATGCAGAGGAAAGAGCTGGACTCAGAAAACAATTTTGATCATGAGGTGTGGAGTGATGGGCAATAGGCAGCTTGGCTGGAGCTAGGTCACTCATTAAGATTAGGGTTCATTTGCTGGGGTCAGCTTATGAATGACATAAGTGTTAAGTGTAGGGCAGAGAGGAAACTCCAGAGCTCAGCTGGTCCATTCCCCTGAAGAGGATCAAGCAGACCTTGATGATTTCTGACACGTTTCTCTACCGTACTCTTAGACCTCCAGTGATGGAGAGACAGCCCCAGCAGGAGTTCTGCTGTCCTCCTTCACCAGGCTTTCCAGTAAAATGTTTTTCCTAATGTTTTAATCTTTCTTGCTGTGAATTAAACCTTCTCTCCTAGCTATATTTCCACAAAGAACAGCTTATTCCCTGCCTTTATATGACAGCTTTCTATGTGAAGATGGCTACCTGGTACATTTTCCTCTGTTTTCAGCTACATATCCCAGTTCTTTCAATGTTTCCTCCCCTTCGGACTATTTTCTTTTATTGCAGACTTTCCTGGAGTGCAGTGCCCAGCTCAGCTGCGTTCTTGCCAGTGCTGGGCAGAACAGAAGGATTGATTCACGTCTCAGAAACCTTATTTTTGTTTCCGTATCTCAGTGTGACACTTGCCATTTTCACAACAGTGTGACACTGCTGACTCATGCTCGGTTTGTCATTGACTGTAACACCTACACCCATCTTTGCAGAGCTGTTACCTAACCTGCTTCTCCACATCCAGTATTTGCACTGTCAGTTGAGTGTAGGATATTGCAGTTGCATTTATTGAACTTTATTTTTTTCCCTATTTTGCTAGTTTGCAGACACAATTTTACGTTCTATTCCCATGTGCCTCTAGTTTCTTCCAGCTTTATTCCATGGTCGTAGCTATGAATGAAAACACTGAACTGGACTGAATCTAGATTATATCTACATAGTTCCTCCTAGACTGGGTTTTGCAACTTGCTTGTGTAAATGTTAGATCAGTTCATATAAAAATTCTTATTAAAGTCAAAACAGAGGACACAGAATCACAGACTGGTTTGGGTTGGAAGAGAACTTAAAGATCATCGCATCCCACGCCCTGCCATGGGCAGGGACACCTTCCACTATCCCAGGTTGCTCCAAGCCCCATCCAACCCGGCCTTGGACACTTCCAGGGATGGGCCAGCCACAGCTTCTCTAGGTAACCTGTGCCACGACTTTCCTACCCTCACAGGGAAGAATTTTTTCCTAATATCTAATCTAACCTTACTTCATTTCAGCTTGAAGCTGTTCCCCCTTGTCCTGTCACTCCAGGCCCTTATAAATAGTCTCTCTCCATATTTCTTGTCTGTCTCTCCTAAATTCAAAAGACGTTTCATCATTTAAAATTAACTGACTTGAAGTAAAAACCTTTGTTGTTCCCATTTTTTTAGGGAAGACTTGATGCAAAAGGGGCATTTACCATTGTGGTCTTCTTGGTGTCACCTGACAGTCACTTTCCCTGCCTGTTAAATAGCAGAGTGACACTCTCCTTGTTTATAGTGAACAAAGCTTTTCTCACTCTCTATTAGTGTATTTATGGAATGTTTCTTGTTACCCTCTGTGTCCCCTGATTATGGCTTTCTGCTTTATCCTTATGCGCTTATGTTTTTCTTTTCTACTTGTCCTTGGCAATCTGATTTAGTTCCCATCTTTTGGGTTCCTCTGACTTCGGTCTGACATCAATGAGCAGCTTATGATATATCTTAATTGGTCCATTATGCATGGTAGCAGAATGAAGGATAAACAGTTTCAGCTCCTGATAATTTTTTGCCTAAATTGCTGCTGTGCAATAAGGGTCACTCACTGAAAACCTTTATCATCCATCATTTTGGGAGCTTTGACAAGGTGAATGTTCAGAACTCGCTTTTCTTCCCCCACATTCCCTCTCACTGCAAAATCATAACAAATGCCTATCCAAAAGTTTCTGGGTGTGATTAGAAGTAGGGTGACCTATGGTTTATTCTGCTGTTCTGCAGAGACAGACCTCTGCTAGTGCTTTGTGTCCAAAGAGGTGCCAAATGTTCTCTTTGCTCCACTTAGTGGCTCATAATTAACAGGCACTGATCTCTTCTCTCTGTCACCAGGCACAGGACCTGAGGGAATGGCTGGAGCTGTGTCAGGGAAGGTTGAGGTTGGATATTAGGAAAAGATTCTTCCCCCAGAGGGTGTTCGGGCACTAGAGCAGCTCCCCAGGGAATGGTCACAGCACCAAGCCTGGCAGAGTTCAAGTGTTTGGACAACGCTCTCAGGCACAGGGTGGGATTTTTGGGGATGACACTGTGCAGGGCCAGGACTGTGATGATCCTTGTGGGCCTCTTCCAACTCAGCATATTCTATGATTCTATGATTAATAACAACGCTGAATCAACCCTAGAGCTGACTTCAGTCTGTGTTTTGGTTTTAGATCCATATTTGAACTTCCAGGGCTCAGTGTGGTGAGATGATGGCTGTGGTTTTACACTAATGATGATCGTCTGCAACTCCCACGGGGGTGAGCAGAATGGTTTATATTAAGTGCTGTAATTCAGCATCTCATTGTATATGAAAATGAAAGAGGATTGTGCATTTGTGCTGAACGTATTTCCACGTCAGTGCAGTGAGGGTGCGGTGACAAGACAGCTCTCTAAACCCAATTAGCTGAATGAATCCCAGAGATCTGGTCCCATCTTGTCTGAGAAATGTCACCTAACACTGTAACATGTGTTAGCAGGAAACACAGCGCCTGATCATGTCAGGAGCCTTCAAGGAACCAGTGTTCAGGTAACCTGCAGATCCTCTGTCAGCAGGTATGTGAAGGGAAACACGAGGCAACTTCAGAGAACTCCTTTGCAGGGCTTTAAATCAATGCAACTCATCAAAATCCTCCAACAAAAACCCATTTAAAATGAAAATAAAAAGAATACGACCTTAGATGATTAATTTCATTAGTTTGACTAATGCTGGTTGGGGATTTTGAAGATTTAAAGCACCATATGAAGCTCAGTATTCTTTTAGACTGCTGCAGGGTTGGATAAATGATCTCACATTTCTCACCTGCCTACACTCTGTGTTTCCACCCCCTCTGCTCACAATCTGGGTTTTGCTACTCTCTCTGGCCTAATGTCTCAGCATGTTCTGACTCCTCCTTCTGGGTGCCAAGACGTTCCTAGGAACGGGCTAGAAATAAAGGCAGAGGCAGATTCATGTTTACTTTGTACCCGTACTCAGACATTATGTAATTTCTATGGATCCTAATAGATGCAGGAAAAGACACATTTGTGGGCCACTGGAAATACAGATTCATTTTTATGTTCAGTGTACTTGATGTTGAGCTGGAACTCATGCTCGGATATTTTCTTAGAAGACAGTGCCCAAAGCAAGGACCAGAACAGTCCTTTGTACAGAAGGGGGGGTTTGTAGCAGGGGTTTCCTGCACATTGTTGTTAAACAAGCAGGAGAGTGCTGCTTGATACCTCTTAAAGCCCTCATTTTGCAGAAAAAAATAATCCTGCAAGGCCCCATAATTTGGTTAACTACTCAGGCCTGACACTGAATCCTTGGAGACATCATGAAGAGGCCTTCATTCTGCAGCAAACAGATTGGCACTGCAGTGATGATAATTGTAATTATCATGAGCATAATAAATAAATGGCAATGCATTTTGCTAGCTTTAGGAGACTGAGTAATCTGGCAAACAGCTTGCTGCACTCTATCACACAATAATGATATTCACTGCCAGCCCAGGAAGTTTACCTAGGGGCTGTGACTCATGTTTGTTTTGAAAGGCACAGCATTAAAGGCCTGTGAATTATGTCTGTTGTGAAGAACACTGCATTTAAGTAATTACAAATGCAAAACTAAAGCAAATCCACCAGGCAAAAAAAAAAAAAAAAAAAAAAGCTAATTGATCTCCCTGTTCCATACCCTTTCAGTCCTCGTTTTTCTTCATGAAATTTTTGCCGCTGGGGTGGTTTTCTTGGGATGGTTTGATTTCTGGTGCATCTTCTGGGGTCACTCTCTGGTCACTGGCTGACTTTCACTGTAGCATCAGGGTTGCTCTGACTCTGGGAGCCAGCCCTGGATGAGCCTGAATTTGGGGAATGCAGAGGCTTTTTCCTGACCTTCTACTTGGGCAGATAATCTGTGACAGAAAAGGAAAGTGAATTCCTGGGGATGTAGCAGGGAGATGTTAGGGACACATTAAACATGCATTTGTCTGAGAAACTGCAGATGTTTATGCTTTACTTTAAAGAGAGAGGTTATTATAGGAGTGGTTTCTCCCATTGTTTATCTCACCTGCAGGTAACTTCATCAGCAAATAAAAGGTCACCTTGGTGCTGAGAGGATTTCCAGTGCCAGTGTTCTGCTGTTTTTCCTGCTGTTAACAAGTATATGAAGAGTCCTTAAAAAAAGGTGCAAAACCTGAAACCACATTAAAATCACACATGACTAGTTAGTCAAATAAGAATGGTAGAAGAGAAATGCTTTAGAATAGACTCTAATAACCAAGAGCAAAATACAATTCTGCGTCTTTTTTTTCTTTAAAAGTTGCTCCCTGGGACGTGTTGTATACACACAACTGAAAAATTCACTTTTACTTCTGATCCTGCAAACAACTGGGCAGGCACAGAGCAGCTTTCCTGAACTGGGACCAGAGAAGGGAATAAATGGTAACTCCAGTCATTCCTTGTGTGCTGAACTGTAGGTTTTCCTGCTGTGGTCCCTGGGGCTCTGGCAGGTGAGCTGCCATGGCAGAGCGATGCCTGACCCATGGATTCACTCCAGCAGCTTCTCCTCCCTGCTCTGTGCTCCTCCAGTTCATGCCTGGGATTTCACCAGGTGCATGACTTTGCAGATAAACTGGGAGATTTATTTTTTTTATCAGAAAACCCTGTTACCTCTGCCAGCCTTCTAATTTCTCACCCAAATGTTGTTTAGAGTTACTGTCAACCTTTGCTATTGCCGAGCTTTTAGTCAAGATGAGTCAGGCTAAAATAGGCATCGAAGAGTAATGCGTAAGACTTCGGAAAATAAGTTAGAAATCTTTCACATTTGCCTTCTAGCTTCTGAGTTATTCACAGCACATTTGTTTGGCTCTTCCCTGCAAACTTTGAGGCTGGAAATCGTTCTGGAAAAACAAGTGAGTTAAGGTAGCGTTATGGAATCATCGAATCCTGAAATGGTTTGGGTTGGAAGGAACCTGAAAGATCATCCAATGCCACACCCTGCCATGGGCAGGGACACCTTCCACTAGACCAGGTTAAGCAGAGCTCTGTCCAACCTTACCTTGGACACTTCCAGGGATGGGGCAGCCACAGCTTCTCTGGGCAACCTGTGCCAGAGCCTCCCCACCCTCACAGTCAAGAATTTTTTCCTAATATCCCATCTAACCCTACTCTCTGTCAGTTTGAAGCCATTCCCACTTGTCCTGTCACCCTTGGCCCTTGTAAAAAGTCTCTCTCCATCTTTCTTGCAGGGTCCCTTCAGGCCCTGCAAGGCCGCAATGAGGTCACCCCAAAGCTTCTCTTCTCCAGACTGAACAATCCCAATTCTCTCAGCCTTTCCTCCCTGCCTCCTAGACTTGAGGCATGATGGAAACCCCCAGGCTGACCAGCCCAAGCTGAAAACTGCTCTTGTACCCAGTACCTCTGGCATTGTCAACAACCCTCTATCAAAGAGGGAGCCTGTGGCCATGGCCCAGTGGCACCAGTTCAGCTCTGTGGCCTGTTCTTCTCCCAGGTCATCGTGATTTCTCGGGGTCTGAGGTGGTGTGTTCCATTCCTGCATGAAGAAAGATACTCAAATTCCCTGGAATTTTTTGTGTATTCATGCAACATGCTATTGGTTTTTTTTCTAGTGCATTTAGAACAATTAATTTGGTGTCACATCTTAGGTCAGCATTAATTAGAGATGCCCAGCATTTGCTGTGTGCAGCCCTTCCATCTGTCAGACACTGACATGAATATATAGGAATGCTTTCAGGAGCATGACCTGCTATTGCTGTGTATCATTAATGTGTGATACTCATTCTGTGTGTTGCATTATCTGTATAGGACATCTTACTCATTTTGATTGCATTCATTTAATATAAAACATTGAGAAAGTTTAGGAGTTGCACAGGTTAAGTGCTGCAGTAACCACGGAAAGTTCACCCAGGAGTAATGAATTATCTCCTGTAACCAAGGAGTGCTGTGTGCTTAACTGTAGTGAATGTGGAGTAATATGGACTAAAAGCAGTAGTTCAAAAATACATTTCCAGTTTGTTGGATGGTAGCTCAATAATAATCCCTCTCTGTGTGTTTTGATTCACAGTTCCATTATGGAAACTGCCAATTTCTCTGCCTAAGTCTTGGCTCAGAAGATTCACAGTTGATCCCCGTGAAAAACAGGTGATTGGATTTTACTCTCATTATCTTCCCTCTAGTTGTGTTGCTTTAAAAATATGATTCTGGAAAAGAAGAAAGGAGAAAGGATGGAGTTTAAAACTACCCTTAAGCATCAGAAATCAGAAAGAGACTACTTGGGCAGCAGAATGGCCAATATCTGCCTCTGGAGCAGTTGATGTTGGCCAGTGTCAGAACCCAGAGGCTGAAACAGGAGGGCTTTGGATCTCATCAAGTTCCTTCTGGTAGAAGAATTATCAGAGGGATAAAAACCTAAACCCAACCCTAAGACATGTAGGTAAATAAAACTCAGAGTGGAAAGAGTGCAGACTGGAGGAGAAGCCAGAGAAGGAAAAAAAAGATTGGCGTGGAGAAGGGATTTAAGGAGGACAACTTTTCATAACCTGCTCATGTGGAAAAAAAATAAAAGGACAAATCAATGAAAAGAGAATGAAAACAGTAAAACTGCATGTGAGTATTTTTTTCTTTGTTGGCAAAACAAGAACTGCCTGACACTTTTGATAACATTCACTGTAGACTTTTAGCAAGAAAGTTGCAAAGTACTGGAAGAAGCTAATGATATGCTAATTTTTAGAAACTTTAATAGGTTTAACGCTAGAAACTTTAAACTGGCTCATTTGATATGAATTCCAGGAAGATTCCCAGAAAACCTTTTGCCTCACCTTGAGTGAGGCAAAAATTAAAATGTGGTGGTGTAATGCTGTCTCATCCAACAATCCCTCCAGGTAGAATAATATTCTCCAACTTCATAGTTTTTAATAAAGCAAGAAGTCACTGTTAACGTGATTTACTCGGATTTCTGAGAGGTATCTGAAAGGTCCTGTGGGCCCCTTTGATAAAAGAAAAACCAGTACAAAGGCAACAAACACACAAAGGTTGGTTAAAGTTGTCCTTGTTTTTGGAAAATGGGAGTGATGCAGGTAATAAGGGTGTTAACATCAGGTTTCTCCAGGAATCTGCTCTTGGTTCAGTCTGTCGAGCATCTTCAGAGCTAATAACAATAAATCCCAGGTGAGGACACAGACGTGAATAAGCAGGAAAGACAACTGGTTACTGATACAGCCTTGCCTCGATCTCCTGAGGAGCTGCATTCATCTGAACAACACGCATTTTACTAAGGTGACATGCCAGGGCACACATCCAGGGACAAAGGCAGGAGTTCTCACTTGTAGCATGGGGCAGCGCATTCCCAAGGCAGCGGCTCTGGAAAGGAGGCAGAGGCAGGAGCAGGTAATCAATCAAGCATGAGCTGTGGTGCAGAGGCATTGCTGAACAGCAATGAAAAAAGGAGGCAGGGGGCAGGACTTCTGATTATTAGCGAGATCACCCCGGGAATGCCATCTGCTCCAATGTCAACGCCTCGACAAAGGGATGCTGACAGCTTGGAGGTGATGAACCGTGTGAGGTCTGCGCAATTTGCCTCAGCAGAGGGGAAGGTGCAGCTCTCAAATATTAGTCCAGATAATAAAAAATACAGCATTTGAAGTAATAAATGCTTCAGCCTGTCAAAAGCTGGCGATGTCAAATGACTTGAAGTTTCAAAGGTGCAGAGTTCCTGCGGCTGCTGTGAGCATAAATCAGATTTGCAGGTGCTCCGTGCCTCTCGGAGCATTTCTACTTAGGAGCTTAGACATGAAGCCAGGAACATGAATTTTATTGACTGCTTCTGAAATTCTTGTCTGGAATCGGGGAATATCAAGAGCAAGCTGGTTTTGTCACACACACCTTGAAACCATCTCAGAAGAATCTGCCTGTTTTTCAGCTAAAGGCACGTGGGATCCTGCAAGCCTTCCTTGCCTTAGCTGTGTGCACCTTCACATAGAAGGACTGATTTGTTTGCTCAAAAAGCCAAGCAGCAGCTCCAGCGGAACAATCTGCTTCTGATGCCAGGCTTCCAAGCTAATCTGAATCCTGGTATTGCAGTCTTTCCTCTCTGCTCTGCTCAAATCTGGAGTTTTCATCCAAATTTTCCTAATTTTGGAGGAATTCTTATTTGGCTAGGGATCCCGAGTTACCATCTTTGAGATGTACTTTGTCAGGATGTTAACTTATAAATATGGCAGAATAACTGACTATGTTTCCTCCTCTCCAAGCACTAAGCAACCAGACAAGGGAAAATGTCGAGTTTTTGGCCGTATTTGACACAGGAGTTCAGCACAGCTTTCAAATTTTTTTCTTTCAGATACATTTAGCAGCATCTATTCAAGGAGCTGTGCAGAAATACTGTGAGTGCTTTGGCATGTTCTCTTGCAATCCCAACACTGCTCTTTGAGGGAAAGGCACCACAGAAATATTTCAGGTACCGTGCTGCCCATGAATCATGCAAAATGCTCCCGCTCCAGTGAGGGTTTCTTTTAACAGTGTTTTTTTTTTTCCTGCAATCTTGGACTTTTAAGTGTTTTTCAGAGTTCCTGGTAATGGAGGCTCTGTTCCTAAAATAATATCTGGCAGCAGAAGTGCACACAGAGCTCTCCCTGCAGCTGGTGCACAGGTGAGCAGCAACACCAGTGCTGAAGCCATCTGGGCTCGGTGGCAGGACAGAAAAGTGAGGACAGTGGCAGGGCTGGGACCATGTCTCGGGGTGAATTGAATTTCCCCACTTCACAGAGCAGGGGATACAAGAATGAGAAGCACCAAAGAAAGCAGAGAAGTGTTTTACTCAGCTGCTTTTTCAGAAGAGTGGCGTCATGTCAGGGGTTCTCATGCACAAGGGAGTTAAGCCACACGAAGCAGAAGAGGACGTGTCACCCACTGGGGCCCCTACAGTGCCACATCTGATACCTGAATGTCCCCCCCTTTGAACACACTGAGGAAAACCAACAGAAATGTAGGGAGATTGCTAATGAACCACGTGAAGGGAATGAAGAGAATTGCTAATGAAAGGATGAGTCTTTGGTGGCAGATCTATAAAAAGAGGAATAGAAGTCTTAGCAGATCAAAAATAAGTGATGCCAGCTTAGACAGTCTTTTTTTTTTCTTCATAAAATGATTTTTTATGAGAAAACAACTCGTTTTCCTTCTGGTTTTAATTTCCTTCGAGGAGCTGTAGGTTTTTTCTAGAACTCAAATTACAGGCGAGTCTTTTCTGCAAGTCTTTCCATTTTCAGCACTGAAACCTTTCCTTGTTGAGCGAGGAGAGAGAACATGGGATGAAAAGAAACTCAACTTGCCTAAAAGTTTATGGGTGTCAAATTGCATTCAGAACAACCACAAAGCAACCATTTATTCTGGCCAATTTAAAAAAGAAAATCCTGTTCTCTTCCTTTGTGGTCTCCCAATTTCCAGGAGCAAACCAGTACCACCATGGGGTGAATTTTTGGGTGCCATGAATGTGACAAAGCTGCAGAGGGAGTGAACTGCATGGACACTGTCCAGGAAAAGGGGCAGGGAGACCAGTGAGGGTGGAGGAATCATCATCATCATCATCATCATCATCATCATCCCCGATTACTGAGGAGAGGGAAACAGCATTTTTTAGGAAGGAGGGCAGCAAGATGGGAGCTATACACTGGAAGGAGGGGGAAGTAGGACTTAAACAGGAAGAACTCAGGGGAAGGATGGGGGTTGTATCACAATGAGAGTGGATGTTTCAGCTCTGGATAGTTTTGTTTTGTTTTGTTTTTTTAAGATTAAGTAATGGAATTAAAGTGTTTCTTTGTGTTAGCTGAGCTCCACTAGGAGACACTTTGTAATTATTTTTATTTTGTTCGTGAATAAAAATATATTCGGAACTGATATTTTTAAATCTCCTTCAGATGCAGTTGTTGCTTTCCAAGCCCCCAGGAAATCATGGACGCATCCTTAATGTCTGCTAACACAGAGCTGAACACAATTTTCAGGCGAGGAACCATCACCAGGATATAACCAGGTAAAGGTGAGCGGTTCAGGCAGTCACCGGGAAGACTTGTGAAAGTACTGATTCAGCACTGTAATGTTTAGGTAAATGCTACAACAGCTCTTTAAAAGAGAAAAGCGAGACACTTCTTATGTATGACTCACTAATCACTGTCTGTGCTGTAGAGCCTGGAGTACAAATTCCTTTTGTCATGAAAATGCTTGCTCCTTTGATCCCCACAACATCATTAAACAGTTCTAAAGAGTAAGTAAATCTTTTGGCACATTCTTTGCAAAATAAGCGTTTCAGGATTCAGACGCATGTGGGTGTGTTTGTGATGCTGAGGAGATTGATACCGATACAATTTTTAGCAGCGGGCGCAGACTGTGCGCGTTGCTTTGCTGAGGGAAAAAGGCAGAGAGGTTTTTCTACCTCCTTTTCCAAAGCAAATATGTCAAAAATTGAAAAGCGCAGGGCAGCCATGCAGGATTGCTGCACAGAGGCTGCTGGTGCAAATTAAACCTATTTTGCCTGGCTGTAGAGTGGCTGTGGATGTAGACCTTGCCTGTTGACACGTGGAATGTGCCCCCCCAAAAGGTTTTGAAGACTTTTATCTTCGTTCTGCTAGTTCAGATAAAATACATAGGTGGTCTTTCTGGAGACCCTGATGCTGTTAAGGATATTACCAGCACTTTCCCATGAAAAATCAGGGCTACAGAGTGGTGGAACACACACTCTGGGTTGTCCCCTGTCTCTTTGAGGAGGACCTGGTGCAGGCTGAAGGCACATGGAGGTTATTTCCTTTATCAGAATTATGCATTATGGTCAATTTATCACTTTCTCAGCTGCTTTTATACCTGGCAATGGTGTTTTTTTCTGGTCCTGTGCACATCAGCCCAGTGCCTGGACCAGCTGCCCTGCTGATCCTTTGGAGCTCGGCATCTAGAAAACTTAAGGGGCAGGGGGGCAGATTAATTATCCATAAAAATTTCACCAAAGGTCCTCTGGTATTTATCTATTAACTTCACAAGGCTTTAGCTAAAATGGGAAGAGCTTATGAGCTTACTGAAAGAATACTGGGGATCTAAACCATTCAAAGAAGCACGACTATTTAGAAGTGTAAGAACAGCATTCTCATGCCACATAGCACTCCGTGTGAAATAAGTTTGTACCCTTCCAACACGCCATCTGGCAGCAAACAGCACATTGGTTTGCATCCCAGCCTGTGATCTTGCAAGAAAAATGAAATCATATGTAATAAAATGTGCTTTTAAAAGTCAACGTTTTCATAATGGTCAGTGAAACTAATGGACTTAAGAGTGTTTTCAGTTTTCTGTCAGAAAATGTTTGGGTAAACAAGTGTCTGCTCTCAGTTGCGATGTGCATATGAGTAAAGGGATTTGTGTCACACTCAGACACGTGTTCTTGGTGTGCATCTGCACCTTGGAGTGCTCAGAACATTCAAATCTGCACTCCTGCCTGAGCCATTGCAGTGGGAGGAATCAGATTATGGGCTTTCAACTGGCACCCAAAGTATGGGTGGAAGGAGTTGGATGTTTGAGAGAAAATGGAGCAATTCTGTTGATTCAGGAAATGAGAAACTGACTGGAGTGAGATGCAATCTGTGGAAGTTCACATGCCTGAGTCCCCCTAGAACTACTTCCTCTCTCTTATTTTGATGCCCTTAAATTTAAGGGGAGATGATTCATGTCTGTATTGGGTAAGGCATCTCTCCAATTTAAAGCATCTTCCTTCTTAGCACTGTGATATTTCGAGGGAAGGCAAGTCTGGTGAAAGGAGGTAATAGCCACTTGTTTAAAATTCTCAGCAAATCAGGCAAAAAGCTTTCATGTAGTTGGATAATGGACAAGTGTGTATCTTGGAAAATAAACAAGATAAAATACAGGCTGATAGATCTGTTCTTCTTAGGTTTTATATGGGGAAATTAGTCTGGCCACTCAATAGATGATGAAATGATTAGGTAGAACCTTCTATCTAGCTGCATACATAGGGTTGTAGAGATTTGATTATGTGAAAAATAACAATGGAGGCTCAGCTTTTTAGGGATGAGGATGGGTTAAAATAATTTACAGAGAAATTACTGTAATTAAAACCACTCTAGCTGGTATTCAGTCTGTTTGTCTCCTTCCATTAAGGGTGCATCCTCAAGTTTGCATTAATATTCTCTGTGCCTCATGGTGTTCTAGGAACTCTTTCATTTGCCACTCCATGTAAATTTAAATTCCAGCCTCCCAGTCAGTGTTTTGAATCACTGGGATATTGAGTAAGTATATAATTCTTAGCTTAGACTCTGAACATCTGTTGCCATTTGTGTCCAATATGTAATTACAGCAGGGGGAGCTGGACAATCGGAGATTAAAAAGATGCTGCTTAATCTTCCACCACATGTTTCTACTTAAAAAGAATAACAGACTGGAGAAATCTCATGGCAGCTTGTGGTGTATCTTCTTCTCCCCCTGTCCTTACTCAACAGATCAACTCAACAGCTTCATTTGATCTCTGTCTGAGATTGCCACAGTCCTTCTGTTTGGGTCTGGGAGTGTGTTCACTTAGACCTGGCATAGCCCAGGTTCTAGGGCATGTTCTGAAGGACTCCATTCCTGGTTTTCCTCGATTAAAATATTGTGCCTTGTGGTAGTCCTTTCTCCTCTAATAATATATTTATATAGAGTTATTTTTACCAGCCATTTGGAGAGAATGGGCACTAGGAGAGCCTGTCGAAAAGGATAACACAATTCTTCCTCAAGAGTTCTGCCTGTGCCATGGAGTGTGCTGGACATCAGACCAGGAGGAGAGCCTGTTTTCTTCCTTTCTCAAGATCAAGCTGTTGATTTTCCAGTGGGAGTACTCAAAAGCTTTTACAGGAGAGTTAAAAGCAGCAGCTGTGGTGCAGTGGAGGCAAAGCATCAGGAAAAGGGCAGTAACCAGAGGTTGTAGGGTCATAAACCTGGCAAATTACCTAAGAGCTGATTCCAGACAGTGACCTTTAGGAAGAGGCTGGAAGGACAAATTGAGTGCTCAAGACCAGGCTGGATGGGGCTCTGAGCAAACTGGTCTAGTGGAAGGTTCCCTGGTCGTGTCAGGGGGTTTTGAACCGGATGATCTTTAAGGTTCCTTCCAATCCAAACCATTCCATGATTCTGTCCGGATCAAGGGATGTTGCAGAAGC
The DNA here is from genome assembly GCF_965178545.1 of Coloeus monedula. NCBI lineage: Eukaryota > Metazoa > Chordata > Aves > Passeriformes > Corvidae > Coloeus > Coloeus monedula. The sequence continues at coordinate 115,709,166 of NC_138783.1, forward strand.
AGTGGGAGAGAGAAGCAGTGACGTCCTGCAGAGGAAGGAAGGAGGGAGGCTGTGGGTTTCTATCACTTCAGGACATGTGGAGACACATTAAAGGAGCCGCTCTCAGGGTGCTGCCCACGTGGACCGGCTGTGGGTCGGCTGCCAGTGTGTGTGTCCCTCCCACGGGAGCCTCGTGAGATGCTGCGGGGGTGTGTGTGATGCTGAGTAAGGAAGTTGTGCCTCTTTCATTGACTGGGAGAACTTTCTGTCCTCTGCAAGTCTTTGAAAAAATGTGAGTGCAAAGTTGTAAGAGATTGACAAAACAGTTGCTGTATTTCAGTGAAAAGCATTTCACTCATTTTGTACTCAAGAGGGGAAACTGATTTTACTGCTGGTTGGAATAGCAACAGCCAGTGAGATGTGCCCAGTATAGACAGATATCCATTCTAAACTAACACAGTTTTCGTATTTGTGCTGTTGGCTGGTGTGCTTTTCCAAGTACATCCTTCTAGTCTCTATTAAAACTCCAGAAGGTTGGGGTTTTTAGGGTTTTTTTTGCTTGTTTGTCGGGGGTGTGTGTGTGTGTGTGTGTGTGTGTTTTGTTTGGTTTTGGGTTTTTTTAAGAGCTAATCTACTGAAAAATTCATTTCCCCTGATTTTCTTTAGGACAAAACTGAAATAATTTTTTTTTTCCCCAAAAAGAAAATTAACTTGCATGTCACCTCAAGAGAATTGTGGTTTTCTTAGAAATGGGCTTTGGAACTTGAAAGGATTTATTGAGAGATATTTTTGAGACACTGAATTTCAAAGTGTCAGATGTATTAGGTTCAGCCCTTAATATAATGACATGGTAAGGTGGTCTGCCAGACTTACCCCCTTAGAGAGGGTTTTGCTCAAGCACTGTGTTCTTTCAGCTGCATAGGGACAATTAAAGAATCACTATTTACTTGTTCACTTTGAAATATAAACACAACTATACCATAAACATCCTCAGAATTTCTTTAGATGGGAAATGAATAACAGTGACATGGACGGGGGAGTGCACAATGTTGGGTGTTGGAAGGCAGTCACAAGTAATGCTTCCCCTTTCCAGTCTCACTGCATTTTATCCCCTCTCCTAGTGCATCTTTAATCCTGGAATAAGCAAATAAAGATAGAAGAGACCTGGGCCTGGACTCAAGGCTTGCTGGAAGCAGTTGGGAACAGTCTCTTTGGCTTTGGTGTGACCTGCAGCTGTCCCTGCCCTCCCTTGTGTGCATCCTCTCTGTGCTTGAGATTTCTGTCCCTTCCCTCCTTCTCCAGGCATGGACATCATCTTTGCCTCAGCACCAAGGGCCTGCACAAACATCTCCTCGAGCTGCTTGCCCTGGATTAATCCACTTAGAGAATCAATCCCAGAATCCCAGAATCCCTGAGGTTGGAAAAGCCCTCCCAGCCCATCCAGTCCCAGCTGTGCCCGATGCCCACCTTGTCCCCAGCCCAGAGCACTGAGTGCCACCTCCAGCCCTTCCTGGGACACCTCCAGGGCACTCCAAACCTCCCTGGGCAGCCCCTGCCAAGGCCTGAGCTCCCTTTCCATGGGGAAATTCCTGCTGCTGTCCACCCTGAGCCTGCCCTGGCCCAGCCTGAGGCCGTTCCCTCTCCTCCTGTCCCTGTTCCCTGGCAGCAGAGCCCGACCCCCCCGGCTGCCCCCTCCTGTCAGGGACTTGTGCAGAGCCACAAGGTCCCCCCTGAGCCTCCTTTGCTCCAGCCTGAGCCCCTTTCCCAGCTCCCTCAGCCGCTCCTGGGGCTCCAGCCCCTTCCCAGCTCCCTTCCCTGCCCTGGACACGCTCCAGCCCCTCCAGGGCTCTCCTGCAGGAGCCACAACTGGGCACAGCCCTCGAGGGGCCTCTCAGTGCCCAGCACAGAGGGACAATCCCTGCCCTGCTCCTGCTGGACACACAATTCCTGATCCAGCCCAGGGGCCAGTGGCCTCCTTGCCCACCTGGGCACCCCTGGGCTCGTGTCCAGCCGCTGGCACCAGCACCCCCAGGGCCTTTTCCACTAAGCCACTTCCCAGTCATTCTGCCTCCAGCCTGTATCATGAAATTAGAGCAACTTCAAGGGGCTGAAATGGAAAAATAACAGCATACAGGGAGTTCAGATATGTGTCAGACCACTTATAGTGAGGGGCACATCAGGAAAGCTGTTCCACATAAGCTGAATTCTATGTTTCCTTCATCCAAGATAAGCACCAGACCCTTTGACATCATGAACTTGAGGCCCTGGCCCTGGCCCTGGCCCTGGCCCTGGCCCTGGCCCTGGCCAGGTGAGTTTAAGCTTGTGGAGCATTTCTTGCCTGAATCAGTTCTCTGGTTCCAGTAAGACAGTGTGTGGAGCAGCAAAATGCAGACATTGAACTTGAAGCTGACAGATTATTTACAGAAAATGTGTGGGTGTGTGGCTGTGTGTGTTTGTCTGCAGTTTTGTGCTGCCTAAATGCCAGTGGCCATTTCACTACATTTATAAACTTTGCAGAGTGTTTAAACCAGCCACAGGAAAATATGGGGAGGTTTAAGAGTCAGCAAATTCATGACCTGCATGGTTCTGGATGTAGCTGGCATGGCTCATTCTCAGCTATTGTTAAACTTGCTTTCACAGCCAATACTGAAAAAAATAGTCTTTTATTGCACCACTACTGTTTTCTAGTTATTCACTTTTCGCCTTCTTTGTTGTTTCTAGAGCCTGTTTTTCCCAAGAACCTCCAACCCACCTCAATTTGACAGAACTTTGATCTCCTCAAGAATATTTCAGAAGTTTTTGCTGTAAGCTTACATTTTTTAAGGGGTTGTATAATGCATTTTTCCATCTTCTATGGCGTCTTCAGAAAAACATGTCAGGAGAAACATACTTAAGACAGTAGAATTTAATTATGCATTAAAGTGCATCAAAATCCATTTTACTCTGTGGACCAGAATAATGGTACAAGCATCTTCACAAAGATTTGTTGGATTTTGCCAATATATGTTTCTTAGAGTAGCCTGTGCTACTCCTTTGTTTTGGACCTGCATGAAATCTTTATTTGTATGAGCTCTTAAGTCACTTTTACTCTGTCTGTATATAAACAAACGAGAGCATCTCAACAGTGTGATTTCATGCATTTATCTCAAAGTTTATGATGAAAATGTGGTGACTGAAATGTACCTATGTACTTACAGAACAACAGACATTGTTGGAGCCTGATTGCATTTCTTCCCCTTACTTTAAAGACCTACTTGTTTTAGTGATTTGTGATTTTTTGCTTCAGTGGTAGTGATTTATATTACAGAATATATCACAATCCTTTTGATCATTCTAAGCTGAAGAAATCCTCCCAGTGGAAGATCATGAGGAAAAATCAAGTTCTAATTTTCCATTGATACATCTGCCCTCACTAGGTGGTGGCCTGAGTTCAATTTATCTAATATTGTGCAGAAAATTTGTGACCAAAAGTTTGGCCAAAATATCTAATATTGTGCAGAAAATTTTGGCCAAAAACTCAGGCTGGGACCCTGAGTTTTGTTTTTTCAATTGCCCACAACAACATTGTCTTACGGAGAGGTCTGAGGGTTGTGTAGTTGTGTCATTTCACAAACAGAGCAGGCTGTTTCAACATGAAAATGTCCTTTATTTTCATGATTAAATGGGCCCAGTTTCTTAAATGCAGAATGAGTTGTCTGCCCTTCTTTCCTCCTAAACATGCTTTTGTCAAATGACTGCACATTCTTGCAGAGCGATTAGAGAGTGACAGCTGCAGGAAACCTTCAGCTCTGCAAGAAATTGATTGATAGTCAGTGGTGGACACCTGCATATCGTGCCCCTCTTGAAATGCATTCACTTAATCCCAGGGGCATTAATTTAATCTAAACTGTGTTTGCAAACTTGAGCACACTGCTGAAGCTGAAGGGGGGAATTTGTTTGTGGGGAATAGTGTGTAACACAGAGTGTGTAATACTAAACTTGTCTCAGAGTAGAAAGATCCGGGCATTTGCTGAGGATGAGATGTACTTCCAAAGTCCTGTTCCTTAAAATGCACGTAAAAATAGCCAAGCTCTTCCCTCACAGACACCACTTAATTTGTTCACTCCAGTGACAGTCGTTTAGCATTTCAGGGGCTGCAGAAGCTGCAACTTGTAACTCTTTGGAGAAGAAAATTTTATCTTCTGTCTCATTAGCTTTCTTCCAAGTTCATAATTTTTTCCCTGTGCCAGGCAATGTTTGCAAAGCTTCCAGTCTCAGAAATTCCTTATCACTTTCACAGTGCTGTCGCTGTTGCAGTGTGTTTTTCCATTGACTCCACCAGGCCAATAATGGCTATTTGTCAGTGTACCCAGGAGTTATATTGACCTGTATCATGCCAAATTTCATCAGTGTGTTTGCAATTCCCAAGCTTTTTGGCACAGTAAATGCGTTACATAGTTGGCAATGGTCAGAAATTGCAGTTTTGTGGTGCTAGGAAAATAATTAGAATAAAACTATATTTCCTATCTGCTAATGGAAAGCATGAAGTTCTTTTAATGAATCCATAGGCTGATGTTCTTATGGGGGCATTCGTCTCTCCACCCCCTCCTGCCCCAACAAAATGGATTTTCTGACATTTCTGTGACCTCTTAGAGAAAGAATTAGGTGCACAGTTACCAAGCAACAGAAAGTCAGGCAACACACTTTCGAAGCCCTCTAATTGCCCATAATGGTAAGAGCAGCATCCATGTTCACAAAAGCTTCATCTCCTTGGTACTTTCTCTGCTTCAGGAACTCATTTACCTTTTATTGCCGGGGTGGTGTTAAGCTCTAACCACCAAAGGAGGAGCGGGAAGTCTGAAGGCTCGGGAGCCTTGGAGCTGCTCTGCATATAGAGGGCCATAAGGATTGTCATTTTCACAATTCATGCCTCACATTTCACTTATCCAGAATATTTTAAGTGCTTAACTCGCAAGAGAGAAGGCACATTCATCTCTACAATATTAAAACCAAAGTGTATGCGAAAAAATAACTTACAAAGTCTTTCAAAGATTTAAATGAGAGACCAAAGAAAGGCTTTAAAGCACAATGTATTCTGACAAGTTATCCTCTAAGGATTTAAAATGACATGTTTCATGAGTCACACAATGAAGTCTCTATGGGGGGTGGGGGAGAAATACATGAATACATGTTTGAGACTTTGAAGGATTTCTTTTTTTTTTTTTTTCTCCTCCAGCTTGTACCCTGACTGCATGTGAGGAGTCAAACTGCCCCTTCCTTGCATGTCATATCTGGGACACTGTGTGCCACTCCTTCCTGAAGCTTTTCCAAGCTTTTGCATTTTATCCAATGACTGTAGCAGTCTCCATCCACTTTTCACAACCCACTTTCCTCAAGGGGGATTTAGGAGTGTTTTTCTTCAGGCACTGCATGGCTCCTCATGGAGACCATCATGAAGGGACAGTCCTAATCTTTGCCACTGGGCATTTTGACTTCCCTGTGCAGGATGGTGCTGGGACAAGTGGCAGTCACTGACTTCACTCTGCTGCTGCAGTTCCTTAGGGAAACCCTTTCAGTCCTGGGTGGGAGAGGTGGTGTGTCTGTGCTCTGGGCATCAGTGATCTGCTTTCCCTCTGTCCAGCAAGGGGTAGTTTTTGTGTTCAAAAAGGGCTTATTGGTATTTCTGTATGTACTTTCATTTATTTGCAAGCATACAGACAGTGTTCATTAAAAACAAATAAAGCTCTGGAGCTTCCTTCTTGTGTCATTCTCACTGGGGTTAACTCTGGCAAAGTTAATAGACATTATATTGGCATAAATGAACACAGGGCCACAAACTAAAGTTTTTTGTCCCAAGACCTAAAGAAAACCACACTCTAAACTTGGCACTCTGAGCAAAAAAGCACCTTGCACATGAGCTGTCCCTCCAATATTTTTTTTCCTTCTGCTTCTGTCCTCCAGCAGAAGTGAGGTTTAATGGAGTGGTATCATATAGTGGAGGTGAAATGGCCACACAATCTGTCACATGCTGTAGCTCCAGCCCAGCAAAGCCTGTAGGCATCTAAGAGCTTTCAGAGAGTCTCACAAAATGACACAATTCTTCAAAATGAGCCATGAATTGCCAAGAAATGTGCACACAGGGTAGGTGGGGGCTCAGAATTTTGAACTTAGAGAGAATAAAAAGAAGCTGAGGTTAAAGTATCTACACGTACACAGACATTTGAGCTGCATTTTCTATTTAGGGCCTTTTTACTTCAATGACTCTGCAATTACCACCTTTTCCAGAGGAGTTACTTCGAAAATACTATGTAGCTTCTTGTATCTGTCTAATTAACTTGTCTCATGACTGTAAGTGGAATGTACCATAATTTCCAATGTGGAAAGAACTTCCTTGGAACCATGTTCTGACAATTCAAGAATATTTCTGCTATTTTCAGTTCTAAGGGTGGGTATTGTTTGGAGACACACAGTCTGGAGGTGTGAGAGGAAAGTGAGAGTTATTGTATTTGCCCATTGCCTAAAATGAAGCTATTTTTCCTGGGTTTAGCTAACCTGTTTTTAATAGGAATTGATCATACTGTGAATTAAAATTTTCATTAGGAATTACATGTTAGAAGAGCAGTAGTAGTTCTGGCTGAATTTGGATTTTTATTGCTATAGGGTCCCTTAGAGCATATTTCTGCTGAGTCTTGCTGTTAATGTGGAAATATGAGGGGTATCCTCTTAACAATTGTACTAACCCCTTAAATCTCGCCCACCTCCCTGTTATTATAAATTTAAATATTAACAATGTAATTAACTACTGTTGGTAGATACATCTGGAGAAATATGCTGTGGTTCTCTCTAATTAGGCATGTTTTTGTTGGTATAAAAATACTGACCAGCAAAATAATGGTTTTCTATTGGAAATGAAGAGAAGATGAAGAATGGGATTTTCATTGCTCATTCTTCTCCCCAATCCAAAAGGGACACACATCCATACGTGTAACCATCCATACGTGTTCTCTCCAAATGCTTTGTAAAAGCTTTGTAAGCCTGAACCACTACCTTCTCTCTTTCTCTAAACATGCTGCAAGGAGTAAGTCCAACATCCTTCTGGCTTTTTTCCTCTTAGTGGTTAGCATTATACTTCCCAGCAGAATATTAACCATCTGCCATGGATTTTATCTACTATTATTGCAACTTCGATAAAGTCCCTGAAAGATTTTTAGTGGAACTTTAATCCCCCCCAACTCACGTCCCTGAGCATTTCTACGTAGGTTGCTTCAGAACACTGAAATGAGCAGTGTTGCAGCCATATCCTAATTGAAGGGTTCTACCTCTACACCACAATGAATTACATGGGCTGCCATCAGTCAACTGCCTTAGGGAGATGCCAGATCTCTAGGGAAAATTTCCCTTTTCTGGTGCATGTGGGGGGGGGGGGAAAATGAAGTGCATCTTTTAGAAAGAACAAGTTCCTCCATATTGAAATGTCTCACAAAGCTGGGATCTGTGTGCAAATTAGCTGGATATGCATGAAAAAATGTCCAGGGACTGAAAATGGGTTGAGGAGAATGGATCCCTTTTCCATTTCTGATATAATAACATATGTTTACTTTCATGAAGCTAAAAAAAGTCTCCTTATGGAGAAAAGAGGATGGGGGATCCTAACTTTTAGCCCCTTCCTCCACCTTCTTCATTCAATTATCTGCAGAGGTAAACAATTCATTTCTGTGGGGAACAGTTCACTTTTCAAAGTATTTTCAAAGAGGAGCAGGTCAGACCCTCATCTCCTTTGCAGCACAAACTCATCTGGGAAGTTTTCTATCTCTGTCTCTCACCTCAAGGACCTTTGGCCCTGATCTAGAGACCCCATTTTTTTTCTGTATTCAGGGTGGAATCTAGAGCTGTCAGTAGAGAAAAATATGAAACCATCTGTCATTCTCAAATTCCAATCGTCTTTCTATTGATGGCACTTCTGGATTCTGGACTTGCAGCCCTCAGCATCTCACCCTCTGCAGACTTCTTCTCTAGCTCTCAAAAATAGAAACTTGCTCTGGGATTTTTCCTGGAAAGCACCATGAGTTTGCAAAAATGATTGCTGCGAAGAACCTCAACTGAATAGCAACCCTTGTGAGCGTGCTCAAGAAAAAACACTCCTGTATTGCTGTGGAGTGTAACTGTAACTGTATTTTATTTATTTCATGAACACCATGCACTATTGCAGGCATAGATTAGTCAGTCAAGTCAGATGTAGGCGTCTGGGGCTTTTGGCACTTGTTATGCAAATAGCAAACAGCAGTAGTAACTCACTCCTATAGGTAATGACAACATGTATCTGCTGCCTTATTTTGTGTGCTCATTCTGCTCCTCGGAGCTGTCTGCACCTTGGGGCAAGTGTCAGGGGAAGACTTACTAGCTCCAGCCATGCACACGTAATATTAAAAAGCCAGGGAGCTGTAGATGGCATCTCCCTGCTCACTGTCACACCCTCCTCCTGAATGCAGTGAGTACCATTTCACAGCAAGGAATGGCCTTGTTACCCAGCTTGGAGCGTGGCAGCAGTACAGCTGTGACTGATTGCTGCTTGTCTTCATCCTCTTGGCTCCAAAACTGTCACACTTTCACCCTCTGACGTCTGGGTCCTGCTACAGATCATCTTGTGTCTGGTTCTAGTTCTTGAGGGTGCAGATCATGAGTAGCTTCTGTGTCTGGCTTTCACAGACCCACTCCTGGAGGTGTGATCTTGGAAAGGGGGTTTGAACAGGGATTCAGAGAGGCTGAGGCAGCAGGGAACTGGCTGAGGTCCTCGCAGCTGCTTCAGTCACTGCAGTGAGGAGCTGTCCCTGCAGCTGGTCCTGGTGGACTCTGCAGAGCTGGGGTGTGTGCTCAGCACAGTGCTGGGCTCTGGGTGCCTTTGTGGAGCTGTCTGGGACATCCACCTGGAAAAGGGAGCTTTAAAGTGCACTTTGGGTTTGATCACCCCAGGTGTCCCCGCTCCTGGTGGGGACACAGGGCCCGCAGTGATGGAGGACTGGCCTTTACAAGGGAACTGGCACTATTTCCTGGGAGCAGTTTTGTTTTAAAAAATGAAAGCTGTCTCTTCAGCCAGGATGAATGAAGATGGAGGGAAAGATTTTTGTATTGCAGAGCAACATTCTACAAAGTCTCTGTGCCCAAATTATTTTCAGTTTTGGCAACCAAGAGGCTGGGTCATCAGAGTCAGAGCAGAAATAAAATGGGAGAAAATCTCAAACTGGGGAGCCTTTCTTTTCTCTTCTGAATTTCCCCTACTCAGGCAGATGTGGTTCTGTTTAGCTTTTTCTTTTTTTTTTATTTTTTCCCTGAAAAACTTTACATGAAAAGAGTTAAGCAGTCAGCTTTTTGGCTTTGACTTGGTTTGTCCTCATTGCCGTGGAGAAGCTTTTGTCTTCTCACCTCAGATCCTTACCAGCCATCCCTGTGTACTCCCTGCATGGGCTCAGCATCCCTGTCTGTGGACTGGATTTGCAGAGCATTTTCTGCAGACCAGGCTTCCAACCTTTCAGGAACACCCCTCACTCACAGTTTCCATGCTCAGGTGGGGAGCAGAGTGCCCAGCCCTTTGAGTAGGGCAGCTTGGCCCCTTCTCACTATACTGTTTTTCCTGAGGAGAGCTGCTCCAGACCTTCATGGGTGACAGCTTTGCTGTTCCTCAGGGGTGACCTTCAATGCAGGTTTGGCTCAGGATGCACATTCTTGTGCACAAGCTCTTGGAGAGCGCAAGCTGTCACAGGGTGACCAGGTTGCAAACTCCTGGGTGCCCCAAATTAGTTGTTAACACTTCAGACAGAATCTTCAGGTGCTTCAGTCAGCTGTTAGCTCCATCTCTGAGTTTTTTCTGGAATGCTTTGCCAACAGAAGGCAAGATCCTCTAAATAACCTTTTCCTTGTCTCCTGGAAGGCCCTCTAAGTAAGACAAAATGAAAGTATCGTTTTTGATGTACACACGTTCACTTTCTGGATCTGCTTTTACAGATTGGATACATCTTATTGTGCTCTTTACCCACGAATGACGAGGCCAAACCTGATCCTTTTCAGAGGCAACACAGGTTTGATTTTCAGGCTCACAATGACCTCTGAATGCTCAGACTTGGTGGAAGCTGGGAATATTTTGTAGGAAAAAGGTTCTGTAGCAGCTCCTTCTCCTAAAGGCAGGGGTATGGTCTATTATGGTCTGTTCATGGTCTGTAGAAGAAATGAGTGGTTTGATCCAGCTTCGGATGAGTCATTTCATTTTAACCAAGAGAGATGCAATGTTTACTCCTCCTTGTTTTCCCCACAGCAGAGAAGGTTGGTGCACTGCCCACTTTGCAGTGGGTGGGAGAATGCAGGGTGCTGTGGGAACAGGGACAGGCACTGTCTTTGTCAGCAACCTCCAAACCTGCCCACAGTCCAGTGGACACGTAATATTTTACATCAAAGGAGAACCAAGGCTGCAAAACTCTGACTAAAGGCAGCGCTTGCAACCTGCTTTCCCAGGAGTGTGTGCTTAGTCCTGTCCTGTTCAGAGAGCTCCTGGATCAGAGTATGTGATTGCATAATGAAAGCTATGCATGAATAGAGAACTAGATTTATAGCTTCACATGGTTCCCTTTTGTTTGGCTTTTTAAAAAAGCGTTTGGTTGAGCAATGCAACATTTTGAATGTAGTCCTTTAAAAAAGAATCCCGGAAGATTGAAATCAAATCACATGAGACCTTAGTGAATCCTTTGTACCAGTTGTCATTAGATTCCCAGTTCAGGTCTCAACCACACAACCCCCATGAATGTCAGGGAGCAATGACTGCTTTTTCTTCTATCTATTATCCACAAAAAAAAAGACTGGAAGACAGACATTGCTATGGGGTCATATAGTGTTTGCTAGCTACAAATGTTTGAAGGGTATTTCTTAGATTTTATTTGTGACTTTGGGGAGTTCGGTCACTTAGAGGTGTCACTGATGGGGACATAAACTTCATACATTCATGCAGACAGACAGGATGAGTCATTGGTGGAGACCTGAATCTGCCACCTTGCAGCTGAAGTCATAATTTCACATCTGCAGGGAGTGAAATATTCAATTGGCAAATGATCCCATATCTAAGATGGGCAAAAGTTTACAATGGCCTGCTTCTCTCATGAAGGTTTGAAACACAGCCTTTGTCCCTTGACTGGAATCATACACAAGGAAGTAACAAGGAATTCCCCTGTTTGACTGGAATTTCTAGTCACAAACAGGAGCCAATATATCTGCACGTCCTGGACACTGGCATGGCCAGTGAAGGGAGCCCACAAGAAAGGTGGAGAGAGGCTACTTATGAGGGCCTGCAGTGACAGGAAAAGGGGAATTATATAATAGAATCATGGAATCTCAGAATGGTTTGTGTTGGAAGGGGTCTTAAAGATCATTCAGTTCCAACCCCCCAGCATGAATAGGGACAATTGCAATATCCCAGGTTGCTCAGAGCCTCGTCCAATCTGGCCTTGAACATTTTCTGGGGTGGGGCATCCGCAGCTTCTCTGGGCAGCCTGTGCTAGGGCCTGCCCACCCTCACAGGGAACAATTTCTTACTAATATCTAATCTAACCCTACTCCGTGGGAAGCCATTCCCTGGCTCCTGGCCCTCCATGCCTTGGGAATTGTCTCTCTCCAGGTTTCCTGCAGCTCCTTCAGGCCCTGCAAGGCCACACTGAGCTCAGCCCAAAGCTTCTCCTCTCCAGGCTGAACAATCCCAGCTCTCGCAGCCTTTCCTCCCAGCAGAGCTGCTCCATCCCTCTGCTCATCCTGCTGCCTCCTCTGGCCTCTCTCCAGCAGCTCCACGTCCTCCCTGTGCTGGGACCTCAGAGCTCAAGGGCTGATATCTACTCGCTGTGTCATACTATAAATACAATAAATATCTGACCATGCACGTGTCATTTGTTCCTGCCCCTGACAAATGGATGCTAATTTTGGTGTCTATAACAGATTCCTGGATAAGCATACACTAATAACAAGTGAATCAAGAGCAAGTAGGGGAATAGAAATTCAAGGCAATGCGAAAGAATTCCAAGCAATGCAATTCAAAGGTTGAGAATGAAACCAGTCTGTGAGGTCTGTGGGCAAATGGGGGGGTGGGTGCTGCAAAGACTCCTGGCTGACCCACTGGCACTGACACTGATTTGGGACTAGTGGCATTTGGTCCAGTGCTTTAAAGGTCTAATGACATCTCTCGCTGTCCCAGCTAATAAACATGAGAGGTGTGGACTGGCTGCGTGCTGATTGCAGTTTATGAAATAAACAGCAGGTGGGAGAGAAGCAATAGGCATCCTCCTAGACCTCCAGCTAACAATGCCACATCTGACAGTATGTAGCCTGCTAGACCCAAAATCAAACCTTTTATACCATGCTCCTTGGAAACGGGGAGGGGTGGGAAGGAGTAGAGTGGTGAGGCAGAGGAAGGGGGAAGGTGGAATAATGGGATTTGTGTATGAGATTATTTTTCTTTTTGCTCTCTTTGGTCCTTCTTTTCCCATTTCATACTCATATATTTCTCTGTTGCCTGACAGTTTTGTCATCTGTTGGCCTTTCCCAAGCAGTCTGCCTCCAGATGATATCTGCCTACCTTGGTGGCAGGCACCTCCCTGACTATTCATCTGTCTCTTACCTCCTGCCTTTATGTTTTGTCAATCTGTTTATTTCAAATCCGTTTCTCTGGGCCCCATCTTGCTCCTGTCCTTACGCCTATCCATCTGTCTCCATTAAAATCTGAATATTGAATATCAATAAAAATAACACAGCCTGTTTGGGGAGGAGGTCATTTGCGTGATGCTTTATGACTGATTGTTGATTTGTGGTCAAACTCCACGGTCATAAAGGGGCTGTGCATCAGGCAAATGACATAAAATGCACACATCAGCAATTAAAATCAGCTGTATTATCTGGGCACCCAGCAGGGCTGCCTAGTTAAGGCCCTGCCAATGTTTTGATTATTACAACTCTGTACAAGAATTCACGCTGTTCCTCTCTCCTCAGCCCCACCTCTGATACCCGACCCTTCCTCTCTTTCTGTGTGCCTCACGGCTGACCCTGCGCTTGGCTTCTCCCCTGCGCGATGGAGCTTCCTCGATCTTTCCTTCCCACCCTCCAAGTCAATCGCAGTGCGATGCAAAATTCTCTCCCTCCTCCCTAAACACAGACTGCATTTCTCCACTTCGGGATTCCTGCCAGCAGCGATGTTTTCCTACCTGCCGCGTCCATTCCAAACGCCTCGTCCCGGTGAACCCCACCTGCCTCTCGCTCTGTCCTTCCCTGTGCTCAGCCCCCCCGGCTCCCCCCTTGCAGGGCAAGGCGTTCTCATCACCTGAGCGCTGCAGGAGGGAGGATGCCAGGAATTGTGCGGAGCTGCTGGACTGCAGCAGGAGCCCCGGCTCTGCCTGCCCGCAGCTGCCTGGAGCGGGGCTGCACGGAGAGGGTGTCTTTCTCCATCACCTTCACGCTCGCTGCACGCTCTCACATCCCTCCTCTCAGTGTGCCTCACCTTTCTCCCTGCTGCATCTGACTCCCTCCCACAGGCTCTTCTCCCATCCCTTTTTAGTCTCCCTGGATATTGAGCTTCGCCACAGAAATGTTCCCTGACTGTGCCACCCTCTGTTCCCTCTGTGCCGCAGAGTATTTTTGGAGCCACTGGGCCATCTACCACTTGCAGCACATATTGAAAAGACCTTGTGGTGCACAGACTCTGTGGTTATATCTGAGCACTCACCTGTCTTCACATTCCTGTATATTCCTTAATTGTAAACACTTAGGCTGCTTTTAATGAAATTATTTCAGAGTGGAAACTCCATGGAAGTATTTAATTTTGTGCTGTGGGTTTTTTTGGTGTCTGGCCAGTAGACACTCTTTAAAGTAATTCTGTGCTTCTTATTTTTCACTGTGAGGGTGGTCAAACACTGACACAGGTTGCCCAGACAAGTTATGGATGCCCCGTCCCTACAGGTATTCAAAGCCAGGCTGGATGGGGCTTTGAGTAACCCAGTCTAGTGGAAGATGTCCCTGCCCATGTCAGGGAGGCTGGAACAGGGTGATCTTTAAGGTCCCTTCCAACCCAAACTATTTTGTGATTCTATGATTTTGTGATATAGATTTCCTTTTGGTCAAGAAGTTGCAAAAGGGGATGGAGAACAGTACTTCCTGCACCCTCCTTGTGGTCATCTCTGGTCATGGAGTGAATCAGAGATGATATCACCTAACTACAGGCAGGAAACACCATTTGAGACTCTCCAGGATATCCAAAACATCAGTCAGCAGCTGGAAGATATGAGGCAGGCCCTAGAAGAGGCATCTGTGGGGACAGTGACTAAATGAACTCTCTCTTGCTGCTGAATCCTGCAGTGGGTGTCAAAACTAGGCTGTCCTGAGGACACACCCAGATTCCATGCTGCCTCCTTCCCACCTGAAATTCTCCTGCAAGGTGCAGGAATGGGCAGGTTTAGATTTTTCAGCTGCTTTGTTTCTCCATACTAATTAGTTACCTTCTGTGTAACCCTAGGAGACCAACTACTGGTCCAATAATTAAGGGAGCGAGGAGAAGGAAACCTTTGAGATGTTTGACAATCTTTGGATGGATTAGGAGGAACTCCAGAAAAAAGCCACCTGCTTCCCAGAAAAACTTCTGCAGTCTTTGAGATTTGAGCCTACATAATAGTCAGTTAACTCCCACAGTCTTTGTTCCACGATGGTCATTCCCACTGGCAGACCGGGAGACGGGAACAAACAATGCACCAGCTTATGCTGACCACATGGTGCATAAGAAAGAGATTTGACTGGGTGTTTTGCATGAAATGCAGATTTTTGCATGAAAGGGTACAAAATAATGTTTTTAAGTGGTAAATTCTGAACTTTCAACCCCTGATCTGTCTTGCTTAGACATATATCTTACATGATTGTAATTTTCTGGTAGAAGTTTTAGAACTATCAAAGGTAATTAAAGAGGAAAACCAAGGCAAAAAAACCCCTTTTAATTCTCCTTTTCCTACTGTCTAGCATGCAAAGAAATAAAATCACCCAGGCAGCTGCACACCCCTAACTTTGTAATTGCTGGAAATGAGTTCTATTTACCTAGATCGGTTCTTCCATTCCCAAACACTTGTGTCTATCCTGGGTTTGCTGGAACCAGTGACAAAATTCTAACTATCTACAGTGCTGTTGGATCCAATATTCATGGGAAATACTTGTGCTCTGGATGGTTAGGAAGATTTCCATTTCCCATGTGCCTTATTTCCATGTTTTGTAGATTCACAAACTTACTTTGCTTTAATCTGTGGTGTTTGTTTTATTGTGACAGTGAGCAGTAAATTACGCCTTAAAATGAATGCTTTCAAAGCTCTGAGACCAGCCTTAGAAATGTTTCATAAAGTTCTTTGTATGTTTACTTAATGTTTGGCTTTAAAACTGCTTACATGTGCTCAGTATTGTGTGAGGTCACACCAGGATGCCAGGCTGCTTGCTGAGTCACCATTAAGCAAACAGGGGTCTTCCTTAAATTCACAGGATCAGAGAATCACAGAATGGTTTGGTTTGGAAGGGAGATCATCTCATTCCAATGGAAGGCAGGGAACCTTCCATTAGACCAGGTTAACGTCCCATCCAAACTGGCTTTGGTTGACAGGGATTTATACCCCATCAAAACAGATTTCAGTAATTTATTTTGGTGTCTTTTTCTCCATTCCTTTATGATACAACAGGTCAAATGAGGTGCATTTCTCTGGAAGGAAAGAAAAAGTGGTTTTCCTGTGTGTGTGATACAAACCTGAACAAACATTTGTTCATATGCTGCTTGGAAAAGTGAAGTCAGCACCCAACCACAAGGGGAACATGTTAAATAATATTAACTGAGGTGGAAAAGCAGGGGAAAGGCCCACCTGGCCAAAAGTGTTTCCCACTCCTTTGCAAGGGTGTGACATGAGCGTGGCTTCACACTCGAGTGTGTCAGCAGGGTGAGGCAACTGGGGCTGGAAGAAATTTTCCCTCCTCCAGAGCAAACAGCTCTGCTGCTGTGGAGTGAAGTAGGAGGAGATGGAGGGGGAGGATGAGGAGAGAGCACTGTCCCAGAGGGAGGGATGCCAGGCAATAACAGGAAGAACAATTCCAGGGCTTAACTGAAGTCCAGGAAGAGGACAAGATGATGGCACAGGGGGCGTGTTGCTCTCAGCATGCAAGAGGCTGCATTCCATGAGCTGGAAGGGTACCTGCCTGAGGAGGCAGGCAAGGAAATGAACTTGGCATGGGGTGTCATCAGCATGCCAGGCACGAGGCAGGAGCCAGCAGCAGGGTGCCTCCAGGAAACTTGCCTCTCTCTGCAACCTTTAGCAGCCTCATCTCCCCTCCATGGAAGAGACTGGAGGGATGTGAGGGCTGGGCTGATGAGGTGATGGTTGTGCTGATTGGGAGCTTCAGAGGTGAGACTCTTTTCATCGGTGTGCAGGTGCCTGGTAATGCTCCTGGCTGCTGCTTGGGAAGAGGTGTTTTGCTCCCATTTTAGTTTAGAGAGGTGGCCAAACACAAAAGAAATTAAACGTCAGAAATGCATGTTGGGAGGATCCGAGATAAGCTAACAAAAGCCTGGAAATTTGGGGCTACTTTCAGTTTAATGCTGTGATTTTTACCAGCCTTGGGAGAACAGGGAAATGGGTAGTCCCAAGGTCACTTCAAATTACAGGGCTTTGTGGACCATTGCTACTGCTAACAGAAGAGTTGAGCTGGCAGGGGAGAATTGCAGAGGTACAGGCCTATAAAATGTATTATTAAAGAAAATCTGAATGAAATGGCAACCAGAATGGAAAACAGCAAGTAATACTTGCAGCATAAGAAATTCATTTCAGTTTTATGTCCTATAGCTTGGGTATAAATATAAAGCATTGCATTAAAATTCATGATAACAGATTATAGTCTTCTCCCCTATCTGCACCGCTGCAGACATTGTGCTTGCAAGAGAGTTGTGCTGAACAATTTAGGTACAGGATGGATCACTCCTGTGGCACTTTGTGGTGGCTTCCTCCATTCACCAGTTCAAAAGTAGCCAACAAGCAGCAGCACCATGCCCAGTGACAGCCATCCAGACAATCCAGCCCGACATCAGGAGTCAAACTGCTGCAGGTGCTGAGTGATGCTGAGAGGAGCTGTGCTGCTGCGTGGCAGTGGAGGACATGCAGGGACATGCCTGCCTCCCCCTGTCACTGCCAGCTTTTTGATCTTCTGCAATCTTAATGAATTATTTTCTACAACTGTAATGTATTCTAATTCTCTTTAAGATTGTTCCAGATGAAAGGGACACGTATCTATGTGAAACAGAAGTAGCAGCAACACAGCCAGGATTTTGTCACGATTTTCCTTTTAAGACAGCTTTACTGAGCTTCTCACTCTGTTGCTACTGGAGGTTTTTGGTGTCGTGTGTGAAAGACAGAGATTGCTTTCTATTTCCCAGAATTTCCTGGAAAACATCATTAAAATTGTCAAGGTGGATGGTGTTACCCAGTATGTGGAGGGCAGGGATGGATGTAGTTGTATTTTCTGTGGCTCCAAGTTTGAGAAGCAATTAGTGTTCCTAACGTGTAAGGATGACAGGGGTGACATGTTCAGCAGCCTCTGATGGGACATCATTTCTCAGTCAGTTGACGGCTTTGAGAAACTTGCCTGAGGTATTTATTATGTTTGAACAATATTGTAAAATATGTTTGATATCGAAACTTCATGATTACTGGCCTGAGCTCCAAGTTCATGTGATGTTTCCTGTGAAGCTAATGTGCAGCACAGAGCTATTTTGCATTAGAATACTCTTTGATTTAGCAGCATGAGCAAAGTGCTGCTGTAGGGAATACCTGAGCTGAGGAGTTATCTGAGTTTTCTTTCTCCAAGAAAGACAACAGGGTTCTTCAAAAGACAATGAACATTTTGTAGTGAACATTTTGTGAGACACGAATGGCATTAGCATTGTGATTTGGAGAGACAGGAAAAACTCACAGTTCTGATTGCCTTCGATTAAGGCTCTGTCCATGCCTTTACACTTCCAGTTTCCTGCCCAGATTCCCTGACAGATGGCCCAGAAAGGGTGTGGAGTCTCCCTCACTGGAGATAATCCAGAACTGTCTGGACACAATCCTGTTCATGGTGCTCTGGGATGGCCCTGCTGGAGCAGAGAGGTGGGACCTGGTGACCCACTGTGGTTCCTTCCAGCCTGACCCATTCTGTGAGTCTCAGTGGATGCCAGTGCAAGGAAACTCCAAAGAGTTATTTAGTTATTTAGTTTTTATTTAGTTTCTCACAGCAGGCCATTGAGGGTCTCTGGAAAGCAAAGCAACTCTCTCCTGCCTATGCATGATGTGCCTGCACGAAGCTTTGTGTCTTTGAATCAGTGCTTGATGTGATAAACTCATACTGATCCATGTCAGTTCGTGCATTTTACTTGCTCCATTCAGTGAGGAAACTTCTAATGGTCACCAGTTTTGTGGGGATGTGCTTAATGCCGTAAATAAAAATACTTAGCACTGTTCATCAGCAGGATGACCTTGGGATGAGCTGCCTGGAGGATCTGAGCTTCAAACGGGTGGACAGCACCATGCCAAGGAGGAGCACGTGCAACTGGAAATGTCAGCTCTGGCTCCATCGCTGGCTGTGCAGCTGGGTGCATTTTACACTGGACAATGCTCCTTTCTGGGAGAGGCACAGGGAATGAGTTCACCATTCAGGGGCTGCATTCAGCAGCACACAATCCCCAGTGAGTCACTGCCGAAACCACGGCAGGACAGGAAATCACAGCTGCCTCCTGTGCAGTTATCAAATATCCCCCCCGCTGGCAGGCACAGCCGCCCCCAACACGAGCAAGAGGTGATTTTTACCCTCTCCTTTGTCTAGGTCTGAATCAAGCCCAGCACTTCTACCCCCTCTATCAGTACAGAGAGATTTTTTTTAAAAAAATGACATGAGCCATGTGTGATTGGTGTGGTGACAGCTCCTGTGGGCAGCAGTCAGGCAGCAGCAACAGCTCTGAGATGGATGAATTGCAGAAAATAATCTTTTGGGTCAGCTTGGAACCTAAAGTTGGGAAAGGCTAATGTAGCTAATTTCACTGCTAATCAATTTAGCAGAAGCATCCAGTTAATATAGTCATGTACTAATCCTAAATAATTTTTCTGGACTTTCCCAAGGGCCTCCAGTATGATGTTCTTTGATGCTAAAAGCTCTGGTTTCTCCCTATCACTTGCAACTTTGAATGTGCTGTTCTGCATTTTCAGAACGAAACTCTGCAGCGTGCAGAACACTGATGGTATACAGCAGGATGAAATAAATTAAATTTATTGCAGTACAGGTAGCACAGTGGACACTGCATAACTTCATTTCTTTTCATGTTTAATTCTAAAAAAATCCCTCCCCTGAGATTATCTGATTACTCTTCTCTGGATTTTGAATTTTGTTGGATTTCTAGTCTAGTTTGCTGGGAATACACAATTAAAGGAAAGCCTTGACTATAGTGTTATAAATGAAGTAAATATATTCAAGGCCAGGAGTGGGGATAAATTCAGAAATACAGTAAAGTCTCCAGAGGGGCAGTGATCGGATGCACTGTCTGGGTCAATAATGTGTCTGTGGAGGGGAAGCTGGGACAGTATGAGCCTTTCTCTACTGCTCGTGTATGAAAACGTACAGATCAGCTTCTCTGAGGCCCTGGGTGAGTGGAGCTGCCTGCACTGTCAGACAAATTCAAGTGATGTGAGAACGACCTCCAGACCTTCTCTTGCCCTGAAGCTCTCCAGCAGAAGTTGCTTTAAGAACAAGCCTTTCTGGACCAAGTGGTTTGTCCATTTTGGGGTGACTGTACCCACTGGCCAGGTAATTCCCATAATTTTGAGCTGTGTCTTGGCTTACATTGCAGATACAGGAGCTGTCAGAGGCAGCTCAGAAGTGATTATGAACATCTGCCTTCTGGATCCATTGAGAAACAAAAGGTTTGTTTAACCATGGAACTTTTGCCATTCCTTCACAGAATCACAGAATCCTTTAAGTTGGAAAACACCTCCAAGATTATTGAGTCCAACCTTTGACTGATCCCTACCTTGTCCCCAGCCCAGAGCACTGAGTGCCACATCCAGGCCTTCCTTGGACATCTCCAGGATTGGGGACTCCAAACCTCCCTGGGCAGCCCCTTCCAGTGCTTGACCATGCTTTCCATGAAGAAATTCCCCCTGATGTCCCATCTGAACCTCCCCTGGCACAGCTCAAGGCTACGTCCTCTTGTTCTGTCACTACTTGCCTGGGACATGACCCTGACCCCCACCTGGGTCCAACCTCCTTGGGGGTATGGGCAGAGCTATAAACATGTATAGATTTGTTATCTTCCATATGGTTTTTTTCCCAGTGTTCTACGGGAATGGGTAGAGAAAGAGAGAAAATTAATTTGCTGGTTGTTTGTTTTGAAGGAATTGAGATCACCTGTCAGCCTGATAAAACATCTTATGAATCAAAACTGGAAGTTTAAAGGGGAGAAACAAGTGTAATGTCATCCCATATTACAGAGATGGACTAAACCCAAGGAAACGAAGGGCTGGGGAACGCAACACAGCACAAAGGAAGTGTTGCAAAAATCGCAGCTGGGACTTTTCTCTTTGGGTGATCAGACAGGAACAGGACAGGATGGTATGCACACACACTCTGAGCCTTAAATCCTCTCTTTTAATCTTTATCAGACACAACTATTTCCAGGGAATGACGGCACTTGGTACAAAGAGGAGGGTGACATGACAGGAATACCTGTAAGCAGGAGCTGTCATGTGGTTTTGATCATTTTGCTGCTGTAAAAAAAAAAAAAAAAATCTTGATGCGTCTTGTCTTTCAAGAAATAACCATAGTTGTGTCTCTCATTCTGTCTAGTTACTTGTTTACACTCCCTTCTCCAGACCTTTGTGCTTTCCAGCTGCTACAGATGGGATAAGCTGTGGTGCCAGGCAGCCTTTCCATGTTCTGGGCTTTCCTGTGTGGAACAAGAGAATAAATTGAGCTATAAATGGGGAATATAACACAGTGCCATATGGGAGACAATAGGGTGGGATTGTGGGGATGGTGGGGAGGTATTTATTAAGTCTCAGAAAGTGACATTGAAGAAGTAAGCCATACTGTTCACTGATTTTTATTTCAATTTCTTTTATTACCCAGAAGTCCTGCAGTCTTTAAGAAAACCAAGAGAAATCAGCAGGCTCACCAATCCAAGAAGCAGTTTTTTATAAACATGTCAGATGGTGACCAAACTGTGTTCAATTGCAAATGCACCCAAGGAAGCAAGAACACACCTACGAGAGAAACCACAGGCACCATCTGTCTTTATTTAGGAAGTGCAGTCTTCCCACTTCTTCCCCTTTCTTTCCACTCCCTTCCTCTCCAAATGACTTCCAGCTATCAGACTGTCCTTGAATAAAGCTCTCTAGTTCTGTCAACAGGTTTCAGTGCAATAACAACAAAAAACCCTTATTTTTTTCTACCTTATCATGGTGAAGTTATTCAGCTACTGAAATGTCCACCTTTCAGATGCTGTAAATTCCCTTTTTCTTGGTGGGGAAGTGAGTTGTGGGAGACAAGGATCACAGCCAATATTTCTTAGAATTCTTATTTTTCATTAAGCTGCTATTAGGGATCAAAACAAGCTGTTATTGTTAATGGCAAATAACTATTCACAGAGCCCACTCAGTCCAGCAGCGGACTTGCACAGCCACGGAGTAGACAGCTCCCAGCTGGAGCAGCAGCTTTGGGGCCATTTACCCAGAATCAGAGGGTTGTACTGATGTCCTGGTGGCTCCTGTGTGCACGTGACCTTGAAAAAAAATGCAGCAAACTTTTGATCCTGTGTTGATCAGTTCTTGCAGGTTCAGAAAAGGATCATTAGTCCCCAGGGCTCATCACTTCTCAGGCAGCTTTCACTCCTTACATTCTCAGCACGTATTTTTATTTTTGGCATAATGTTTTCTTGCAATTTCTTTTTCCACCCAAATTTATAGGCACCCATAGTACCCCAGTCGCATGGAAAGGGCCTTTACGATGCTGAAGCTTTACACTGTAAAGTTTACTGCATATTTTATTAGCCTTAAGAAGCAATACATTAATGACATGCAAGCAAAGAGAAATAGTGGCAGTCATCACATTCATCCATCACTTCTGCCAAACACCGTGCTGCAATAAGCAGCATAACAAAACATTTCTTCAAGCTGTGCCCTGTCAGTTAAGTTTCTGCAGGCGGCAAGTGCAAGACCAACCCCCTGACTGCTTTCAAGGGGCTGTAGCTGTTCTGGATGAAATGGCCACAGCAAACAGATCCACCATTACCTCAACATTTTTCTTCTCCCTCAAAAGTGAATCAAAGCCAATACCATTTTTAAAGGTTAAAATATAAGAATTGATGCAAAAAGCCAGACATAAGCAGTAACATCCACCCTGCCCTGATAATAATCAAATATTGAAAGTTTGTAAGAATCGTGACTAGACAGAAAAATGATGTATTTATCCTCCCTGAATGATGGGGTGAGGATTGGCTTTGCATCTTTCCCACTCCCATAGTTTTCCCCCTGTACTTGGCACTGGTCAGGCTGCAGCAGAAATCACTGTTCACGTTTGGGCCCCTCCCTACAAGAAAGACATTGAGGGGCTGGAGCATGTCCAGAGAAGAACAGTGGAGCTGGGGAAGGGTCTGGAGCACCCCAGGAGCATCTGAGGGAGCTGGAGGTGTTTGGCCTGGAGAAAAAGAGGCTCAGGGGAGACCTTATTGCTTTCCTGACTACTTTGAAAGGAGGTTGTATCCAGGTGGATGTCCTTTTCTCTCAGGAAACAAGTGTCAGGATGAGAGAGAGAGAGAGGAAGAGTAGACCGGATATTAGGAAGAATTTCTTCACAGAAAGGGTGAGTAAGCTTTGGAAAATCATGCTCAGGGAAGTGTTCAAAAACTTGTGGATGGGGCACTTGAGGACACGGTTTATTGGTGAATATGGAGGTGGTGCTGGGTTGATGGCTGGACTTGATGATCTTAGAGGTCTTTTCCAGCCTTAACATTTCTATGATTCTAAATTGCTCCATTTCACATGTAAAACTCCTTCCTATGTGAAAATGTTTTTCCAAACATCTCTGTCTTGGCTGGACTTCCTCAGAAAGAACAGGGAAATAAAGGTGATGTTGAGGAGACCAACAGGGTGACTTTCCATGATAGAATAACTGCACAAGGTCAGAGAAAGTAGGTTGAATGATGGAGTGACTCTCTGATCTGAACAAGTCAGGCAAGGGAGGAGCAGTTCTGGATGAGCCTAACTGCACCCCAAGCCATCCTCAAGATTATTGTGGTAACTGAGGGCAAGGAATATTTGCCTTGTTTGTTGTGATGCTTATGGTGAAGGGTGGTTGTGCTGGATAACCCTGCAAAGTACAAACAGAGTGGCTTTCTCTGAGAAGGTTCTTGAAAGATAAACTTTGTGCCAGTGTGCTTTGGATTGCAGGAGTAGGGAAAGGTTTGCCTGTTTCTCTGCTGCTGGGGTCTGCATGCCACCTGGTAGAAGCCAGTAGTCCCATTTTTATAAGACATTTTCTAGGAAGAAAAACAGAGAAGGCAATTTAAGAGGTACTGCTGGAGTGTTACCAGAAAAAGGAGAAAGAGAAGAGCACGTTTGTCTACAAAATAGAGGTGGTACCTGGAACTGGAGAAAAGTCCCCCACTTAAGCCTGGGAAGACAAATGCCCATGGCACATATGTGAGTAGCTGCTGTGTTTGGTGAACACTGGGAGACACGACTTGTATCATATGTTTTCCCTGAGATTTGAGTGACTACTCAAACAACATATGTTTCACTGTCCTTGCTCATCACCAGAGCAGCTTGACAGAATGATGGGCTCTAAATCATTCAGTTCTTTCCTCTGTCACTCTATTATGTGGGACATGTCCTTCTCTGCAGTTTTAGAGTCAAAACCTAGGGAGTGAATATGGAACCCACTGCTGCCCTTTTAGGCTTTTTCCTGCTGATGCCTTAGGTTTTAACCTTTATATTTTTCAAATCCTGTGCTGCTTGGTGTGTGACTCTGAAGTTTCTTGTAGCCTGTTAACTTCTGCTCTCTCATGCTAGGTAGACATAACAAAGCCTCTCCAGGCCTGCTCTCCAAGGACACCAAGACTGTCCTAGGCCAAAAGTATAAACCAAAGAGCCTCTAAAGGGGGGGTAAGCTGAAGGGAAAACCGAAGCTTTAATTGGAGAATTAACCCTGCTGTGCAAATGAACCAAACCTATAGAAGTGTGAAGAACTCATGACCTGTTGTCCATTTTGGGATCCATTTTGAGAATAGCTTCAGGCTCCTCAGGGTGTACTGATGCCTTTTCCTGGTCTTAAAATCAAGAGTCAGACACGGTTAGAAGGGGGAAAGGGATTTTACCTTGGTATTTCTTTTAAGGATCCTTAGGTGCACACGTCCAGGTCATGTGCATCGAGATGCACCCTGCCGAGTCTATCTCCCCAACATTGGGTATAACATTATGGGTTTTACTAATTGCAGATCTATCAAAGATTCCCCAATGAGAGGCTCAAGGGACCCCCCCTCCCCAAGGAACCTTCCCCTGGATGGTTCTCTCTTGGTTTACAGAATGTGTTCTGGAGAGGACCTTGGGGTCTGGGGCACACTGATCCCTGGCTACGAAGCTTCTAAAATGTTGAGTCTCTCAGCTTGACAAACAAGTCCAAGAATGTAGGCAAAAAGCACTAGGAGTACAGAAGTTGTAAAAAAAGGTATAACAGGAGTATGAAAGAAAAGGCAAAAATCTTCATGGCATCAGTACCTTTGAAGGCCTTTCTAATAAATACCTCTTTTAATCCTTTACTCCTGTCTAGTCTCTGTTTCTAGGAGGCCTCTCAAGGCATCACTGCAGTGCACTTGAACATCCATGGGATGATCTTGGATAGTCTGGCTCAGAAGAGAAGGCTCTGCCTGTGCATATACATATACATGATGTATATTCCAACATTTTTTGTGGCATTTTACAACATCCACAGCTTTCAAGTGACATTTGTCATCTCCTCGGTGAGGTGGGAACAGAGAAAACAGCAGAATTAAAAGGGAAATGTTTTCACTTTTTGAGCATTTTATTCTTTCAGAAGCAGAGTCTAGGTGCACCCAGTGGAGCTCTAGGGAAATACAGGGTAACCAAAGGAATGCAAAAAGTTTCAGTGATGGCCATAGAGGAGATTTCTGCCTCATTTTTTCTTCCTGCCTGCCAAATTAGTAATAAGGCACATCTTCACCACACAAGACTCATGACCAGACTAGAAAGGAAAGACTCTCTTTTCCCAAAATTCCATTCCAAACTACTCTCCCAGCAGAATTTTTATAGTTAATCCAACTGTTAGCAGACCAGCAGAAATGAAGCAGTTCACATAAAGCCCTGAACAAGACAATCAGGGGTGTTTGTGCTCTTTTCCAGGTCCTCGTTTTCCAAGCCATTTGCATGAGATTTTAATGCAGTCGTATTTCCTGAGACCCACCCCTTCACCATCATTTACATTCTTCTTCAACAAACCATACCACTGGGAGCCTTGCAGAAGTCCTGAAAGCAAATCCTGCATTTATTGACTTTCAGCTTGTGGAATTGGCTGTGTTAATCTGAAAACTGGTTCTTCCTATTGTTTTTCTGGTGAGTAAAGGCCTTTGGATTCACTGGATTCAAAACTTCCAAAGTCTTTGCCCGTCTTTTCAGTTTGAGACCTCTGCTCACTGCAAATCTTTCACAAGTCTCCCTGAGCTCTGTCTTCCAAATGTTCTAGAACTATCCTTCCTCAGGGGACCTGTCCTCAGTGACAGGAACCTGTTCTAGGCTGTTCAGCCAGTTTCTCCTCCAAAAAGCCTTTTTTCCTTAATGGAATCTCACTGATTCCAAATGTTGCCAAAACACAGAGCCATGTCCCCGAAATGTGACTTGCCTTGTCCAGAGAATAACCACACAATGCAATTTCAATTTTTGCTTTAACTTGGCCCTTAGAAGATGAAACTGAACCCCAGAACTGTAAAAACATTGCTTGAAAGGGACCTCTGGAGATCACCTGGTCCAGGCTCCTTCACCTGCAGAGCAGAATCACTGCCACTGAGTCAGGGCAGCTGTGGCTTTGCCCATCCCAACCCTGATGAAGAATGTGTGGTCCTTCTGGTTGATGTGTCCCAGTGTTGCCTAGCTGTTCTGGAGAGAAGATTTTGGCTATGTCATCTTTGTCAAAATGCTCATCAGGTAGTTGTTGACTGACAGAGCTCAAGGAGTGTTTGGACAATGCTTTCGGGCACAGGGTGTGAGTCTTGGGGATGGTGCTGTGCAGGGCATCCTTGTGGGTCCCTTCCAGCTCGACATATTCTGTGGTTCTGTGATCTACCAGATGATCCCAGATCCTCCCTTCATCAATTTAAACAAGCTTAGTTCCCTCAGCTGACGTAGGCCTCCCTCAGCTGATGTAGGCCCTGGGCCATCCTTTTGTCCTCCACTGGGCCCCCTACTTTTTCTCCTTTTGAACTGGGGTGCCCCAAGCTCAACACAGTAATTCAGGTGTGGTCTGACTGCTGCTGAACAGAAGGAGATTCATAAGTTCCTTTGATCCCCTGACCTTGCTCCTCCAATGCAGCCAAGCATGTGGATTGTTTTATTTGGATTGAGGCCACACCAGTGTCCACCACAACAGATAATGTTGAGCTGCTGCAGAGCCAGTTGCTCCTCACTTGGTACCAATGGACAGGGTTATTCTGTCCCAAACTGCAGAGCGTTGTGCTTCTTCTTCACCCCCATAAAGTTTCTGTTCACCATGACCATAAACTTTTCCCAGCCCCTCTTGTAGGGGCCTACAAGGAAGCCAGAGGGAAACTCTTTTTCAGGAACTGTAGTGGCAGGACAAGAGGGAATGGATAAAAACTGAAGGAGGCCAGATTTAGATTTGATATTAGGGAGAAATTCTTGACTGTGAGGGTGCTGAGGCCCTGGCACAGGTTGCTCACAGAAGTTGTGGCTGCCCCTGGATCTCTGGAAGTGTCCAAGGCCAGGTTGGACAAGACTCTGGGCAACCTGGGATAGTGGAAGGTGTCCCTGCCCATGGCAGGGGGTAAGAACAAGATGATCTTCCAGGTTCCTTCCAACCTAAACCATTCTGTGATTCTGTGATTTCTCCCCTGCCCACACAGCCCTGCTGTGGATGGGTTTGGCAGGAAAGGGGAAGAGGAAATGTTCCACATCTACTTCATCCCTCAGAAAACTGCTCTCCTCTAGCCCAGACTGTTGAGGGTATTCCTGTGCCTGAGAGTTTGTCACTCTGTGTTGGTGTCTCCTCTGTTTTTTGGGAGCACAGAGCTCCTGGTTGCCATGCTCAGGGATGTGCTAGCCCTGCACACTGTCCAGGCTGAGGGAGCAGAGGGATTACCCAGCCATGTCCTCTGTCTGCGTGGGCAGACATGTTTGTGCTATCAATAGCTCCTGGGAAATTCAGCTGTTAGCGAGCAAAATGTGGCTTCTCCGTCGTGCTGTGGGTAATACACTCTATTGATCAGAATTCTTCACTAAAGCAGTGGTAAAATGTCTAATGACATGTCTGAGAGAGGAGTGCCTGGTGCCTGTGGCCCCTCCTACATTGGACTGAAATGCCTTCTGCACTCAGAGAACCTAAAGCACTTTTGACAGCTGAACACAGTCTATACAGCTCTTCCAAAAATGTTTGGGGTGTGTGTCTTGTGATTCTATGAAGAGATCATGAGCAGCTTTTTTAATGAAGCCTTTGTTTTGGATGCAGTGTGTTGTATAATAAAGCTGAAAATAGTTGTGGTGGTTTTTTTCTGGGTCAGCTGTCTGTCATTTCTGCTGGTTTCCATATTCCTGCTGATTCGTCTGAGAAAACTGAAATTATAGAAAGCACACTAGATGAACAAACAGATCAGTCAGGTTGCTTTCATTAAAGTTTTAAGGGGTTCGCTTACCACAGGCTCTGTAACTTTTTCTGGTACTGTACTCTACGCTTCCCTGCTCTTGGTTCCTCCTTTTCTTTCTTTGGCCTGCCCTTGTTTTCCTCTGCTATTGGAAATCTACTTTCTTACCCATCCTTCAGTCAGGGTGTTGTTCAAAATACCCATTTAGAAGTCCTCCTCTCAGTTTAAAATTCTCAGGTTTTGTCCAAACCCCTGCCCATCCTCAGCTTCCTCCATATTCTCTTTTCCTGGTACACTGTTCTCATGTAAAAATCTATTCTGACTTTGTTGGTTTTGGGGGTAAAAATCCTATATGTCTATAAAACTGTACTCTGAGGTATAAATCCTGCACAGTGGCCTCTATAAAAAACCTTTATAAAGCTTTTATGAAAAAAGCAACACCAGAATAGAGAAATGTGGGGGGTTTTGACTATGGCTCAGCCTTCTGAGTGAATAGAAATGAAAGAATAAATGCCAAAGATGCTAAGTATGAAACTACAGTACTTAAGATATTGTTAAAAGTATGGGTGAGGCTAAAGTAATATATGTGTTTCTCTCCTTTGTATACAATTATTCTACACAAAGAATGCGAGATGCTGGGCAGCAATGTCATGGTTTGACACAGAAGAAAACTGGGATTTTATTTTTAACCGCGCTGCCTCTTGATCCATTTGTGATAACGTCAGGAGTTCCAAGAGGGCTGCAATTCCATGTGGTGACAAACAGCCTGGCAAAACCCTGCTGGTGCCTATTCTGCAGCAGGAATAGATGTGGGTGTCTATTTGGAAACACTGCACTTGTGTAGAGCCTTTCAAGTTGCTTTCCCTGCACCCTGGGAAGTTGTCCCCATGCCCTGCTGGAAAAGGGGCCTCACGCTGCCATAGGAAAAATGTGAGGTGAGAAGAGAAAGTCACAATTTGCCCTTTCAGAAATGCTGCTGCATCAGGCCTTGATCCTATAAATTCTGTTGAGGAGAGACTGCTGATGAAAATAAGGGATTCTTCATCAAAATGAGGTGATCTGGTCCACAGTAAAATTGATTTGTCTGATTTAGGAAGTACCGTAAGGATTATGCAGATAATGTACTAGAGAAATTTATGCCTGGCATGAATTCCTCAAATCTTAGTTCTAAGGAAGCGAAGGCTGTAAAAGAGAAGATGAAGGCACCTGTGAAGATTTCTCAAGTGAAACTTAGAATTGAGTCTTTATAGGATATTTATGCATAAAATAAAACATAGTATATTTTGTTCCAAATGTGGTTTGCAGGTGTAACACAACCTTTGGTTTGCTGTCTCTCATTAGCACTCTCACTGTGGAGCATCCTTGCTATTTCAATAGATTGTCTTGGCTGAAATTTCAATCAGAACAATCTGGAAGTGCTTAGGAAAGATTAATGGAGTCCTTTTGTTGTGTCTCAGAAGCTGACTGCATATTTTGAAATAATTTTCCTATCTAGATGCAGATACCAACAGTTTTCCTGGGGTTGCCAAGCAAGTATTGCAGAGATACTGGTGCAGTAATTCTTCTTCCTATAATCAGTGACTCAAGGACAGTGGGTTTTGTGAAATAGTGCTGAAGAGCCCTAATTAACACCATGATTGCATTTTGATGATAGTGAAGGTGATGTCTTCTCTGCTTCATTGTCACACCATCCATAGTCTGTTCTTCCAAGTTAATGGCACATGGGATACTTGAAATCCAAAGGAACAAATTTTCCATCTGGACAAGTTCTTTCCAGCTAACTCTGGATTATATTTGTGTTGCTCCTTAATTTCTGACGTATTTCATATCTTGTTTTGAAATACTTGGATTTGCCATACTTAATTCACAGAACTCCTCCTTCTACTTTTAAGTTTAAGCATATTTGACTGGTTCTATTCAGTCAATGATATAATCACTATATTTAATTGAAATGGTTGGTATTTTCAAGATTACTGTGAAATACAAAAGTTTGAAATAATAAAAACCCCAGCACATTTTCTAGGGTTTTTTTTTTTTCTTGGGTGAACATTTCTGTCCATTACCCAGTACCTCTGGGGATGATATTGAAGTCTTTATGATTTTGTTGGAAAAAAAAAAGAAACAACTCAGACTGTGATATTATTTTAAGTGACAGCATTTTCTGTCTTTCTAACAACCCTCCTATTTGCAATTCAGGGATGGTATGGATCATCAGCTTTCACTTTTTGCACAGTAGACTGCAAAACAGCCACTCTGTGTATTGAACACAGAAAATTCAAGCTGGTGATTGTTTTTATAGAGAACTTCATTTTGAGATGCTGTGCCTACCCACTGGAAATTTCTGGTTCCCCTGATAGTTCACAATTCCACTGTTTTCCTATTACGTATCCAGTGGCTATGGATCCCATTTGCTTCTTACTTCTGCAAACACAAAAAGACTCCATTGTCCTCTTCCCTATTCACGTACCTCAGGCTTTACTTCAGCTCTTGTCTTAACTTTCTCAGGAGATACAGCAAGGGTGTCAATTTTCTCATTAGTACTCTTCTAATTTTTAAAAATAGCTTTCATTCACTGCGTGAAAAGATTTTAAAGCATTTACCAGAATCTACACTAAGAACATTTATTTCAGAGGGATATAGGAATTAATGGATGCAAACAATAAATGAAATTCTTATAATCTCTTTCCCCCCTTATCAATCGCTTCTGTGTTTTCATTTTGTAAAAGGTTAATATATATGACTCTGTACATGTACACAGATAAAATCATAAAATAGTTTGGGATGGAAGGGGTATTGAGTGAAATTAACAATATCAGTTGGTTTTTTTCTATTTCCAAGGAGCCATTTCCCTATTTTAAGCCACTATTAATCACATTGGTTAATACTCTAGAGACACATTCTTACACAGTATACAGTTTTTTCTTCAAATACCAACATTTCCTTTTTAGCTTATTCTTGTAGCTTTAACTTGTATATTTATCAAATGCACCTCAGAACTAATCAAATACAGTTCTAGTAAGCAGAATTAAAACAGCAGAAGCAATCGAACTGTCTGCTGAATTCTGTAATATTTTGTTCCCATTTTTTAGCATTTACCTTTAAATGAAAGGGAGGTACACTGAACAAAGTCATTCAAAGATAACTCAAATATTGGAAGCCTGCTGTGTCTCTTCTTTTCCCCAAATTACAGATAAAGTAGCTTTCTAAACAGCTCTACTCGCTGAAAAAATTGAAATCAGATATCCCTCCAATGTGTTTTACTCGATAATGAGCGTGTCCCATCTGAAGGACAATGCATGTTCACATTCACATTTTCCCAGTTTATACAGTTTTGTACTATTTTTTTCCTAATACCAGAAATGACATAGATAAAATGTGGGTATAACTGATTTAAGATTTCCTTTGTGTTACAGGAACACATTTGAGGAGGTTGGGTGTAACTGTTCAATATGGATCAGATTCTGCTGCTCTATAAATTGGCTGCTTTCAAGGGTAGACATCAGGGTCCTGAGGGTGCTAAAAAGCCTGAATGGCCCTGACTGACCTCATGTTGGATCCCCACTCCATGTCCATGGGCATGGAAATCAAAATTCAGCCTTACAATGAGGTGATGCAAAAGCCTTTCACAGTAAGGAGCAAGAGCCTTGGCATTTGCTGATAGTGGCAAATGCTAATTTTATAAGCATCATGAGTAACCAAAATAGTGCAAACTGCTCTAGTTAAAATATTCCCTGTTAATATTATTCCTGCAGCCCCCAGAGGTTTAGATCAGGACCCTTCCAGGGTACTGCTCACTGTGTGAACATGGAGTGGGAGACCAGGTCTGATCCTGGGGTGTTATACAGTAAGTAATGAAAGGTTGAGGAAAGGGAAAATCATCACCTTTGCAGGGAAGGAACACCAAGATATAAAAGATCAAACTGATACCAATCAGAATTATACAGACTGAGCTTGTGCAGCACTGGCATGAGGAAGCAGGTGGAATGAACTTTTCATCCATCTCCTTCTGGGACTCTATAATACTGGGGTTAATTGTTTTTGTGGTTTAGGATGGGGTTTTTTTGTATGTGTGATTTTTGTTTGTTTTGGTTTTAGAGTTCATATTTCTAGTTCTCTAGATTAGGGAGGTGGTTGGGGTGTGGAAATGGAAATGTGAGAGGCAATAGGACAATCTGGAACATGGTGAAGATCCTGGTTGGCTGCACAGCTGGGGAACTTTGCTGCTGGGACTACGAGTGACTTTAGCTCCACAAGCTCCTAAAGAAAGCCGTTGAGTGAACCCAGATTTGTTGCATTTATTTATTTTTTCCCTACTTAAAGTAGATTTGGGTTAAGGCAGTGTTTCTTCCTGATTTGGCAGAAAACCTGGGATGACTGACAGCTTTTTCATGAGCATGGTAAGGACTGTCTGTGACACAGTGTAACAAAACAGAAATGGCAGTAACCTGTGTCCCTGGGAGGTTTGAGACCTTTGCTTTCTCTGCATGTTTTTGGTTGCAAGGCTGGGGTTAAGGACACTCTGCATCATTTCTTCTGGCAGACCAACATCCCACAGAAAAATAAGTTTCTCAGATCCTTTTACTCTTAAAAACTTCTGGAATACTCTCTGGTGTACACAAATATCTGTGAATGGTGCACACCTACCACATTTTAAGAAGGTTCACTCACCCATCGCTCAAATATTAAATCCCCCTAAGCTTTCTCCTAAAACTTCACTGTTCATAAAGTTTCCACTGAAGATTTTCCATTGCTTAGAATCCTCCTGCTCTCCTGTCCTGGCTCAGATGAGGAGTCACCTGCAGGCACAAGTCAGTTGGTAGTTTTTGCCTTTCCATCTGGGGGTAATGGCAGGGGATTATCCGTGCTACAGCAGAGGGATTTGGTATCCCCGCATGTAAACCTGGAAAACTGTCTGCAGCTGCAGCAGGATAAAATTTAAGTCATCTCTGGTGCACTGGTGGTGGTTCACAAGGTGGTTGTGAACTTGAGTTATTCCTCTTGCACAAGAAGATAATTTTTTTCTTTCATAGAGAGCAGGATAAAGGTAGGTTAGAGAGCTGGTGGTGATTCTTTCTCACGTTTGGGATATTCTTTCTCTGCCAAAAAAATTAGAAAAATAGACACAAATCACTCATTTTGAAGCAGATTTCTGAAGATAAAGCTCTTTTTCTCACCTCAGCACAATGAGTCAAGCTGAGCCCCTCAGAAACGACGGGGCAGAGCCCTGAGCTGACCTTCCCAAGCCCTGTCATTACCCAGGTGATCATGCTGGGACTCTGCAAGACATGTCCAGTGTCTGCCCAGCTGTGGGTCCTCCTGCTGCCCCATCACAGCTCCTGTCACTGAAGGTGGATGTGGAAAATGTGCTGCCTGATGGAGGAAAGCTCATTTGGCACACATTGCAGAGGAGCTGCTTTACCCTCTTGTCTGGAGCAAGAAACAAGGTGTAATTCTCTGCTGCATTCAGTCCTGAATTATTGCCTCAGTGGAGTGACAATGTGGGGGCCAGAGCCAGGAGCTGCTGGCTAGAATTGCCCCCAGAGTCTGCCATCATTTACCAGGGCTTTGATGGTTGTTTTTAGTATCACATCTCCTTCCCTGAGGTCTCTGCTGACCCCACAACCTGGACACTGCTCAGTCTGTGACCTTCAAGCTTTTTGTCCTTTTCTCAGGAGTCCTGCATTTTCTAATGAGAAGAGAAAGCTCTGTTGGCTTGGTGGATTCACAGCCTGAGCTGCTGCCATCACATCGGCCCGTTCTTTCCACAAGCACTAAATTCACTTTATAAAGAGCCAAGGAGTTTTATGAGAAAAGCCCATCCTTCCATAGGTGTGCCAATATACAGAAACAGTTATTTCACATCTGGGATCTCTCTGTATGGTAAGTACACATAATTTTACAACTCATCCACTTTAATAGGTGCCCAAGAATGCTGAAAATAGGACCATAAATTTGTAAGAGATAAAACATTTTCATAGAAAAAGAAAATTCCAAAAAAATAAGCAAGGTCTGGGATGTTCTGGCACCGGTTTGAAAAAGATATTAAAACCCCCAATCCTGCTTTTTATTTTATGACCGTGTATAAGAAAGCTGAAAAATTCCCAACTTCCAGTAAAAGATAAAAGATTAAAAATATACTTCTCCTCATTTTGTAGGAAACTGCTCTGTTAAATCTAAAATTTAAATCATAGTATTTGATTATCAGTGCTCACCAAGAGGATTACAGAACAGTCATTAAATCTTATTACAAAGCGAAGTGCAGAAAGTAATTGCACATATTTGTAAGTAGCTTAGAATTGATTAAAAATGCATAAAGAAAAACTGGAAAGTTTTCTGCAGGCTCAAGGCTGCTAACCCCTCTGGGTAAACACACAGCATCTCATCCCTCCAGGAACATTCTCTGCATCCTCATGGTGTGGCAAGGGGAGGATTTCTCCCTGGTTTGAGGACAAGGACTCTGTACGTGTGATCATTGGAGCTGCTGCGAGCTACAGGAGATAGGGAAGGCCTGCAGTCATGTTAAAGCTGGAAAGCTTTAGGAGAAGTTTAATTTAAGCTGTTCCTCGGGCTAAGCCTCCCCTTCCCCACCCCCATCCTCCACTGAAGGCTGCTCTGAGGCTGCATTTTCAAAGCGATGTATGGGGAATTAAGTGCTCCGGTTCCATGGATGTTAATGTGATTTTGTGAGCAAATATCCTCCATTCCAGCACGGCGCTGAGCCTGTGCTCTGCTCTGAGGGTTTGTGTATTCCTTGTGAGCAAAGGAGCTGTGCCAAAGCAAGGGAACTTTAGAAGCACATTTAACTCTGGGTAAGTTAGAGGCACACGGGATTTTGGTCCTTTGGGATGGTGGATGAGGCACCTTCCCTGAAGAGATTGAGCAGGAGGTTGGGATGCGTGAGGTGAGGTGAGAAGGACGTTGAGAGGTTGGAGCATGTCCAGAGGGCAACCGAGCTGGGGAAGGGTCTGGAGAGTCAGTCCTGTGAGGAATGAGTGAGGGAGCTGGGAAAGGGGCTCAGGCTGGAGCAAAGGAGGCTCAGGGGGGACCTTGTGGCTCTGCACAAGTCCCTGACAGGAGGGGGCAGCCGGGGGGGTCGGGCTCTGCTGCCAGGGAACAGGGACAGGAGGAGAGGGAACGGCCTCAGGCTGGGCCAGGGCAGGCTCAGGGTGGACAGCAGCAGGAATTTCCCCATGGAAAGGGAGCTCAGGCCTTGGAAAGAGCTGCCCAGGGAGGTTTGGAGTGCCCATCCCTGGAAGTGTCCCAGGAAGGGCTGGACATGGCACTCAGTGCTCTGGGCTGGGGACAAGGTGGGCATCGGGCACAGTTTGGACTCGATTATTTGGAGGTGTTTTCCACCATTCTGTGATTGTGAGTGTACTCACCCTTTGGATGATACAGGACAGAACAGCTTGAACACCTCTCCACCCTCCCTTGTGCTCAGCGGTGTGATGGTGAGCCCCCAAGCCAGCCTTTGCCCAAGCCAGCCTTTGCCTAAGCCTTGACAAATGTGGTTCATAACACACTGCAAGGATAGTCTGATCCTCTGCAACCCCGGCCTCAGCATGCTACTTGTTATTTTTAACTTTCCATTTCAGCTGCTCACGCATCTTCTCTGCCAGTGTGCAGAATATTCCTGAAATGCTGCATTGTGTCATGGTTAGCCTTTCCTTTCAGATTCACTTTTTTTCCTCTCCACAAGAGTGGTAGTTGGTGTTTTGGAGGAGATGGAGGTTTTTCCTTGCTTGCTGCTTTTTTCTCTCTTTTTATAAACAAACAGTGCTTTCTCTGATGTAAATCATACAAACCTCTTATTTTTCAAATGTTTCAGGGAGAGAGCAGGGCCTGTGCATGGGAAGAAAAGGGATGTGCCTTTTCCATCATCACTCTCTTACCACACAGTGGCTGGACAGTGACAGAGCTGGGACTGGTGTCTTTAACTTCTGGGAATGAGGCACAAAGAGTCATGGCCTTGAACCTGCAGTGCAGTTTCTCTCAGGGCACCTTTTTGATCCAGTTCCCAGAGCCAAGGCAGTTTGGTTATTCCCTGCCGGGCCCAAATCTGGGAATGTCATGGTGAGGGCATGTTGAGTTCCTAACTACCACTCCCATATTGATACATTTACACCAGTTCATCTTATTTTCCTGTTTCAGCTCTGGTAATCATGTGAGAATGGAACTGAAGAGATTAAAAAAGATTTTGCTGTTCTGTATTCATTTAGAACATCTATAAGGGTTTTTGGATAATCTTTATTTGTAACTAGGTGAAAAATGCACATTTTGTCAACTTATCTTCAACTCACTGCATGGGACTAGACCTTGGTAGCTGTTCTTCAAATTAATACAAACTAAGGAACTAAAGCACTACATAATGAGGTAAGACTATATCTCTCAGAGTTTACTATTGATTTACTGCCCCAACATTTCTGAGAATTACCCAGTGCATAATCTATAGAACCAAATGATTTCTCTGCGAGGTTGCTGCTGTTTCTTAAGGTTTCATCTAAAGCCTTGAGAACTGGTGTTTTTTTCTAAAAGTCATATAAGAATCTCAGTTGTCTTTCCCTACCAAGAAAGTTTCTTGTTATGAGGAGTGTGGAGAAAACTCCCAGATGTGAACATCAGGGAGCAGTGAGGGTGTAAGGACCATGGAGAGCTGGACATGGAGATAATCCTGGCACTGGTCATGACCTCACTAACAGGTGTGTCCTGCATGATCTGAGCACTGGAGGGCAGACCCAGGGGCTGATGGGGTCCATCAGCAGCCCCTGATGGGGCAAGGTTGTGAGCTAGGGTCAGGAACCATCCAAGGGGGCCAGAAAGGCCATTACCAGCTTACTGTGCTGGGCAACTCCACCCCCAGCATGCCCATTCAGATATTCTTATGTCCCTCTTAGGCAATGTTTAGAAGTCACCTGAAGACAATGAATGCATTAAAATCAAGAAAAATCATGTCCTGAGTTTCTTTTGCATACCGTTTACACACAGCAGTGGCAGGATCAGTGAGTTTTCTATTGAGCTTTCACCACCCAGCTCTGTCAGAGACATTCCAAGTCCTCTGTGAAAGGGAAACTGAGTTAATCTCAGCATAGAAACAATTAGGTTGCTATGATTGCAACAGGGTAAATTCCTGAATTAATTCCCAAAGGTAGCCTGTAGGCCCCTCTCAGACCCTGTAGGTTTCTTCAGTCTATAACATCAGCAGTCAGAGGATATCCTATATCTTTTTGCTTCTTGCTTGTTACAGGTTCTCCTAGACAATCCTGAAAAGCACCTGTAAAAATGGCTTTTCCTTGGAGTTTCTCCAAGTTCTTGCCACGCTGGTTTTTTGTGACTCAGGAGCGTGAATTTCTGTGAGAGCACAGTGTGTTCCTATGTATAGAATTTAGAAAACATGTCTGTCGTATTTCAAATTCTCAATCCATTTGTCCCTATTCAGAAAGCACCAGCTTGACTTGTGACTTCATATTCTGCAGCAGATCAGAGATTTCAGTGGCCCTTTAGCACTCTGAGATTGTTATTTGGCCCAATTTCAGATCTACTTTTCTTCCTTTCCAGTCAAATCTCAAAGCAATTAAAGAACTTCCACAAAACCCCAGAACTGAGTTTGCCTTGACACGCAGCTGGGAGAAGCCAGAGATGAGGTGTTATTATTGTCAAAATACTTTTGGTCCTGATTTAAGAAACCTTTTCCATCCAGGAACCTCACTTCAGCATGTTTTAAGCATATAGGGAAGCCATGGAAGTCAGAATGTTTCTGTTTATATGCCTGAGTGTGATGCTGAATCTTCTCCTTTGCTGGTGAGAAGGATTCCTTGTTATTGTTTTCACTGCTCTGCATTTTTCTATGCTCACTTACACCATCATTTGTTTATCAACAGCCAAGCAAACTTAAGGAAAACTGCAGTTTGTTTAATCACCGCCTTGAGAAAACTGTAAGCTGATCCTTGTATAAATGAGCAGGCACGAGAATTTGCTTGAACAGTTTTCAGTCCCTTTGGTAATGCAGAAATTTTCTTTGATTTTTGCCAAGTGTTTTTTTGTTTTGTTTTTTTTTTCTTACTTAGTGTTTTTAGGTAATCACTATTTAGCTGGCTTATGTTCCTGGATTTTCCTTTTTTTCTCCTTCCCAGGAGATAAACTCAATAAAATCCTCCCCTATTGAAGTCAGTGGCAAAACTCCCACTGAAGTCAGGGTTTTATTCAGCCAAAGAGTTTCTTGCAAATAAGGTATTTAGATACTGCACTCTGGGGTGATATTCATAAATTTAATGCTGTTTCCTCAAAATAAAAATTCATATATGTTAGTGAGCCTCTGTGTGGCTCCCACAGAAATGCTTCTCCTTAAAAACCTATTCACTTTCCTGCAGCTTAATGCTCTCACCAAAATCCATAAGAGCAGTGAACTCAGCTGCCCTGACTGCTTAACACGGTGCCAATAACATCATCAATGGTTTTAAAAGGAAAATAAACAAAAACCCCCACAAATGGCAAGGCTGCCTTCCTGCCTGGACAGGTGGGACACATTCAGATGCATTACATTTGGGTAAATCTCAGCCAGACAGTGGTGCCAGACATAAATTTCTGAATCTGTGGGAGCCTTTCAGGTCCCAGAATCTTTGAGGTCAGAAAAGACCTCCAGGATCATTGAGTGCCAGCTGTGACCCATCCCCATCTTGTCCCCAGCCCAGGGCACTCAGTGCCACGTCCAGGCCTCCCTTGGACACCTCCAGGGATGGGGACTCCAAACCTCCCTGGGCAGCCCCTTCCAATGCTTTCAGTGAAGAAATTCCTCCTGATGTCCAACCTGAACCTCAAGTGCAGCTTGAGGCCATTTCCTGTCCCCTGTTCCCTGGGAGCAAATCCCAATCCCAACCCAGCTTCAATCTCCTTTCAGGCAGAGAACAATAAAGTCTCCCCTGAGCCACCTTTTCTCCAGGCTAAACCCCATCTGCTCCCTCAGCTGCTCCTTATTTCACTTACAGGTAGCCTTAATTTGGCACTGACCCTGGAATTACTTCTGCATGAGCCACACTTTGGGCTTGGCTCAGACAGTTTTCCAATGCTGGCCTCATAATATCTGCTCAGGCCTTTGAGTTTCTCTCTGGCCCCAGGGTGAAGACCCCCAGTTCACCAAAGGCCAGTCCTGCATGAGGTTGCCTGACAGGACATGATTTGTCTCCAGGCAACAGAAAGTTCAGGTGACAGGGTGCAACAGGGACCATTTTTTCTGGCAAGGCTCCTTTTGGGGCAAATTCTCACATATTGGCTCAGGGCCCATTTACCTGTGCTGAAATAAGTAACTGAAGAAGGAAGCAGAGTTACTTTGTTTTTTGAGAGAACCTCCACTGCCATGGTGATATTTTTGTGTTATCTAGGTGACATTAAACAGCCAGGGTTGCCTGGACTATGGTGCTGCTGATTAAAAGGAGAATCTTCAAATTCAAAGAGATTGGGCAGGTTTCAGCTTGTATTTCTGTCTGCCACGCAGACTGGTTACTCCACACAGGGAGATGCACAACGAGAGATCTGTGATATGACCTAACCTTTAAAAAAATGAGTGCTGAGTTTGAATATCTCTGTGCCTCCAGGCCTCTGTGGGCAACACTCAATACATCCTGAAAATTATTCCTCTTAAAGGTGTCTCTGGATAGGCATCCAGGAGGAAAAGGCACACAAAATCATAGGTCAGATAGCTGAGATCAGGAACTGCAATTAGAGATGTGCATTCTCACACATGCCAAATATGCACAGATATAGATCTGACTGCAGGTAAATCTAACAGGTAAATTCTACCTATTGTTAAACTGTGTGCCAAACCTACATAAAATGTGCCTAATTATGCTACATGAGCTCTAAAAATGAAATATGAAGGTAAAATACTACTGTAGTCTTTATACAAGTACTTCAAATGGAATACATAATACAAAATATTGATTCAAGGGGGATGGCTTATTGAAAATCAAATGAGTTTTTGCCATTGCTGAGAGCACAGAAGCCCAGTGTAATCAGCCTGTTCAACTAATCATTGCAGCAGTGCTGTTTGTGGCACTCTACTTAACAGTCTGTCAGCAATTCTGTGAAAAAAAGTTATTTTCCAGGGATTTGTCTTTTGGCCATAAAAGGCTGCTCCAATGTGAAATTAAAAATACATATAGAGATGTGAAAGAACAGAACTCCCCCCCCCCCCCCCCCCCCCCCCCCCCCTCCAAGCTGCTTTTGAAAGGTTTGATGCTGGGTCACCAAGGACAGCAAGAATTTTACTTTGCATGTCAGTAGGAGTAGAATTGGGATGAAAGGGTCTTCTGGTGATTAATTGCAGTCAACAGGAGCTTTGCTTTTGACCTTAGCTGAGCTTAGTTTTGCCAATATGTTTTAATCACCACTGTGTGGGGAAATCTGAGGCGCATCTTGGAGGGTTTTTTGCGTAAAATCATTGTTTTCTCTCTGGTACAGCCCTTGGAAAAAGCTTTTCAGGTGTGATGCTTTAGTCAATGAGGGCCAATGCTGCAGCCCAGGTTTCAAGTCCAGTAAAAGCTGTTTCTTTCCGTGCCAAAATGGAGCTTTTCCACCACAGTACTTATGCTGAAATTTGGCATCAGAGGCAGCAGGCTTCAGGACAGGGGAGTAATGTATTAGTCTGAACACTCCTGACTACCCTGCAAGATAAGATTTGACACTCAGCTGGACCAGATCCTGAGCAACCTGATCTGATCTTGACATTGGACCTGACTGGTGGGGATGGAGGTTGGAGCAGGAACCTCCTGAGGTCCCTCCCCACTTCCATTATTCCGTGTCTCTGGGATCTTGTGCTAGACCGCAACCTCTGCTGACACAGAGAGCTGGTCAGATCCCAGTTTAGGGTCAGCCATAAGAAAAAACTTCCTGTTCAGGACATTTAGAGTCACAGTTTGCTTTGGTCCCCTGGCACAGGTTGCCCAGAGAAGCTGTGGCTGCCCCATCCCTGGAAGTGTTTAGGTCAGATTGGATGGAGCTCTGAGCAACCTGGACTAGTGGAAATTGTGGTTTGAAGCTGGATGATCTTTAAAGTCCCTTCCATACCAGGCCATTCTATGATTTTAGCATTATAGATGTGATTAAGCTTGCTGGAGAAATGTCTTGGATTGCCGTTCCATCTCCAAACTGAGTGATTTATCTGACAAGCTCTGGATTCAAATGATTCATTTTTTCTCTCTTTGGGGACCACTTAAAACTTTATTTATACAAAATTTAACTTGAATTCAAGTGTAGGAGTGCTTCTGAAAATGTTGCCCTGTAGAGTTACGTTAGCAGTAGCACTGGAATTATGGTTCCTTTCATTTTCTCTGAACCACTAAGCTGCTAAAGCTGCATTGATGTCGTGGAGGTTATTGAAAGGTATTTTTTCAGATTTCTTAGACAGTGAATAAGAAATAGTATAGTAGCTACAAGAAAATTATCAAAATCAAGGGGCATGTGAGCAATGTACACCACAAAAAACCATGCTAGATCTTAATGAGATGCTAATTTTCTATTTGCAGTCATATAATATAAATCACACCAGTCTTTTTGTTCAAAAGAAAGTAAAACTATCAACATGATGAAAGAAATATCAGTTGCCAAGTAAAAGTAATGAGTTTTTTTGGAAGTTGGCAAGCCCTCTGAGGCAGAGAGGGTAGAATATGACCCTGGGGAAAATTTGAAGTATGATGACTCGGCGAACACTCTGTCTTTACTTTTGTTCCCAAAATGGGACAGCAAAATCGTATTCAAGTTGTGACAGATAATATATATCAGAGTGAGATGGTAAAAATGAACAGACATAAAGCTGTGTCACTTTGCAATGTGAAATATATTAACAAGTTTACTTATGGTATAAAAATAAAAAAATTGTATTCACCTTTATGGGACTACTCTCTAGATATTTAATCATTTAGTGTTTCAGGAAGTTTCCTTCATGTACAGAAGCCTTTCTCAAACTCCACGCAGCCCTTTCCTCCTTGTCTCCTTACATTCAAGCACATGTGATCCCTCAGTTACCAGGAGTTTCCAGCCATCTTACCCACCTTTAAACCACTTATTTTCTGCCATCTTTGCTGCCACCCTTTCAGTGACTGCTGTTTGCCTTTGTTGGGTGTGATACTATCCTTTGGTCAGCAGTTGGGTTAATTTCCAAGCTTGGAAAAACTGGTTGCTTATAATGCAAAAAAAAAAAAGAAAAAAAGGAAAGAAAAGCTGTTCTGTTGTGTGGATTTTAAAAATAAATAAACAAATAAAGAAACAGTAGCTTCTGTGCTCAGCCACTTTGCAGCCTTACACCTTCCTCCTGAGTCAGCTACTGTGCTTGTTTGCTCCATCATTATCCTGGTGGAAAAATGTCAGAGTGATGGAGTACCTATGAGCAGCTTCCCAGAGAAAAAAATAAAGGGATTTGCTGAGCAAGCACGAGATGTGTTCCACAGAGAATCCTAATATCTGACAGCAAATCCAGGACAGGAGCAGGTCCCCTTGCAAGGAGGCACCACTGCTGGAAGTAGGACTGTCACAGGAGCAGAACTTCTTGCAGGCCCACGTACATAAATATATATATAAAGAATGCATAGATATGTATATTTATTAAAAATATATTTAGTCACACATATATTTATAAGAAAAACTACCTCCATAAAACATTATACAAATGGTAAGGCTCTGATGTCAAGGCCCCAAACCTTAGGGGATGACAGAATGAAATTCTAGTGGTATGTATTTGAAATAAGCTTCCCCTCTGTATGTGGAATGATATAATCTTTAATTACATGACTCCATACTAATTTTTTCCATAGGCAGGCTGTGTCCTTCAGCACATGAAAGAGGCAGAGTCCTTGGAATGGGGTGAAATTCTTTGTGACTTGGCTGATTTTCATGGGGTTTTCTGGCTGTATTGTTGAACAAAGCATCTGAAAAACAAAATAACCCCACAGAATAATATTTCCCCTCCTCAGCCCCTTCTGACAGAAAAGTGGGGCATCTGCAGACAAGTGAAAATCTGAGAACAAAATGGAAATATTCCTCTTGTCTTCTGCTCCCATTCCTGGTAAGAGGGCTAGAAATTTTAGGAGGAAACCCCATTCAGCATCTCCATCCCTAGAGTGGGATTTGTTCAGTGGCAATACAAAAATTTATTCTTCATGATGCCAGGAACTTGTAAAGAGATGGAGCAGGCCCAGCTC
The DNA here is from genome assembly GCF_965178545.1 of Coloeus monedula. Classification (NCBI taxonomy): domain Eukaryota; kingdom Metazoa; phylum Chordata; class Aves; order Passeriformes; family Corvidae; genus Coloeus; species Coloeus monedula. The sequence continues at coordinate 115,752,252 of NC_138783.1, forward strand.
TATCCATGTGGTTGCCCAAATAAAACATGGAACATGCCAGCCTGCATTAGTGAATTGGAATTTTCACTTTTCTCCCGAGGTTAATCCTTAGCCAGACTCAACCCCACAGCACATTACTGGGGCTTACAGCAGGTCAGCCTTCCTCTGCCTTCCCATCATGTTTCAGGTTGTTGAGATTCAATACAATACCTAGAAGTTCCAAAGTAAAAGGTTATGAGGTTTTTTTTCTACATGGTTGGTTGTATTTTGCAGAGAAGAGTCCAAAAATCTTTAGCTGAAACCTCTTCACGGAGGCTGTGAAAGCTGTAGGCTGGTCATTGCAGTTCAGTAACAACAAAAGCTGCTGAAATGGGATGGGTTTGAATGGAAAGTTCTGGAAAATCATCTTTATCTGTGATGCCGCATTACCAGCCTGCATCCAGGTCAACATCCATCCATCCATCCATCCATCCATCCATCCATCCATCCATCCAGCCAAGCAGCACTGGAGGGAGAGGGGAGGCTTTAATCATCTATGCTAGTAAATGTAGGGCCTGAGGTGGCTCTACACTGTCAGATCCACACCACCACAGCCATGGAGAAATGTTCCTCATCTGTGTGTGCCAAAAAGAGACAATCCCCGGACTAGGGAGTGCCAGAGCTTTCTAACCCAGCTAGAAAACAGCAGGATTTGGCCTGTAATTCCTACTGCACATAGCAGGAGTATATTCACATCCTCAGGGAGAAGAGCGAAGGTTTGTGTCCCACATTGCTTTAAACAGTAAAACAAATCAGCTTCCTTTCCCTACCCTGATTTGAAATGAAGAAGAGAAGATGTTCTCCTGTGTACTGCCTGTTTTCTCACACATTAGTTTCTCTATGAAAAGTGGCTCTTTTTTTACTGACAATTATTATGTTCCACCAACGGCAAAACCGCCAAAATTCTTTGTGGATGTGGAGAAATTAATTATTTTTTAACTCAGGTCTGAGAGCATCAAAAAAGGGAAACTTGAAACCTTTGTTCTGTGCAGTTTTATTCCGCCCAGCTCTGAAGAACACAGAACGACACCGTTCACTGGAGAGACATGTACTGTATTATTTCAGGGGTTTATTGTTACCAATATAATTTGGGAATGTGCTTTGCTCCCCATGGAAAAAGAACTGTTTCACGATGTACTGTACTTTCTCTTCTGATGTCCTGGGTCCTGCTGGATGCAAGCGGTTTGGAGAGGACATTCATTCTCCTACAAAGTGGATAAAAATTATTCGGTGGATGTCTCCTGGTTGCACTCTCATCCTGTTTCTCCCACAGTGGAACCCACAAATAGCTCTAGCTATTTGTCTGCTGTCTCCTGTTTCTCCCTATTTTCCATAAGGCCAGGAATCATGCAGGTGAAGGGGAGGTGGCTCTCAAGCTCAGGGTTGAATGGTTACACAAAGCAGGGTGCTTGAACTGCCTTTCTCTATCCCAAATCCCTCACAGGCAAAAACTGGCATAGCAAACCTTATTTCCATAGGAATTCTGTGCTTGGAAGTGCCGTAAGAATACGTGAGTAACATGGGACGGTGTAAAAAAACATGGGATGTGCTGAACAAAATGTGAACCCCACAGAAGCTGACCTGGCCACAGGGCACACCTGACTCAGGGGTGAGACTAAAGATCTGACAATTAAACATCCCAGGTTTAGTCAAGGACTACAGCAAGGGAATTCTCACCAGAACACCACTTTCAGAGCTGTCCTTTCAGGACTAATGAGATGCTCCATGAAGTGATGTGGGTGGGTGGAGGTGCTCAGGGATATTTTTGTGCTTCTGGAGATAGAGGGGAGATTTTGGCTTCTTTTTAGTCACATTTCAAACAATAACAATATTTATTTGTGGTTGTACTAGTTTTAAGAGGCCTTAAATATTACCTCTAAGTAGAGAAAAACATGGTCGATAGGAATGAAAAGAAGATAAAAGAAGACTTTTATCTCTTTTTCAAGAGGAACAAATGAAATTTTGGAGGAAATCTTACTTTTAACCAAAAAAATGGTTAATGGTTAATGTCATGGTCTAGCATGGCCACAGGAGTGATTCTCTTGCAAAGAGGTGCTTACAGCTTCCTCTATGACTTGACAGAACCTATCAACTGGCTAGTTTGAATATTGGCAACTTTTTAAGCCACTTAAGGAGCTTGACACGCCTCCGTGATCCACATTTAAGAACCAATAGAGCCCGGGAAAGCTCTCTTGTCTTCCGGCTTTTGGACAGGTAGTGGGCCTGTTCCATCCACGGCCCCCCCACAGCCCTGCTCCGTGCCAGCGGCACAGCCCGGCTCCCCACCATCCCCCCCTCCAGTGTGGCCAAAGGCTGCCCTGCTGACCAGCAAAGATCCTGTGACCAACAGTGATAAGTGAACTCCAGCTGCAAGGCCTGAGTGAGATTCACCCTTTTTTAGTGCTGCAAGTTTGCTCCAGAACAGATGAAGCCTGCAGATACCAATCCTCTCCTGAGTCAGAGGAAGAGGGAAGGTGAAGGCACGTGAAAAAAAAGAGACACCAAAGTCAGTAAAGAAGGAAGAGCTGAAACCCTGAGGCAGAAGAAAGAGGAGATGCTTCAAGCTTAGAAGCTGAAATTCTGTTGTAAAGCTATGGACTATGATATATCAGAGTACCCATTGTAATTTCATGAAAGCATGGGGGGGTGGAGCGCTCAAATTGCAATTGTGAGCAAAAGTACTTGTGCTGAAATAAGCAAATGACAGTAGCTGTAATTTGATGAGGACCCTAGCTCCCAGGGAAGGAGAAGACCTCTGTTCTTAGAGATGAAAGTGACGGGGACCCTTGCTCCCAGGGGAGGAGGAGGGCCTCTGTTCCTGGAGCTGAAGATGCTCCCAGAGATAGGTGAAGACAACCTTTGCTTCTGAACAGCTCATCCTTAAAATGGTACCCCAGTAGCTCAAGATTGGTCCCTCGAAAGCAGTTGTGGGGAAAGCTGTAAGTTGGGGGAAGGGACTCTCACATGCAAGCAGAGAACCAACCCGGGCGGCTGTCTCGCTGTGACAGTGAAGCCATGAGAGAACTTCTTGTGGAGATGTCTCCATAGCATGCGCAAGAGACACTCCTCTCCCTAAGTGAACTGAAAAAGGTTACTATAGAAGTGGTAAACAGCCTGAAAATCTCAAGGGTTGTTTTTTTACATTGTCAGTGGGAGAAGGGAGAACAGTGGGGGGAGGAGAAGTGTTCTGAAGGTTTGGTCTGATTTTTTTTTCTTTCTTTTAGGTCTGTTAATAAACTTCTTTATATTCTTTCAAGTTTTGTGCCTGATTTGCTTTATCCTAATTCTTATCTCACAGAAGCAAAAGAAGTAAATAATGGCTATTTTGAACCAAACCACTGCAGAAGCCTAAATAACGGCGACCCACCATCCCCTGGCTGCAGAGCAGCACTTCCCCTATTTCCTACCCATCCACTGCCCTTTACTCCCTCTCACATCACACCCCAGGCCTCGCTGTTCAGAAGTTCACTCCAGCTGCCCAGCTGCAGAGGAAGCTCCTCCACTCAGCAGCTGGCAGGCAGCTGATTTTTGTGCCTCGTAGTCACATCACAGGGGTGTTGCACACTGTCGTGACCATGGTGCTTTAACGAGGATGTCCTGGGCTGCAGTGTATTCCATTACCATCCTCATGAGCTGTTGAAACCAGGTGGGGCAGTGTTTCCTTGCCTCCTCCCCCCAGACTATCTTTCTGTTAATGGCCCATCAATGCCTGGCCTCATGACTCCCAGATAACTCCCTCCGGACCATCTTCTGTTAATGAGCCCATCAACACTTGGCCTCATGACTCATCATCCCATTGTGAGACGCTCCACCCAGAAGGAGGGACCAAGTATTCCATCCTGGATATAATCTGAGATTCCCAACACCAGAGAAAACCCTTTCCACTGGATTCCCAGAGGACAGGAGCTACACAGCCACCACTGGACCTTCTGAGGAAAAGCCACAGGATCACTGCTATGACAGAACCACATCCACTGATGCCTTACGTTTTAACTTTTATAAATGATGCCTTAGGTTTTAACTTTCATATTTTTCAAATCCTGTACTGCTTAGAGTGTAACTCTGAAGTTTCTTGTAGCCTGTTAATTTCTGCTCTCTCGTGCTAGGCAGACATAACAAAGCCTCTCCAGACCTGCTCTCCAAGGACACCCAGAGCATCCTAGGCCCAAAAAGTATAAACCAAAAGCCTCTAAAGGGGGGCAAGTGGAGGGGAATTACATCACTAACTGAAGCTTTAATTGGAGAATTAACCCTGCTATGCAAATGAACCAAGCCTATAAAAGTGTGAAGAACTCGTGACCTGTTGTCCATCTTGGGGTTCATTTTGGCAAAAGCCTCTGGCTCCCCAGGGGGTACCTCTGAAGGCCCTTCAAATAAATACCTACCTTTATTCTCTTACTCCTGTCTAGTCTCTGTTTCTAGGAGGCCTCTCAAGGCATCACCACCGCTTCAGGAGGACTGCAGCCACCATTTTATCGGACTGCTACCACCACCTAACAGGGTGTCAGGTTGTATCCTGTCTGTCAATTTAAACCAGTGTTTTCTGCCTTTATTTTTATTATTTTTTTAATTTCCCTATTAAATTGTTATTCTGACTTGGTGCCTCCCACTGGTTTGTTTTCAAACTAGTACAGAGGAAAATTTTTCCCCAGTCACAAAGAGATGGTCACAACCAGAAGGTCAATATCCATCGAGGTCAGAGGTCCTGCCCAAGGCTTCTCTTTCTGATATATTAAAATATGACAGATTCCAGGGGTGACTGTGTGTGTATGGGGTCAAACTGCTTTCTTTTTGCTAAGGGTTGAGGGGTCTTTCTTTATTAAATTTCAGAACAAGGTTCTGTCCCTACCAGCTTTTCCTCAGGAATGCAACCAATGTGATGTGGTTTCCTTAGGATGGAGTTATTTTCTGGGGAAAGTTATCTCCAAAAAATGCTTCTAATTAAATGTAATTCTAGTTAAAGAATAAATATATATTTTTGTTCCAGAAATGACTGGATGTGGCACTCGGTGCCATAGTCTGTCTGGTTGACAAGGTAGTGATCAATCAAAAGTTGGACTCAATAATCACAGAGGTTTTTTTCCAACCGAAAACATTCAGTGATTTTTTAATTGTTGAAGTAAACTTTTAGCCCAGTTTTTGTAATCTAAAGACATACAATTTACTTACTGTATTCCTGTATACTCCTTTATCAAGCTCTAGCATAACAACTAATTTACATTTAACAGCCTTTTTTTGTTTTTGGATTTAGAAAAAATATGGCAATGAAAAATGTCATACTGCTCTACGAGGGGGAAAAGTCATGTTCTCTTAAAACCTGAATGTTAATAATTTTAGAGTGAAAGTTAAAATTAGATTAAAGAGAGATTTTAGTGCAAATAGGTGCAGAAACCAGGTAGGGAAAGTAATTTAACAGATGCCTTAATTTCAACTGGAAATTTTGTCCCATAGTAAAAGCTTCATCCTTTCCCTGACATAAAGAGCTTTGTCAGGAAAGTCTGCAGAAGCAAAATGTTATGCTTTATTCATCTCACAAATGGATCTCAATCTCTTGTAACCTTAATAGCAAAGGTTACACAAGGATTGTTCAAAATTCAGTTTTCATAAGGAAAAACCCTGGAGAACAAATGATATTAGTCCCGAGGAAATTACTTTACTGCATATATGTGACTGTAACAGACTGAGAGCAAAAATCGATGGCTTATCCGCACACCAAGTACCCTGGAGATTATGAAAAAGCAGGGCCTGAATAACTTATTTTACTTTCTGAACGAGCACTGGGACAAACATAAAACAAAAGCAGCAAAAAAAAAATCAACCCATTCTTTGTGTGAGTTTCAGTGCTTGCAGCCCTTGGCCTCATTTTCCAATGTCTGTGGCAATGCTGCAGAGCACCTGGGCCTGAGGGAACACCAACCTCTTCCTCAGGTGCTCAACAAGAGCATGAGAAACACAGGTTTTTGCTCCAGTGCAGATTTCTTGAGTGATCCTCAGTAATTTATTTTATCTCCCTGTGTATCAATTCCCTACTATAAAAGGGGGCTGTTATTTCACTTTTTTTTTTCACTGATGTTTGAAAATGTATTGTAAAAGTTTTAGAAGATAAACAGCCATGGAAAGAAAATATGATTGTATATATATATATATATATATATATATATTTCTTCTTTCTCACCTTTTCCAGTTTTTTTTTCAGATATCTTTATTTGTGATTTTAGTAGAAGGTAATGATGTAGGAGCCTGAACTAATCTGTGGTGTCTTGAGAACTAATTACATTGGGTTTTTTTTTTTTTTTTTTCTGTGTAAGGCAATTGGGTTTCTCTTCCGGCTAGAAGCTGTATATTTACAGTGGAAACTGCCCTAGAAAATACGCAGGCTGAGTGGCTTGTTGTAGTTTTATATGGTCATTTGACAGGGGAACATTGGTCTGCCAATTGCTGTAATTTAGCTCAGTTTCTATCATAAATTCTTTTTTTTACTAGCAGATCTGGGCAACAGATTAATGTTAGTTTTGAGTTGCTGCACAGATGACTCAGCTTTGCCAAAGCAATTTGCAGTGCCCTGTGTCTGGGTTCCTATAAGTCAAGAGGGTGATTTTGAAGGTTCTTAATGCTTCCAATCTGATTCTTCTGCCCAGATCAATTCACAGATAAAATCCTGGCATTTGCTGTTGTGCCATGGAGTTGTTAAGTCAGGGTTACTCAACCTGCAACTGGTTTTACTATAAGCATGTGAGAAAGAGAGTGTACAAGTTGGCAGCTCTTAATATATGACTCATGTAGGTGTAACGAATATAGGTATAGTTATAAATATAGATATATATATAGATATAGATATCTTTATTATTTAACAATGTTTTTTCCACTGGATGTTACATTGGTGCTGGAGGCTGGCAAGCAGTTTTTGAGACCTATCAGAGTCAATTTTAACATTTGTGTTGGGCACCATGTCCACACAAAATGATTGGAACTCTTTATTCAAACCCCACAACTCATTTTCAGCCTGTGACTGCCCAGGAGAGCAGGGCACTTGGCCACATGGGCAAGTGGCATCCTGACTTGACAGGGTGAGTGGCAGCTTCAGTCACTGGAGGTGACGAGTGTGTGTCAGCCTGTCACAGCACACACCGGGCTGGGCCCCGCTTTCCTCCCTATTTCAGCTGTTCCCTTTTCATCTCAGGTTTCCTCTTTTGTCTTTCCCAGGCAGCGTTGCCATAGCAACGATGTCTCTTGACCACCCTGCCTTCTTCCCACCAGGGCCACCCCTGCCAGCCTCCCACCAGAGACGTTTCACCCACCTCAGGAGCTCTCCCTTAAAGCCGCTTGCTGAGCACGCACACGGAAAGTTGATGTCCTCTGCTGTTGAGGTGTGTCTGGACATCGCAAGTGGAACCACTGGGCTGGAATCCAGTTTTATGTTGCTAACTGGCACAGTTTTCCATGCAAAGTGTCTGCAGAAAGCTGCTCTTGAGCAGTTCAGCCAAAACTCAAGGGATCTCTCAGTGTTTGTAGGCAGGGATGCGGCATGGCAGACACAATACTCTGGTATGCTTCAGTGTTTGAATCTGTCTTTTTACAAGCCAAAAGCGTTTCCAAAGTAACCATGTTATGATTTTGATTTGTGGAATCCGTTTATCTTGAAAAAACCACACTTTTTCAATATTCTTTGGTAGATCAAATAGAAAATAGCCTCTTTCCCTCTCCTGAAAATCTTCTCTTTGTATTTAGCCTTGACCTGAGCCTGATGCTCTCCAGCATCATTTTATCAAGGCTAAAACCACAGCTTCAAACCCACTTCCTATTTCCAGGACAGAGTTTTTCCCAGAAAAAATTGTACAAATGGAATCATAAAATGGCTTTATTTGTAGAGGACATCAAAGATCATCCAGTTCCAACCCTCTGCCATGGGCAGGGACACCTCTCATAGACCAATTAACTCAGTGCTGCATCCAACCTGGCCATGAACACTTCCAGGGGTGGGGCATCCTCAGTTTCTCTGGACAACCTGTTCCAGTGCCTCACCACACTCACAGTAAAGAATTTCTTCTGGAAAAGCAATGTTACTGGTTCCTCCTCAAGCACCTTCCTAAAACCTTTTTGATTTATTGCACTTTTGGACAGGATTAATTCAGCAGTTGTAAATATTTCCTCTAACAAGCCCTCAGTGTTTAGAAGATCCTTTTATAGTGTTTGATGAGTGCATTGAAACAATTAATTAAAAAAAGGTTTCTACAAATATCTAAATGCGTAATTGAATATATTTTTAATGAATTATGTAACAATCTGTCACATTCATTTATATATGCTATATATATGTTATATATATAGCAGCCATTTATATGAGACATTTCCATTTGACACCAAGTAATGCAGCTGTTTATTAAAATAAGGATTAATCTCGCGTGTGTTGCATGTGCATGCCATTTTGTACTTTTTCACTAAGAAATGCAAGTTCAATCTTAAATTATAAATTTCCATGTGTGGTGTGGAGAATGAACAGATAAATGGGTCTGAGATGGGTGGAAAATAATATCTAGAGAGAAAATATCTGCGAAGAGGCAATAACATCTATTCTGGAAAACCTGTTATCTAACAATAATTTACCTGAATCCAAGCTGAAACTTTTACGAGGAACAGAATTAAGACTGTAAGAGAAAATTGCACAGTAATGTGTTAGTAAATTGAATTTACTGTGTGTCATGTAATCACTGGATATATGGGGCAAAGATTCTGCCTGACATTGCTAAAAATACTGTCCCAAGATACTGCTGTACCTATTGTCCAGGGATCCAGTAGATAATAAGTGGAAGGGTAGTATTAAGGTTGGTGAAACTGGTAGCCTATTACTCTAAATGGTGGAGCGGGTAGGATTGCACCCAATATATCAAATAATTTTAAGTAGAAGCATAATAGACTCTAAATTAGCTGGTGCTAAAGAGTCCTTAGGGAAATCATTGTGAATAATCCTCTGAAAACATCATCTCATTGTCTGTAGGGTTCAAAAAAGGAAGTTGAATCATGATGAAAAAAAGAAATAAATACAAACTGGAAAGAAAAGCTTTTGTCTGTGCTAAACTCCTTGGTGTATTTATATCCTGAAGATTTTACAGTTCTGGCCATGGTCCCTCAGAAAGAACCTCAGTGAATAAAAAAGTTATGGAGAAGGGAAGGAAAGATGGCTGAGGACATAAAGTAGCTTGTCTACTGAGTGAGAACAAAGTATGCTGCATTTTATCTTGGAAATGAAATCAGAACTAGCAAGGGTAATATGGATGCTGTGAACAGTGTGAATAGGGAATAAGTTCTGCGATTTCTTATCATACCAATATTAGGTAATACCCAGCAAGATGATCAGTTAATACTTTAAGACTCTCACACACACAAAAAGTAGATTTTCACTGACCGTTTTGTGTTGTAGAGTTCACAGCCACAGGATGCTGTGGAGGTTAAAATATAACCAGTCTTGGAAAAAAAAAAGCGGATCAAAAATTCATGGACATACCTTTGTCAAGAAAAGAAGCTCAGATGCAGCTGAGGCTGAGGACCTGTGGGGTTTGTTGGGACAGTGCACCTGGGGACACTGCTCCATGTCCTTTCCAGGGCATCCACCGCTGGGAGTGGGAGACCTTTTATCCCACGTGGGCTTTTGATCTGGTCAAATACAGCTGGTCCAATGTACCCTCTGATGTGATGAGATGGAGAAAAAAAACATTGCTCTGTACAGGTGAATGTGTTTTTCTCAATTTCTGTATTGGTGGAGTTATGTAGACATAGCCAGTGTCCAAAATACACATCTAATTGCTCTTTGGGGGTAATTTTCTAATTTTCTCACTAAAAAAGAGGGTTTACTTTAATTTAGTATTTTATTTAGTAAGGAACTTACCAAACCAAGTTATTTCAACAATGTAAAACTTTTAAACAAGTATTTAAAAAATAAATAATTTCAAAAATTTCATTTAAGTGAGAGCATGTACAGTTTCTAGTTGTCATATCTTAGAAATACCCCTGAACTATCAAGTAGAAGTAATAAAATGAAATAGAATAGGTCAGATTCCTGTAGAACTATATAGAGGTTGAATTTGGTTTTAAATAATGCTTTACATCCTTTCTGTCAAAGCACTCAGAGTACTTTGGACTTACATGGCTTAAATCTCAGCTGGGTTTTGGAAGCTTTTTTATGTATCACCATAAAATGGTATTTTTTCAAGTTCGTTTTTATAGACTTTTTTTCTCCCTGTTTCTTTGGGCATGAATTACTTTTCCATTCCTGGTAACTAAAGTCCTGGGTGCTATTCACTGTCTTGAAGTAGCAACAGGAAATGGAAAAATTACAGTTTATTTTGTTGCAGTTGGGTACCTATAAAAATGTTTGTAGACACTGCAGTTCTATTGAGACTTTCAGTGAACTGTTGCACGTTCCTTAATTACAGAGAAAACCAGGTCAAGAAATGGATTCTATCCCCAAAGATTGTTATATTCCTGCTAAAGCCACGCTGTGGTAAGAAATAGCACATCCCATATTTTCCCTTTAGATAAATTTCAGTTTGTACTGTCAGAGACCAGCATGTGATGTGGAACCTAAGCCAACCTGTGGGCAAAACATCTCCAGGCAGACATAAAATTATACCAGGAACAAACCCTCTCCATATATATGTAAGGATTTTGCTTTTGTTTGGAATAATCCTGATATAACTTGATCGTTGGTTCCTGCTTGAAGATGTGGATGTTCTTGCTTTCTGATACAATTGTTCTCTGAATGAAGATGTGAATGACTCCTGGTCTTCATTTTACTTTCAGTTTTGGGGGAGCGAAGGGACGAGGCAGATGGGAGCTCTTATTATGTTCCCACTGTTTATGCTGGGGAGCTGCAAGTGGGATGTCACATCCTACTTCATCCGTCACAATGAGTCAACGCATGTGAAGAGTTCAAGATGTTCCCTTCAGCAAAGCGAGGCAGAGCGCGCCAGGGAGAGGAACTCGGTGGTTTTGTGTTCACAAATAACTGCAGCTTCTTCAGGAAACGACAGAAGGGCAAACCTGAACAACACAATGCTCTCCCAAGGTCGGACAGCAGCGCTCAGGGAATAACAACGAAGGGTGAAATGTGCCAACCCCAACCACTGCTCTGTTTTGCTTCTCCCACCTAAGCAAGGGGGAAGAAGTAGGAAAGACCCAGAAGAGACAATGAAAATGATTAGCAGTATGCAAAATGTTTCCTGAGAGAGTAGATTATACAAGGTAAAAGTAGATCACTCCTCAAATGTATAATGGGAAGCGTGGCAGGTCTGTAAGAGAAAGTCTGATAGAGGCAGTGGTAACAACTTAAAAATCTATCAGGTTATTTTCCCTTATATTGCTCCACACAAAAACCCCTGATGGAACTTATAACATCATAGAATGGGTTTTTTTTAAAAGATCATCTCATTCCAACCCCCTGCCGTGGGCAAGGACACCTCTCACTGGACCAGGTTGCTCAATGCCCCATCCAACCTGGCCTGGAACATTCCCAGGGACGGAGCATCCACAGCTTCTCTGTTCCAGTGCCTCACCAACCTCACAGTGAAGAATTTCTTCCTAACATTAAAAAAGCTCACTGCTTTTCTTTTTCACAGAAAAAATCTACTGCTGCAAGATACCATTAGAACAGCATGCTGATAGCAGTGCAAAGAGCTGCAGTAGAGTATGAAAAATGGAAGCACTTGCTTGTTTTCCAAAGGATGCAGTTTTATGAGAGCTCAACACTTGCACTTCAAGATATAAATTAAGAACTAATTAACTTTCATCCTAGTCATGAGGGTGTTTATTTCTTGCACTCTGCAGCTCTCTCTAAAGCCTTGTCAGACACTGGCCAAGACTGGTGACATATCTGACAACCTGTGACAATGCTCAGTTGATTGGAGCACGGTGCCAATAACACCAAGGCTGTGGGTACAGTCCCTGTACGGGCCATTTACTTAAGATTTGGATTCCATGATCCTTGTGGGTCCCTTCCAACTCAGAATATTCTGTAAGTCTGTGAATGGCCTGGCTGAATATAGCAACACTCCCACAAATTAGAGAGCATGTGGTTGGGTTGTTCCTCTTGTGTTTTATCTAATGTGCTTGTCAATCCCAACAGTGGTAAGTATGAAGAGGTTATGCTTTTAGGAGGCTTCATGTACTGAACTGAGGCTGAAATACAGAGCAAAGCTTAGAAGGGAAATTCTTGGGATCTGAAGTTTAAGGAAAGAAAATGCAAAAGTGGTAGATTTGGGATCTGATCCATTCTGCATCACATGGGGTTATTGTCAATAAAATCTTCTCTGAAGTGTTGTCTCATGATACAGTCATGGCCAGAAAGGCTCTTGGTTGCTCAACAGAAATACACCAGAACTGCTGTCCATAAAAAAGTGTGAAGTTGCACAGCTGACCTCACAGCTCCATCTTTTCAGCTTAAAAACCTGAGCATTTACCAGGTTTGTGGGCAGACTCTGCAGCCTGCACTGAGCAACGGTACTGCAGCAACATTGCCACAATCTATGGAAAGCAAAGAAAGCTTGGAGAGAGGTCAAGGTTTCTCAGTGGTGTTGGCAAAGCTGAATGAGGACATCCTGTGATCAGTTCTGATGGCAGTAAAGAGTGGAGGAAGGCTAAAATGAACCACTGAGGAGAACTGGATGATGTAACCTGGGATAGGACCACAGCTTCAGGAACTTGCAGATAAAAGAGGGATAGTTGGATGGGTTCCTGGAATTTCTGTGATCCTGGGAGAGATCTATGGGGTTTGTTGGGGCTTGCGCAGACTTTGGGGGGCTGTTGATGTTCATAGGACTATTTCCCTCTCTTTCTTATCCCTGAGATTATAATTTTCTGGAAGAGCACCTCCTGCTTCTTTTTCTGACTGCCTCCCATCTGGTACAGGAGCGTCTCCCTCCTGCCCCAGGTGTTGTGAATGAGTGGTTCAGGTTAATTAAAGAATCACTGTAAAAAGTATGGACAAAAGCAGGTTTAATATAAATTTGACCATGTTACCTGTGCATCCCAGACAAAATTCCCTGTCCCTTCTGAGTAGCATCCTCCTCCTGCCGTGGTCTCAGGAGCGTTCTCTCACCTGAACTGTTGCTGCTGTGTGAGAAGGAGGGAAGGGGACAGGGCAGGGGAAAGGCCTTCTCCTGCAGCACAGAAAGGCAAACAGAAGTGGGCAGTGAGAAACCAGGCAGAGAGCAGTGGCAGAGGACTTTGGAGGCTGCTCAAATGCTGGGCCATCTCTCTCCTCTCTTTCTCCAAAGCAGGGACCCTGGGGTGCTCAGCAGTCGGCTGCCTAAGGCAAGTGTTGATTTTTGTCTATACGTAAATCCATCCTACAGTTGTCCACATTTCTTTGAGCTAGACTCACCTTTATGGCTTACAGCAATAGCCTGAGTTCTCCTCATGCTGTCTGGCCACTATTTTTAGGGTGTGTGGGAGGACTAAAGGGAAGGAAATTAAGGAGGAGGGCTCTGGTGTCCCAGCACAGGAAGGACATTGATCTGCTGAAGTGAGTCTAGAGGTCACCAGGTTGATTAGAGGAATGGACCACCTCTGCTATGAGGAAAGGCTGAGAGAGTTGGGATTGTTCAGCCTGGAAAAGAGAAGCTTCAGGGTGAGCTTATTGTGGCCTTCCAGATGGAGAGAGACTATTTACAAGGCCCTGGAGTGACAGGACAGGAGGGAATGGCTCACACTGACAGGGAGTAGGGTTAAATGGGATATCAGGAAGAAATTCTTGTGAAGGTGGTGAGGTCCTGGCTCAGGTTGCCCAGAGAAGCTGTGGCTGCCCCGTCCCTGGAAGGGTTGAAGGCCAGTTTGGAGCTCTGAGCAACCTGGTGTAGTGGAAGGTGTCCCTGCCCATGGCAGGGGTTGGAACTAGGTGATCTTTCAGGTCCCTTCCAACCTAAGCCATCCTATGATTCTGTGATTACTGCTGCACCCCCAGAAAGCTCCTTCACATTGGCAGAGTTGTTTGTCTGCGACTTAGACAAACATCTTGGAAAAATACAGTCTTGTGTGCATCCCACAGTCAAAGCGCAGGCACGTATTTATCAGAAACCTATCATGTACCAGATGGCAGAATAAAGTGGTTGTTTAAACACACTGTGACTTAGGGTAACCTGCCATAGCACATTCTCAAAATACGCCGCATGTGTTTCTTCACAGATCTCAACTTAAGTATAGCGATGAATAACTTCTTCAAAATCCTGGTACAACAACATGCCTTTTGTTTCCTACATGTTATCTAAGAGCTGCTGCAGCAAATGCAAGGAAGGAATTAGACCTGGAAATCAGTTTTGCTGAAGACAGTGCTGAAGGAGGAGTTTTCTCTTAAAATGTAGGCCTGCACCTGTGCTGTGGGTGAAATCCGGAGGGGCTTGCCTTCTAGAATCTACCCAAAGCACTCAGCTGCCGTCAGGTTGTCTGGCTGCTCTCCTCCACAGCCCAAATCTGTGCCTTTCACAGGATTCTGGCCCAGGACAGAGCTCTGCCTATGCACAGAGGTGTTGGTCAGGTGTGGAAAGAACATGCTTGTGGCAAAAGAACTGGGAGCTGTAGTGGGTTCTCATTCCCCTATTTCGGGACTTTGTGAGGAAGTTATGTCATGCCATGTGGCCAAAATAATCTTTGCCCAAAATCTGGCCATGAAAAACAGCCCTCACTCCCTGCCTTAGGCATCTGTGCTGGACCTGCTTCCATTCGTGCATTACGGAATAAGCTCAGGAGCTTCACAAGGCAATGGTTGTGGTAAATCTCCTCTATAAACAAAACAAAATCATTTGGGAAAAGGCAACTTGCTCTCTGTTTGTTGTGTACCACTGACTTGTATAGATGTGTCAATATCCTGGCATTTAGAGGATGAACTCCCCAAAACTTTAATCATTGATAATCTGCACCAATTTCCTTAGGGTGAGCTTCTCTGAGATTTTGACCAAACCCAGCACCCCATAAGAAAACATTCTTATTGAATTTTGACTCCTATCTTTCCGTAGTTTCTTAATTACTCTTTTCAGTTCCCAAATCTTCAAGTAGCGAGAAAAATGGAAAACATTTCCCATGAAGATTTGCTACAGATTTGATTGTTTTCCCTTCTCTATTACATAACTGTTTTTCCCTTCACTTGGAAGAAGTGTTATTACTCACATGTGATGCATAATCCTCTCCCACACCTCCCATCTCTGCTTTCCCTCCTGAGCATGATCTACTAAATTTTCTGACAATATTTTTTGAATTATTTTCCACGTCTGCTGATGCTGTGAGGGGAATACAGGCAGCAGAGAGCAAGCAGGTCTCTACTGTCACTCGCCTGTTGTCCGAGGAATTAGGAACTAAATTCTGCTTGCAGACTCTCTACCTCAAACAGAGGCCAAAGCAACTTTCAGACCTCAGCTCACCTTCATTATAGCAGATGTTAGTTGCCAGATTTATTGGTTTGATGCCAGTGTGAGAATCTGCAGTCGTGGCTCTCAGAATCCAGCGGGTGACAGTCGGAACAAACTGAGTGGGCTGGATCTGAACGTGACTGCAAGACAATAAACACAGAACTCTCAGTGCAGCTACTCGCACACAGTCTCTCTCTAGAGAAAAAAAACCCAACAACTTTTAAATCTGTCAACAATGGTTTTATCAGGAGACAAGATTTCTTGTGAGAAGTACCCCGTTCTGTTAAGCATATGGTCAACAACTCGCTGTGTCAAACGAGCAGTAGCACGTGTCTGGGAAATGCAAAGCACCACAGGATCAATGAAAGCAGAAGAGATATTCAACAACCAAAAATGTATTGGAATGTTCTCTCCTGTCAGCGCAGGGCCCAGCATAAAATCTCAATGTTTTTGATTCCATTCACTCTTTTAACCTACTTGATCATGTTTTTATCATTAAAACAACTTAATCTTTGCCTTATATACATTGCTTTGTAGAATTCTGTTGGTTGTTTTTTTTTTTTTAATCTGTGTTTTTTACAGGGAAAAAGCACCACTGCTCTTTCCCTGTAAGCTAAGCATATGTAGTGTAAAATGGTTTGCCATTATCTAAAGGTTCCCTTTCCTCCTCCCCAGCTCTGAGAATTAAAGACATTTCCTTCAGGTGTTTGCCAGAAATATACAATGGTTTGGGACCAAATGACAAAGAATGGTCACTCAACACTCTCTTAAGCCTTGTGCTTTGTGACCTCTTTGGTTTCATTTTTCTTCCTCTGTGATTACAGGGTGGTGAGGAAAAAAATGGGGCAAAATCCAGTATTTTTATATTTAAATTTTAAAGTGATGGTGGCTGGGCTCTGCAGACTCTTCTCAGGTTTGTGCTTTTTAGGACAGGGGTTTGTAGGGGCTGAGGAGCCTCTGGCAAGAGAAATCCTATGAAACATTGGAAGGGTAACCTTAGAGACACCTGGGATCTGATGTCTCTTAAACTGGAAATCACAGAGAGGAGAGTAATTAATCAAGGGCTATTTGGTCATTAATTTTCATGTCAATTATACCAGAAAGAAGAGAAAGCAAGTCATATTATCAAGATCAATAGTGGGATGGGATTAACTGAGTTTTTTTTTTCTTCACCATCCTAATTTATAAACAAATATAACACATGGAATTATTGATAAATGGTGTTTTTGAGATTAATACTCCATTCCTATTCCATTAAGAGTACTAAATAGGGTTGCTGAAATAGCAAAATAGACCTATACTTTAAAATAAAGCAATGTTTATTAAAGAAATTGAAAAGAAATAATTGAATAATTTAAACCTAACGATGTCTAAAATATAGAGATGAATAACACTTCATGAGGGAGAAAGGTAAACGAGTGGAAGTATGCATGTTATTGAAATATATCTGTCACCAGTTTTAATAATATTTCCATTTTTTTTGCCCAATATTCATGTAGTGGTGAACTTTCTGGTCCATGATCAGGTCTCTTGGGCACTGCAGTAATTAGTAATGAATTAGTAAAAGAAATAATGAGTAATGTGGAAGCCAACATCTTCAGCAAGAAATAGGATTTTATCGTGGCATTATTTAGCCTATTACTAAGAGCACAGAAAACTTCAAAGGATATTTTTATCCCATAGTTGCAAGACAAGAGTAAGTCATTATTGAGATAATTTAGTAATCAGACTTAAAGGGATAATAGAATAAAATGTGTTTATTTAGTGGAGAAAATTTGTCTCAAACAATATTGTTTTCTAATTATTATCAAAGATCTTTAAAAATAAAGAAAAAAAGAAAATAAATAGAATGCATAGTGTAATACAGTCAAATTAAGACAGTTAAATCTCTTAAGAAATATTCTTACTGAATCAAAGCATAGGATTTAGAAAGAACATTCAAGGTTGTTTGCCAGTGAGTGCTCAAGGTCATAGAGCATCTTTGTGTGCATATTCCAGAGAAGGTAGAATAATTTTCAGGAGGGTTGAATTACAATAACTCTGTTTTGTATGACTGTCAAAATGGCTACAGGAGCTCCAATTTATTATAGGATTTGTGTTAAAAATAATGGAAGGTAAAAAATGAGTTCCGTTAAGTGCCATACAGGGAGAAAGTTGAAATTAATTAATATGAATATGGATTAAATGCTTGCAGGAAGTGTAGTCAGGTGTGGTGCTGGTGTTGTTCTGGAGATTAGAGATGCTCTCCCAAAGCATTGTCAAGTGCAAAGCCCACGTGACAAAAAGCAATAAATACTGACCAATTTAAGGTGCACAAAAGAGAAAAAGAAAAAAAAAATCCCAAACTCTGAGCTTTTGGTATTTATTTAGGGTAATCGCTACCTGTTTTAATTATTGAGCAAGAATGGAAAAGCAGCAGGATTCAAAGGAAGGGGGTATTTGCACACATTGAATGGCTTCCATAAATAGAAATGCAGAACACATTGAAAATGAATGTAAGAATGGGTCCTACTTTTTTATTCAACACAGCACGAAGGTTTAGAGCAAGACTTGGAATTATGAGGAAATTCTCCTTCCTTTGCCCCTCAAGCACACAGATGAGAGCTGTTATAAGAGGCAGAGAGGTGTTTTTTTTTTCTTTTGCTTGTGTTACTTGATATGCAAACGCACATCAGAAGATGGGTTGGGAATGAGCTAAACTGAACTTGTAGGAAAAGAAGGACACAGCCATGTTTAAATTAGTAATTAATTGTATTATGGTTAATGTCACAGTAGTGTGACAGCACTATGACTAAGGAATATGGCTTTAGTAGGGATAAAACCTTCTGTTTCCTGATAATTCTTTGACCTTTAGAATGAAAGGCAACCCTAAGAAAATAAACTCAAAAATATGACATAATACAGAGTACTCTTAGGTTAATACACAGCATGTTATTGTCAGGCAAACATACGGCAAGAATTATGACTTCTTTGTGCTTTAGCAAAAACACGACCAATGCACAAGGTAAATTAGTAAATTAAGTTATGATTAAATTCAGCCTAAAAAACAAAATGCAAACCATGTCTTCTTATGGTTGCCACATACTCCATGTGTTTTGTGTGTGTAATACAGACAATTAAATTAGTTACTAAAGAAAATTTCTCTCAGATATCAAATGTAAATCCCATAATCCGACCCGATTATTGTTTTCCAGAGAACTGAAGGTTGCTTTGGAGTAGCCTCTTTTCTCTTTTGGCTTTCTCATAGTCTTCTCAGTTAATACATGGACTGAGAATTCTTCACAGAAATCTGTGAAGGCATGCTAAGGGTATTGATTTTGGATATTCCTGAATTTGTAGAACTAGGATTTGGATTCCAGTCAGGCCACTGTTCCAGAAGAGCAGTTTTTTTCACTCCTCAAGGACAAATTTTTTTACATCCCTTGAAATTCCCAGCGGAGTTTTTTAGCAATAAATATTGACTCCTCTTTGTCCTTTGGACTAAATTGCAATTGCCCCTCTCTTAGACGTCCTTGCATTTTGTCATGTGATTTTTGGTGTTCTCCTTTGTCAGGGAAGCACCAAACCCACAGGTCTCTTTCCCACCAGTTCATCTTTAATCACATGGGGACAACCTCCTGCTGTGCCTTGAAGATTTCCTTCCTGAAGAATCTTCAGCCTTCCTGGACTTCTTTGCCCTTCAGCACAGCCTCTCCTGTCAACCAGGCTCCTAAAAAATCTGAAGTCTGCCATCTGGAAGGACAAGGTAGACGCTGTGCGGATCCCCCTCCTTACTTCTCCAAGAACTGAGCAAACTCTATAATTTGATTAACTCTGCGCCCCAAATGGCTTCCAACCACTAAATCCTTTTCTGTCCACGAACAGGAGGGCACCTCCCCTGCTTGCTTCCCTCACCAGCTGTGTCAGGAATTACCTCCCACACATTCCAGGAACCCCCTGGACTCTTTTCTTTCCACTGTGTTGTTTTTCCAGCAGACATCTGGTAAGCTGAAGTTTGTAGAGAACAAGGGCTAGCAATTATGAGACTTTTCCCAGCTGTCCACAGAAAATTTCACTGATCTCCTCACCCTGGCTGGGTGGTCTGTAACAGAATCCCACCATTTCTGCTTTGGCCTTTCCCCAATTTCTACCCATAAACACCTGACGCTGTCATTGCCATCATTTAGCCCTAGGCAGTCAAAACTCTCCCTAACACGCCCCACCACCTCTCCTTCCTTTCACACCCCTTCTGAAGAGTTACAGCCATCCATTGCAGCATCCCAGGTGTGCAAGTCAACCTCCCATGCTTCCACAATTGCAGCTATATCCTGGTTTTCCAGCTGTGCAGTGGCTTCTAGCTCCTCCTGTCTGCTGCCCACACTGTGGGCACTGCTGCAGATGGATTTCATCTGGGCCATTGACGCTGCCACCCTTTTTGGTGGTGACCATTCCCATACTTGAATAACCTTTGTGTCTGCCGCCGCATGGGTTTCCTTCCTCTACCTCCACTAACTCGGCAGACAGAAGGACCTCACCATCACCATTCCTCAAACATCGATGTGCCACCCCAGGCTTAGCTCTAGTGAGCCTGGTTTAACCCCTTCCTCCATCAAATCTAGTCAAAGCTCTTTCAGTGAGCCCTGTTAACTCCTGCACAAAAATTCTTCTCCTGCTTTAAGACAGGTGTGCCCTGTCTGTCCCATAGACCAACCCATGAGTAAAATCCTGACAGTGACACCAGGCTTGGGGCCAGGTGTGGATCTCTGGACTCTTCCTGTTTCCTCCCTCATCATTCCCTGCAACTGGAAAGATAGAGAAGACTACTTGTGCTCCTGATCCTTTAGTCAGTAGACCCAAGGATCTGAAGTCTTTCTTGAGCCTTCTTGTTGCAACTTGATCAGTCTATTGAAAAAGATCATCATGGATAGTAATCTGAGGGCTGTAGGAGAGCAGGAAGTTTTAACCCTGGCCCCAGGGATGCAGCAGGCTTTCCTGCATATTGGACCTTCTGTTCTCCTCAGGAGAGAGTCTCCTATGACAATGACCCTTTTTTTTTCTTTATGGAAGAAGTTTTGATGCAGAACATGGATCAACTTAACCTTGGTGACTCCTCCAGCTTAGATGAACCATTGTCCTCCTCATTGTCTGGTTCCTCATCCATTGCAATCACTTTTCATTGATTAACACTCCTGGCATTTTCCTGGATAGCTTTGAAAATACCTGAAACAATATTCTTATTTATATTGCTAACAAGAACTCAAGTTCTCACTTTTTACTCCTCATTTTTACAAAAATTTCTCTGTTTAGTGGTAAATTGTTCCTGCTGAGATCCATATTAATCACTTCCTCTAGAAGCCCCACGTTTGCTGCAGTCTGAGGGGCCTCTCTTACTGAGGCAATAAAAACATGCAGGTCTCTATGGCGAAAGGTACACAAGGAGTGATATAACTGTTCTCATAACTCCAGAACGACAGGTCTGGAGCAGAACTGGGTATAAAAATGAGACTCTGCCCATAGCAAGATGTCTTCATGCTCTAAATTTGTATCCTTTGCCATATCACAGAAGAAATTGGTAAGATAATGTATAGAGCTTGCAGGACTTCCAGCAATATCACATCACGGAGTTTTGCACAAAGGTGAAGTTCCTGTAGGAGAAGAACCTGGGAGTGTTGACTGGTCTCTTAAAACAAAACCCATTTGTGCTTCCATGGCTGTGTGACTGTAGAACAAAAAATCACTTCAGTGTTTACCAAACTAATCTCAAAATCTGGGAACTTGTGTGGAAATAGCACTTCCTTGCACGTGTTTTTGAGTCACAGGAAGAGTGGCAGACTGGATGATTGGTTCATAAACAGAAAAACTTTCTCCTAGATAAAGTGGAACGACTGTGTTAGCAATTCTTTGTGGTTTGGAGGCCTGCCTGTAGCCAGCCACATCATTTGTGGCTTCCTGGGTGTATTTGGAAGTGCTCCTCATAAAAGGTCTCATTCATTTTGGTACACAGAAGCTTGAATCAAAGCATTCTTTATACAACTCTTGAAAAGATGCTGTTGAAGTTGTGCTTTAAGAATAATCTTTGGTCCACTGTATCAGAGCATAAATGGAACAACACAACCACCTAAACAGCCAAAGTTTAAATTTGGGCACAGAAAGAAAAGTGGAAGAGTGAAAGACTGTCTTTTCCATCTTCCAGGGTATTTTGAAGAGACTATTTGTGATCAACAACAATTATGTCTTTTTCGCCTAGAAAAGAAGATTTGCAGACATCTAAGGGCTCTATCTTAGGTTGCAAGGACACAAAATAATAAAAAACCCATACTGACCTTCATATAAAAAGGACAATGGCACATGAGATTCAATTTGTTACAGGCATATGTGATTTAGATCTGGCTGTTTGCTTGCTTGCTAGCTCATCTTTTTTAAGTCAAGAATGATAAAATTTCATATTCAACAGAAGTTTTTGTACCAGTGACATCACAGGAGCCTTTTCATAACAATTTCCCAGCTCTTGATGTGTGTTATTCCAATGACTTCATACCCACTCTGCATTCTGGGCACCGGGTGGGCTGAAGCCCCTGCAGAGAGGGAGACATGACAAGGACAGGGCCTGATGAAACATGAAGCAGGCAGACTGGGAGCAAGGCAGAGCTGCCTCCAGGCAAGATTCCATCCCAGACTTGTAATAAAATCGTAAAATCCTACAATGGTTTGGGTTGGAAGGAACCTCAAACCTCATCTGATTCCACCCCCTGCCACAGGCAGGGACACCTTCCACTATCCCAGGCTGCTCCAAGCCCCAATGTCCAGCCTGGCCTTGGGCACTGCCAGGGATCCAGGGCCAGCCACAGCTTCTCTGGGCACCCTGTGCCAGGGCCTGCCCACCCTCACAGGGAAGAATTTTTTCCATAAATACCATCTTCCCCCAGATCATCTGTGATTGAAATAAGCCTGGTGAGCTGGGTGTGCCCACAACAGCCTGTGGATAACCACTGGCTCAAGAAACTGGGGAACCTGACTTTTACCAGTGCAGAGTCTTTGAAGTTGCAAATGAACCAGTCCCTGAGCAAATGCCCTCAAGAGCAGAAGAGGGAAGTCCTTCAGCACATCCATGTTCTCTGGGCAGCATTTTTGCTTTGCCTGGGCGATGGTTTGAGCAACTGCTCATTTGTCACACATTGCAACTGGAGTGACTCCAAGGAAGCTGGGAGATGGTCTCATTGACATCTGGTTGCTGACATATTAACGAGGACTTTGGCCTCTGTTTCTCACTTCCCTTCCTGAAATTATTATATATCAAATGGCACCAGCACAAGGAACAACCAAACTTTACAAGTTCCTGCACAATCAGGAACTGTAAGAGCTGGTTGCAATTCACAGGGTATTTCTACTCTATTGCATGATAAAATATACTCTTCTTCTTTTTTTCTTTTTTTTCCCCCTTTTTTTGGTGCAAATGTTGGTAGAAAAAGAGCCTGCAATTTGATTCCTTCAAGTGTTTGTGTTGGGAGAGCTCTTGTCGCATATGTTCACAGAGAGTGAACATAAAAGGGGCCCGAGGATAGACAAAAAATCTGTTTGACTATCTGACAAATAGTTACAGAAACATTTTGCATATTTACCCATCTTCTAAGAGAAACATATTGCTGTGCAACAAAAATGTGTTTACTGTAAAACGACATAGACAGCAGCACTCAGAACACACTTGAAAGAGTTGGATTTTGTAAGCAGCTCATTTGCATAGAAACACAAGAACATTTGAAGCCTCAGAGACAGCATCAAGGAAGAGAAGACATCCACTGGGACCAGTCTGCATTAACCTTAGGTTTGCATGGTTTTCTTTTCCTCTCAGGACTGAATATTTGTTTAACTATTTCAACAATTCATAAAATCGTTCCATATCCTTAAAAGTGCAGTAAGTTACTGCTTTGCTACCTCATTACTCTAAATTCCTCTTGGACTGGTGCTAAATTTATATAACTTTGTTGTATCACTGGCAACTTATATTTCTATAATTTAATGCAAAATAGATTCATTCTCACTTATGGGGTAGTGCTCCTTCTCAGTTACAGCCTGAGACCTGCTGATTTTTTACTGAGTTATCCTGATAGATGGTTGGCATTCATATTCATTTTTTTCTCTCTCCTCAGCCAGGCTGTGCCTCGGTGAGGCATCAAACCGAAGCCAAATTGATGTAGCATATTCAAATTTCAACCTTGTTACTGAAGAGAATGCCAAGAGTTTAAAAAAATGTCAGGCCCTTGAGATGGAAGAATGAAATGCTGGAAAAGAAAACTTTCAAACTCAGCAAGATGATGACTTTTACTTCTGGGAATTCTATGTAAAAACCTCTAAGTAGATAAATGAAAGATGTCCTCAAGCACTAATGATAATAGAATGGTAAATGTAGCTATTATGATGCACATAAAAAACATGAAAATAATTTCATGGTGCAATTAAGTGGCTAAAATCTTTCTTCCCAATCTAATACTTTAAACAGCTACATGAGAAAAGAAGCTTTGGAAACCTAACCAACATAGCAAATTTTGGTTACGTTTAGCTAATGGGAAATTAAATATATTTTGGTCAGGGATTCATCAGCAGAAAAGAGAGATTTTTTACCTCTGGATAGCTCAGACCACGCCTGAGTTTAGAGCTGAAAATTGTTGCCCTTTCTATGTAGCTGTGTAATACTTTCTCTAATTCCCTGTGTGGTAAAGACAAGCTTTATCTGCTGGTTGCAGTGCTAGAGGTTCAGGTTTCCTGTTGATTTGATTGTACAGCTCTCGGACTTGCAAATTTGAACTTAAAGGTAAAAATAGAAATCACTCTTAAATATTACTCTCCCAGGAAGCATCTCGATTTTTCAGTGGTACTTGCAGAGGCTGGTGCTATCCCTGATTTATGTCTTAAAAAGTGACACTAGAGCTGTTTGAGGCTAAAGGAAGACTGGGAGCCAATCAGGCCTAGCATGGCCAAGTGCTAAAATGGTGCGTGGTCATGGTGGATACCCAATACCCAATTCAGGTGTTAACAACAGAATATCACCTTTATTCAGTTACTCACATGCCTCTGTGCTGGATCTGGAGAGTTTTCTGGGCTCTTGGGGCTTCTCTGCCTCCTGGACTGCCCCTCCCACCGGTGCCGACTGTGGGGGGGAGCTGTGGTGGGGAGCTGAGCTGGATCTTTCTGAGTCCCAGAGGATTTTCGGAAGCCTCGTTGTCCCATCTGGGGTGCCAAAGCACTGATGCCTTAAGAAGCCTCCTAGAAACAGAGACTAGAGAGGAGTAAGGGAATAAAAGCAGGTATTTATTTGAAAGGCCTTCAAAGGTACACCCTGAGGAGCCTGAAGCTATTCTCAAAATGGACCCCAAGATGGACAACAGGTCACGAGTTCTTCACTCTTTTATAGGTCTGGTTCATTTGCATAGCAGGGTTAATTCTCCAATTAAAGCTTCAGTTTTCCCCTCAACTTACCCCCCCCTTTGAGGCTCTTTGGTTTATACTTTTGGCCTAGGACAGTCTTGGTGTCCTTGGAAAGCAGGGCAGGAGAGGCTTTGTTATGTCTACCTAGCATGAGAGAGCAGAAGTTAACAGGCTACAAGAAACTTCAGAGTTACACACCAAGCAGTACAGGATTTGAAAAATATAAAGGTTGAAACCTAAGGTGTCATTGGAGAAGATGAGAAACAGCAAATTAATGTAATCGCAAGAAATACTCACATTGGTGTGCATGATATGAGCACAATATTCTGATGACACCTAGAAACGGAATCAGTACAAAAATTGCAGCTTTTCTATGTCTGTGGAGATCTAGAAGAACAAATTGAACTATCTCCTATTGGAAGTAACAGAATATTAGCAGTGGCCCTATTTTGGGATAGGGACAAACAACTGGGTTAGCTTTCATGTTCCTTTAAAGCTGTGTTTTTCTAGGACACAAGGACATTTCTACAGCTGTGCTTTCTTAATTCCTAATAATCACATAACAGTTAAAAAAGATGTTCAGTATATCTGATAACAACTGTTCTGTGTCCAAGTAACTTTATGGAGACAGTCTAAATCATAATATAGGAATAACAAAGATGAAACATAGATAACCTAAAACCAGCCAAGGAAGGGCAATTAACACCTCTGTTACCAGTAGCACCAGTGTCCCAAGGGGCTTTCTTATTTTATTTACAGGGTACATCTTGTCTGCACCAGCAGTGCCACGTGAAATGGAGTTCTAGCTGAGAGACATTTCATTTAGAGCAAATATTGAAACTTTACAGATGCTTGCCTGCAGCTGTACAGCAAAGACAAACAGCCTCCAGACAAGCCAGCCCCTCAGAGCTTTTCACTTACTTGGTTTTAGCAAGGTAATATGAACATCTATGCAGATGGGAAGCCAGAGCTTGGATGAGATATTAATAGATCCCACTGGGAATCAGGGTCCTGATGCTGCCAGAAGCAAAGCCCCTTCAACTCTTGGTGCGGAGGGGGAGATGTGAAGGTGCATAAGGCTCTGCTGAACCATGACATAGGGAACAAGATCTGTCAGAGCCCCACCTTGGCAGCGCCACGAGCTAGAAGGAGGAAAGAGGGCTGTGCAAATACCTATGGAAATAACGTGTGGGAGGAAAAGAGGAGGGGAAGCCTGCTCTGTCTCTAAAAGCCCAAGATACATTTTACAGAAGAAATTTTGCTTCTGCAGAGAGCATTTGTATCCCAGAAGAGGAAGTGACCCAGTAATGTGCACTTACAGCCCAGAAACCCAAACCCTACCCTGGGCTGCATTCACAGCAGCGTGGGCAGTGAGGGAGGTGATTCGGCCTCTCTGCTCTTGAGAGATACCACCTGCAGAGCTGCCTCCAGCTCTGGTGTCACCAGCATGGGATAGAGGGGGACCTGCATGAAGGTGATCAAAGGGCTGGAGCACTTCTCCTGTGAAGCCAGGCTGAGAGAGTTGGAGTTGTTCAGCCTGGAGAAGAGAAGGCTCCAGGGAGACCTTGGAGCAGCTTCCAGTGCCTAAAGAGGGCTACAAAAGAACTGGAGAGGGACTGTTCACAAGATCATGTGTTCATTATAGGAGAAGGAGGAATGGCTTTAAGTAGAAAAAGGGCATGGTTAGATCAGATATTAGGAAAAAAATTCTTTACTGTGAGGGTGGTGAGGCCCTGGCACAGAGAAGCTGAGGATGTCACATCCCTGGAAGTGTCCAAGGCCAGGTAGAAGCTCTGTGCAGCCTGGGATAGTGGAAGGTGTCCCTGCCCATGGCAGGAGCCTGTGGCCCTTGCCTCTGCACCTCCTCACTTCTGTGAGGACATGCTCCAGTCCCAAACAGCCGCCAAAGCACTTATCAAAAGATGATAACCCAACTGCAGCTTCTGCCTGCCTTTGTCCTTATCAACAGTGCCATTCTCAAAGCCACCCCAGCCTCTCTAAGGAGAGGGGATGCTCCAGGAACCTCCCTCCTCTCTGCTGACAGCCCCCAGTGTGGGCTGATGAGGTTTTAACCTCTAATCTGGTGTGGGACTTTGATAGACAGGCTCCAGCTCTGACACAGGAGGCTAAAAGCCTTTGAGGAATATGACTATCTGCTTATTAAGCCTGTCCTATTCCAGCCAAGGAGTACTCAAACTAATCTCTGGTAATAGCTACAGAAAGGGTCACTGCTTGAAAGAAACAACGTGATCCAGTGTTCCCTTGTGTTCTACTTTTCCAGCTTCTTTTTTTTCCCTTTGAACTGCAAGACTGTGGGCAATAGGGATAATATTTCTTCATGTATGTGGAAAATACCTTACTAGGAAAACTAATTTATTCAGACAGAAATATCTTCCTTTTCCTAAATGTGCAGAAAATCAAATGCACAGTGGAGCAGCAAAAAGAGGGTCTTCCTTGGTTACAGTTTATTGCAGTGAAATTCCCTACTGTGCCAGAAGTAATGTCACAGTAATGAGTAATGTCACAGAGGTCCCGGGTAAGTGCAAGTTTTGGGTGAATATCATGCTATATTTATTGTGAAACAGAATCACTGCTCTTAGGAAGGTTGAAAATGAGCTTTCCTACAAAAGAGTGCATTTTTCTCCCTTGCAAATACCATGCATTTTGACATGTTGATAGTTGAAGGGAAAAAAAAAGGACTTGTACATCAGGAATATCTAAATTGATTATACCATTTCTGCTACGGAATATTCTGTATGTCAAGGATCACCTCTGGGTGGTCAGAGTCACAAAATGCCTCAGCTGAGCTGGGAATAATCTACTGGAATGTTTCTTCACTGAAGTTGCAGTCAAACAAAGGTGTTTTGGTTTCAGAGCCAGTACAGTAAACCAAAGCAGAATCTGAAGTTCTGTTGGTTTCCTGCAGTGCTTGTAACCCTATAATCTGCATGGGGGGATTTTCACTTCCCTTTATAAATATACCTGGAAAATCACCATTTTCTGCAGTCCCAGATCCATCATTTCCTCTGTGGCCAGGGATTTTCAGGGCTGATATGATTCCAGTACAGGTCAATGACCCAAGTGCTGAGGCTTATTTCTCTCTTACGGATAATTTAAAAATTGTCTGATACGAAACAAAATCAAATTTTGAAACCATTGAAAATGTTTACTATCCATTCAGCATCTTAAAAACATTGTTTGCTGTTTCCCTGAGGTGCTGGCATTTATTTGATGATTCAGCAACAGCCTCAGTGGTCCAAGCCCACAGACATTGGGGTGAGCTGGTTTTCCAGCTTTCTCTGCGTGTGTTTGTGTGTAAACCTGTGTGTGTGCACACCTGAAAGTATCAGCACCTTTGGCGCTGCATCAGCAGAAACATAATTCATCTGTCACCTATTTGAGAAGCTGCTGTAAAGGGTGTGTAAAAAACCATTGGATAAATACATTTTGTGCCATAAAACTCTATCACCTGCAAAGGCAGGTGTTGATTCTCCAGGAATACACACACACACACCACAGACAGTGTTGCAGACTGCAGAAACCTGGAGTGTTTGTGTTTCTTGTAGCCCTTCCTTTAACATTTGATTATTTGTTTGGGGCCAGCATGTTGCTGATGCTTATCTATATATTGACAAGATTGGTTCCGTGTAGAGAATTTGCCTGTATCTAACTTTGTTTGCAAAGACTATTTCAAGATGATGCCAGTGGGGGTAGGGACGTGAGAGGAAGAGAGGGAGAGAATATTTTTAATTAGTTTTGTGTAGGCAGGAGGGAGAGGACAGACGTACACTGTAAATGTATCATATTTTTTTACATTTTTCTTGTGATCTCAAGCAGCAAACAGCCCAATCACAGCAGCCCAGCAGCTTTATTTGTGCTGTTTTTGGAAGACTTGGCGCTGCTAAGCACCCTTATTGTTGTTCCTGCTTGACATTCCCTGTCCTTGACATCTCCTTTCCCTGGAATCGATGATGACTGCCATCTTAGCCCTCAGGCTCCTCCACGGCTGCTTTCAACTGAGATAGCCTCATCCCTTATTCCTTGCTGCCCTACTTTTGCCCCTCACCACCCCCTCTTTTAAAGTCTACAGCAACTTGAATTCAGCTCGTTGTGGAGAGAGGTTTTGAAAGGCGAGAGCTTTGCGCACCCGGCTGAATCCCTGGTGGAAATTTCCCCGCTCTGGTGCGCGGTGCTGGCGGGGCATTGAGGGGGCTGGCTGCAACCAGCCTGTGCCCTTCTGCCTGCTCTGACACAGGATGGCAGCTGGAGACCAGCACAACCACTTGCCTGGATAAAACAGTTAAATATTAGAGCAAACAATTTGTGGTACTGATGCCTTTCCTGACGGATGCGGCCAATCCCGAGGTAATCGCGCCCACGGGGGATGAGGAGCTCTGGTTTCTCCTTGGTGCTTGATTACACCCCAAGGACACGATTATCCCATGCCAGTAGTCATCTTTCTTGTTAGACCTTGTTGCTTAATTGCAACAGCATAGCAAAAAGTAGGGGAAAAACAGGAGAAAGGGAAAAAAACAGACATCAGGTGAGATATTGCTGAAATCGTCGAAAGAGACAATGATAGTTTGGGAGCTGCTGGCCATGTATGTTAATTAACCCTTCTCAGTGGAAATCCACAGAGCTGTACTTTCAAGAGAGGTCTCCCCCCGCCTCTCACACACGCAGAGATGTGGTGTACTCTCTCTTGGTATCTCATGCACTGCTCCAGGCTCTTGATGTCAAAGTATACCAGCTGAGAATGTAGGATAAGAACAGCCGTAGGCTCTCCTCTGGTCCTCAAGACATTTCAAATCTATACTTTCCTGATTAGCATAATACCCTGCTTCATCAGGAGCACAAATATTTTTTTTCTCCTGGTCTCCAAATGGGCAACTTTTACAGCAGTACGTGAAAAGCCTTGAAATAAAGAAAACAGAGGAACAGAGAAAATTCACTTGGGAGTGTGGAGCTCTAACCTATATTTACTTTTTCCATTGCAAGAAACATTTAAACAATTCCTTAACATTTATAACTGCACATCTATTTGAAATAATTGAAACAGAAACGTTAAAAGAAATTACATTTGGCTAATCCATTTACAATGGTATAAATTGCTTCTCACAGCCAACTGCCAGACTTGCTGTTTTATTTAATAACTTTAATGCTGAGGTTCCCTGAGGCAAGGAGACAGTTATTCCACCAACTGCAGGAGGTTTTACTGAAGTGTCCCCTGGCTATTGTCCAGGGACTGTGGAGGAGCTCAGCTGACAGGTTCACTTGTGTTCCCTGTCTCTGACAAAAATATGTTTTAATGTAAAGTAATTCTAAGTGAAAGAGAAAAAGGTGCAAATGATGCATCCTAGCAAACAAGGCTGTTTTATTAGTATACGATTGTGGCTGGGTGGCCAATAATTTATCACTATAAAATATGTTTTTATTTTATTTTGAGAGCCAGCAACTGAGCAATGACCTTACTCTGCAGCAGAATCACAAATACGTCTCAAGTTTAAAGGATTCTCAGGCAGAAATTGTATCCAGTAGGAAAACTCCCAAGCACACTCACTTGATACTCATTGCTTTACAAACTACCACTGTTTCTGTAGCTCCAATTCTCATATTCAGTAGTGCCATGGGAGATAATTCTTCCTCCCCTCTCTCCATGATAAGCTGCTGTATTAGTCTGCCTTTCTTTCCAGGCTGTGAGTAAATATGATTTTCCTGGCTCAGATCCCCTTTTTTTCCCTGTGTGTGTGTTGGTTTAAGTGGAGTCCCTCAGTGCAGGGGAGATCAGGATACAGCCCGTTTTCCCTGGTGTGGGTTTTAAAGTACTCTCGGTCTCTTTTGCTCCTCCCATGAAGGACAGGGTCAGGCTCAGGCCCACTGTCAGTTCCTGCAGCTTGAGATATGATAGAGGGCCCTCAGGTTTCTCCAAAATCTGAAAAATTGCTGACTAACAAAAATGAATCCAGTTTTCAATAGACTCTGCACATTCAAATGCTGCCAAACTTCATTTCTGAATTTAGAAGAACTTGCACCTTCTTCTAATGTGGAAGACTGCAGAACAACCTGTGAAATTATTTTTTAAAAGTCTTATAAAGAGAATACAAAGAAATTAGTAAAATGTACTAAAATATGTGGAATCCATGTTTTTGATTAAAAATGCTTAAACACTGTCAAAATAGCAGAGACATTCCCAGCCAAGTTTGTGTTTTCAAATTGTATTGATCAGAATTGCTAACCATCTATGACTTGTATAGGATCATGGCTGCTTCCTTTCATCATTCCTTTCAAAGAAATACATTTTTATTTTTAGGAAACTTGCCCTGAGGCAAAGACTAGAAACTGTTCTCGAGCAGATAGTATAATTAAGGATTGATCTGCACAGTGGGGAGAAGTTGGATGAATCAGACACTGACATTTCCTTCTTTCCACTCTTTCTTATGACTGAGACCCTGGATTCCTTCCCAACAAAATAAGACACTTAACTATGTAGAAGATGTGGAGTTAGGAGTTTAGATATTCTTGATTGTCAAGGATTGCCAAAGCCACACAGGTATTTCCAGCTGGAGTTTTATTCTCTACATTGTCATTTGCTTTAGCAGAAGCCTCAGGGAAATATTCTCCTGACACCTCAAGCAGGTGCCTGAGGTTGGAAGTGGGATGAAAGCAGGCTGAATATTTTGGTTTGGTTTAGCAGAGGATACCTGTTCTCAATTACCTGGTGTGGAAACAGTGATACATATTCACACAGCAAACCTGTGGTCACACAGGGAGCTCTTTGGCTTGTCTTCAATGCTTTGATTGCCTCCTTTAAACATATTTTTGGATTAAGAATTGCTCAGCAGCATGTCATGATTGGGATCCCCACTGAAGGCATGAAACCTTTTATTTAAATGTCCCAAGTTTAATGCCAGCTCTTAACATATTTAGTGAAAAAATATGTGAGTTGTGCTGCCAACATTTTTCCACAGCAAAGTCTGGGCTCTGAGGTCATTGTATTTCTGCACATAGGGATATAGGAGATGGATATCTTGTGCCTTGTTCCTTCATGCTACAGGAGGACAGGAGCTGAGCAATTTAATCTGTTTTGCCATGCCTGATATTTGTTTTGTTGAAAAGTTATTTCCATAATAAATCAATTAAAGTATATATTTAATGAGCCACCAGGCATTGGGAAAAATTATAAAAAATCATTTGAAATAGTACCTGGTTGAGAAGGCTTAAACTACACCCCAAAGAAGCAGAAATAATTTGGGTTATGTGCTGCCTATCAAGCTCTTTGTGAGCAATATGAAACTATCTATCAATTATACATAATCATGCTGTCACATACAACAGTGAAATGCAAAAGGCCATAAAATAATGGCACAGAATATCATCAATAACACTTGTGTGCCTTGTCTGACCCAAGAGCGAGATGATCAACAGAGAGATTCAGGTCATTATCTACAAATGCTTATGAAATTCATTTTGGTTACAATGAAGAGGAAACAGGAAGATAAGTCTCAAAATAAATTGGAATTTAATCCAAGAATTCCGCAGATTGACCTGACTCAAGACAGCAAACATCTCGTGCTCAGTGAAGCCTCAAAAAACATCTATCAGCTTGATACAACTGGTGATATTTTTTACTAATATATCTAATTATTGAATGTTATAAAATATTTTGGTCTTTTCATCAGTGCAACTAAATAAGCATTTCCCTCTAATACTTTTCTTTTTATGCTGTGAGAACAGGTTCTATCATAATATACTAAATCTGCCAAGAGAGAAGATTCATGAAGAACAGCCTTTCCCCTGGATGAAAGGACATTATCTCTAATGGGCTCTTCACAGGAAATTGAAGGAGGAACTGAGTTTATAACTCTGCAGATCAAAGAAATCAAAGTATCCTGAACCCCTTTTGTAAAGAGAAGGACAGAGTTTTGGTATTGCTTGCCTGACTCGAGGGAACTCTATGAAGCTTTATGAAATCTCTTTAGCAATACTTTTTGGCACCCCTAATTTGGAGTTTAAGTTCTGAGCTTTCTGGCTTTAAAACGGGCCAAACTTTTAATCTATCAAAGCAGAGAATTTACTTAAGAGACTATGATTATGATTTGGAAAATGAAAATCATGGTCAGCTGATTCATCATTATTGGGGTAATAGTTCTCTTCAGTGCCTGGCCAAGTCATCACTTGTATCTTGATTGCAGTTTCCCTCTGGTGCTGCCTCTCTGGCAATGCAAAGTTTTTTGCACTTTCCAGCTACAGTCGGGGCTGCCACAATTCCCAGGCTGCCAGCTAGACATTCCTCCAGAATATATTTATTTATTGCCCTGGCAGTTTTTCCACCTTTTTCCCTGCCTTACTTCACGTGTTCAGTTTGTTCATTTGTTTGGTTTGACCAAAGCTACCCCGGCCCAAAAGAAAATCCCCTTTTATGTAACTTTTGTTTCATACTCTGGCACAACCCACAACATAATTCTTGTGCCACCTCTAAATGTCCAAGCTCTTTCTGACTCCACAGATAACATAATATTTTCCAAAATGAGCATGGATACAGTGAGATTTAGACCTACAAGGTAGATGCAACCCTCCCAAGAAATCACCTGTGTCCCACTGCAAGCAAAATTTCTCCTTTCATCTGTTGGAATTTTGATTCATTTAACTTGTGAACCAAGAGGAAAAATTAGTTGTGTGAAAATGATCCAAATAGAAGACAAGCCTCAGTTCTGTTCAGGAAGGAGGTGGTGGTGGAAAAGTTGCATCAGAAAGGTAAAGCAACAGACCCCAAAAATGGCACCTGGTGCGTCACTGCCTCTAACACTCACTTGTGAAGCTGTCAGCTCATGAGAAAACAGACTGAGGTGGACTTGAAGAACCCTACAAATCCACATTTTTATGTCTTTTTGGCTATATTGCAGAAGAAGTATTCAGCAACTTTTTTTTCTCCTGAAGACAAATAGTTCTTATATGCTAATTTTAGTAATTTTCTTGTTTTACACCTCTTTTGTGTTATTCAATATTGTCCTGACCTTCTGAACACTGTGAAGGAATTTTGTGACTGTGTCTGTATGACTGCTTCAAATGCAGGGCTGTATTTCCTTTTTAAATCTTGTGGGAGAAAGAGACCAGAGGAAACCCGATCCTTTAGAAATGGAGGTGTTCTGACCCATTAAACCAGCAAAGAGAAAATCTGAGGCTAGAGCAGAATGAAAACCTGGTCACAAATTTTGGGAATGAATTCTTTAATGGGGAGTTTTCCTGAAATTCCTTGATAAAATGGAATTACAAGTGAAATGACCTAGAGCTGTTTCTCAGTCAAGAAGAGTCATCGAGAAGTTTTGATAAGAACAGAGAGGGTTTACATGGAACTAATGGGAAGGTCTGTGCCACAACAGCCTCTAAATCACTTTATTTTCCTCATAAGTGAATATTCCTCATCAGTGAATATTCTGCTGTGGAACAGGCACATTATTCAGTGGGGTTTGGATGTCAGTAAAGTCAGTTTTTTAAGTAAAAGCTTGAGAATCTAGGAAATCAAACTAACCTAGAAGTGGGAGCAAGCTCAGATTTACTGGCGGTGAAAGGTGTTCTAATGGATTGGTTTTCTTGTTCATTGAAAGCCAAAACTTTTTCAGAAATCATTACAATAAATCACATTTCTGGAGTAAAAATTAAGAAGGTTCCTTTGCTAGCACCATGAACAAAGCCCATCTTATTGATTTTTCCAGAACTCAGGATGGAAGCAACTTTCATTTTAAATATTGCTTCTCTTTCTAATGTCTTATTTTTATTACATGTGGACCAACCTCATACAAAACATTTTCTAAACTTGTTCTGCAGGACAACTTCTATATATTTTTTTCTTTTTCTATTTCTTTTGGAATGGGGAGAAAAAAAGCCAAAGTTACAGTATTCTCGGTGTCAAAAGTGTTCATTCTCTTAGTAAAGTTATTTCAATTCCCTTCCAGGTAGCCCATGATGAGAGGAGAGGAAAATCCAATTTATTCTGCCTGAACTTTCCCTAAAAACTCCTTAGAACAAACAAAGGTGGTGTGGGAGTGAAACTCAAGCCAAGGACTATTTTGGAGCTGTTCTATCACCAGGGGACAGAGCACAGGGATGCAGCTGAATTTCTGAAGACACTCTTTCTTTGCAAGTCTCTTTGGAGCATCTGGAGGTTGAAGTTTCCCACCCAATCCACAGGGAAGAAACTATTGGAGAAGATGCTCTGAATCTCAGCATGCTTAGG
The DNA here is from genome assembly GCF_965178545.1 of Coloeus monedula. Lineage (NCBI taxonomy): Eukaryota > Metazoa > Chordata > Aves > Passeriformes > Corvidae > Coloeus > Coloeus monedula. The sequence goes on from NC_138783.1 coordinate 115,787,298, forward strand.
AGGAAGCACAAATTTACTCTACACTTCATAAATTCATTCCTTTGTCTTTTAAAGGAGGCAAATTTTAAATCTGTACCCAGTCACAGTCTTTAGAAGAAATTATCACCTTAGTGGATGTGTTCTGACATGGTTAACAAGCCCAGTGAAGGCAGACCCAAGGTCACTGACTCACTGTGTATTGTTGCACACAAGATATCAATGATAAAAACTCTGCTAGTGGAGCAGTTTGCAATTCCTCATCATGCTGGACCCAGCAACATCAGTTTCCTGGGGGAAAAAAAGAAGAAAAAAAGAAGGAATCTTTTGGGCTAGGTGAGCAATCCTGCTTGAATTTTGATAATGCAAGTGCATTTTGATTGATTACTATGTGGAAATCAACCAGGGGAATAATTCACTTCCTTTGGTGTGAATGCCATGGAACCAAGGAGCAGCCAAATCCCAGAGAAGGACGGAGATGAAAAAAACCATGGACAAATATTCTCTCAGTCCTCCTATGACTTTGGATGGTATGAGGTGACTGAGAGATCACCCATAAAAACGGCAAGAGTGATGAGGAAAATGCAAAAAAGTGTGTGTCCAGCTGATAAAATTTGATAGTTTTTGGCTACCAAACAGTCATCCAGGGTTGTTTTTTGGTTTTTTTGGAGGACTTGTAACAATTCTTGAAGGCACTTCCCCTCTCAGCTCTGTGGTCAGAAGTAGAATTTTTTCTTCTTGCATCTTTGTTATTGCTAAAAAACGGTGCTGTAAGAAATCAGGATTGGTCTAAGTTTGGGTGTGTTTGCTATTGTTTTGTTTTGTTTGCTTGGGGTTTCTAAATTTTTTTTTAATTGGTGCGATTTGTGTGCAGCTTTTGGAATGAACATTTTCTTAAAATGTGTATTTCCCAGAGACATTTGAAAAATTTTGATATTTAAAAAAATCAAATAAAATGTTGCTGGCTTAAAAACTGTATTTTCAAGGTTAACTCTTCTTGCCTTCCCTGAACTGAAGACCTCTTGCTGGTTTTCACAGTGTTTCCTCAGCTGCTTGAACAGCTGAGTTTGAAGGTGGTGATGTTATCACCTGGAAGGAGAAAGATCAAACCCTCTTCTATTAGATAAAGGCAGAAAAATGGAAAATACACTGATTTTTCAAACCTTGATATGAAATGCATTTGTTCTAATAGAAAGCCAGAGAAACTCAGTGCAGATTGCAGGATGTGGTTTTCAGTCACTCTCAGCTTTGGCCAAACTTTGCTGCCCTTGAAGGAAATGTGATTTTTCCCTGTATCCTCACTGAGTGCAGGGTTTAATCCTCTATTAGCAACCTTGGGTTATCAACTAGATTTCTGTTTCCATGGTCCCAAAAGGAGCTCAGGAAAAGTGGTACTTGTCATATATTGATTTTCTTGGCCAGAACAGGGTTTGCTTATGGCTCTCTGCAGGATGCTGGTGAAAAAATGTGGGGTAGCTCGTGCTGCCCATATTAATATCTGTCTGGAGAGCTTCTGTCTCCTGAGATGTGAGGCTGCAACGTTCCAGAAGCACTAGAAACACATTAATGCACAGTTTTGAGGCGACTCATGCAGCTTCCTCACTTCCCTGGCATCTCAAGGGTTCTTGTTTGCTGGAGCTTCGCGCCCGACCTTCGGGGATCTCAGGAGAGCTTCCTTCCTCGGATGTCGTTTTGACAGAACGTGACCCTGAGCAGCTTTTTGAGAGTGTTTCAGGATTAACAAAACAACCAAGATGGGAAATTCAATGGTTTGGGCGTTGCTAAATTAGAGTTGTCTTGGCAATGACAAATAAGTTAATTGGAACATAAAGCGTTTTACTCAAGGAAGAATTTTTGTGGTTCAAAGTGAAAAAATGATGACAAAATCCCATGATAATATATTGAAAGTAAACTGACTTGCTTGCAATGTATGTTGTAAGTCCTATATAAGATTATTTTTTAGAACCTACACAAATATTACTGAGAATTTAAATCCTTAAGGACGGTCATTCCACACAATGTAGCTCAGGGTTTGCTACCACTGTGAAATTTGATTTAAGGGAATTAATAACATAAATGAATGCTCTTAAATCACAAGTACAGCATTTCGGGTCCTGGGACAGAAACAAATTATCCTTAAACAGGCACATGGTGTCTCAAGATAGAGATGAGATCTGTTTCTCTATTGGCTTGCCAACACATTTACACATTGTTGGTGTTTTTCACACTGTGCCTCAGCCAGATAAAAAGATGTCTATTTTTCAGGAAAAAAAAACAACAAAAAACCAAACCAGACATCAACAATTTATTTTAATTCTATCAATGATTTTTCACAATTGTATAGTTGTGAATTTATTGAGAAAATGCACTATTTTACTCTCAAATATATTTTTTTAACTTTTCCATCATTTAGTTATGTTGTTTTGATTATTTGAGTGTTGTTTGGTAAATCACTGGACTTCACTAAGTACAGTGAAAATAATAAATGTACTGTTATTTCAGAAGTCACACCTGGATACAAATTAATTATTTGAATGTTAAAAACATGCTTATCAACAAAACTAGAAAAATATTTAAGAACTCAATGGTAGCTTGGTGAGCTATCATTGTATTATATATATTTTTTTGGGGGGGAGGGGGGAGGTTGCACTGCCATGTGAATGCTCAGCCTATTACTCAGAGTTTTTCACACATAACCTTTTCATCTCTTGGGTCTGAGCTCCGCTGAATTACTGGAGGTTTATGCCAGAGTGATTCCATTTAGTTACTTCCTCACAGAGTCCTCTGGATTTACAAAAGTTTACAGTAAAATCAGTTGGCTGCCTGGGGAATTCTGGTGGAAATGCATCTTGCCATGGTGAAAAGTGCAGTATGTTTGACCCTGTGACGATTTGGGGATTTTGTTGCTGCTGAATTTCAAAACATGTTTCAACATTTGCTTGGTTTTTTAAATGTAGAAAAATCTCTTGTAAAAAGTCTGATAATAAAATTAATTAACCTAATATTTGTTCTGAGCTTTTTTTTATCCCTCTCCTCCTTTGTCACGTTTAATTGCTGTCATGGAATGCACTTCTGGCTGGTCTTTATTTCCTTTCTTCCTGGTATTTGCAATTATTTGTACATGCGTGTGTTTGTGTGAGTGTTGGCATTCAAGGTACCAAGAATGGATTTACGTATCAGGCAACAGAGGAGAGACTTGATAAAATCACTATTTCCATCCCTATTGCTAAATATTCTTGGTGTATTCAGAATAAATATACAATGGCTTTTCTTGATGTTTTTCCTTGAAGACTCAATGGACTTTTTCCTTTCAGGAAAATACAGCTCTGCTTTATTTTGTAAAAATGCACATTTTCCCTGACCTTGGCTAAGTACTTTCTTTTACATGTACTCACTGAAATCACGTCCTTTTGATGAAAATGTTTTTCAGTATTCTTCTTTAAATTTTATAGTATTCTTCCATAAAATTAAAAAAAAAAACAACCTCCAGATAAAATGCTAAACATTGCAAAACAGCTACAGAACAGAACATTCCACTCAGCAATATTGTTTTTTACTGAAGTACACGTATTTTTTCCTTGCCATCACTTTACAGAATTCTAATACAAACAGACTCTTGAACTCCAGTGGGAGTCAAATAAGATAAACTTCAGTTTTTCTCATCCCCATACCTTGAAAATGGAGATTTTTAGATGATATCAAAATAGAAGTGTGAATTATCATGTAACTGTGAGATAATCTTCAAATTCTCTTGGAGTTTTGGTTTGCAAATCTCTTCATGTTTTGTGCGTTGTTTTTGTTTTCTTAGATTTGTAGTGAAAAACTCTCTGCCTGGTTTCAGACAGTGTAATTAAAGAATCAGTATTTTAGTTCATGAAAGTCTATTTTTAAAAATACAGATGAAGTGAGGCTATAAAATGATGCTATTTTAGAAGGAAGCATAAACAACTAAACAGGTTTCTAGATCAATTAACCTTCCCATAAAAAAAGATAATAAAACTTTTGGAAGCTTCTATTTTACAGTACAAATAGTTACTCTTTCTTGAGAATTTGTTAATTAAGCAAGATAAAATTGTAAATCTTTTCTTCAGAACACACAGCTAAATCATCATTTTAAGAGCTGGGAGGCACTCCCAGTTTTAACCCCAAATCTGAACAGGGCTGGGGACTGGGGCAAGACTTTTTGATTTGGGATTGTTTCTGCTGTTTCTTCTGCTGCAATGATATGACTTTTGTCTGTGTGCTGTTGCAGGTTATGGTTTTTGAGATACACACAGTAAGTAAAGTGATGCCAATTTACAGTGCTCAGGTACAATCTTTCCAAGCTGCTTTCCATGAAGCCCTTCCCATCTGCCACTCACTGACACTCGTGGCTGCCCAAAAAGAAAATATCCAACCTTACTCACCTTCACTGTGAGGGATGCAGCACAGGTTGAACCATTTATCTATTATTTCCTCTTCATCAAGTGGAACATTTGTGTGATTTTCAGTCTCCATAGGAGACTCAGATGTGGTTTCAGTGCTTCCATTGGACCACCTAAAAGGAGTGATGGCCCAAGTGCAGCCAGTGATTATGTGGTGTCATTGTCTAACACCACTGTCACTCTTGGAAATGGGGTTTGGTAATTCACAGATCAATGAGTGCTACAACCCCTCCTTTGTGCCTGAACACAGAACCTGTGTGGGAGCCCAGCCACACATTCTGCTGGAGCTTTTAGTTAACTTCCAGTATGATAACTTTCAGATCATTCACAATGATGGCCCTCATTCTCTCTTTGAAATACTGGGCTTGTTTGGGGTCCTTGGAGGAATATAAATCTTCCCATGGCAGACACATTTTGGCTTCTATGCACAGGCTCCTCAGATGCACAGCAGTCTCAGGAGGGAGATGATAAAAAGCACCATGTTTGTCAATACCTGCTTTGATAGGCAGGATCAACCTTAATCTGACACCTAAATCCTGCCTTGCACCTCTTATCTGATGGAGAATGGAGAGCTCACTCTACTGGCTCTGGGTGAAGGTGGCTGCAAGATTAACTCCAAATATCAGTGAGGGTGTATCTGGAATGTCTCCTCTGACAGAGAGATGTGACCGATTTTGCAGCTAAGGGTGAGTCTAAATAGGAACTGTCATGTCTATGGGGAATCTTTTGGGATTTGAAAGGCAGTTTATCTCAGAGCAAGCTTTTTGTCTGTTTGACTGATCCGAGTGTGTGGAAAAACTTTAGCTTGAGGGTGACAGAGCAGTGGAACAGTTTAACCAGAGAGATTGTGGAGTCTCCTGCCTGTGCAGTCAGCTCCAGGTAAACCTGGCTTAGCAGGGGAGTTGGACTGGGTGATGTTCAGATGTTCCTTACAACCTCAGCCCTTCTGTGATTCTGGGATTGATTCTGTGCTTCTGTGACTCTGCAATTCTCTGACTCTGCAAACCTGTGATTCTGTATTCTATGTGTTGTCCTGTCAGAGGAAGTACGGGGCTGTCACAGACTTCATTTTGAGGCCCTGCTTCACCAGCTGAAGCTGGAAATGCTGCTGCTTTTGGTTTTGGAGTTCTCTCTATTGGATCTTGAACCTGATATGGGTGGTGGTCATTGGATAGGCCACACATTCCACTTATTATTATATACTTCTGTGTAAGGTTGTCACTTGTGGCTACAAAAGACTACAAAGCAACAAAACACCTTTGATTTTGTTTTTTACTGTCCACACAAACCACTTGAGCTTTAATCAATTTGTTTTAATGACCTGTAGAAACCCACTGCTGCTGTAACCCCACTGAAGTCAAGCCAGGGTCTGATTGTTCTAGACTGAAGCAGCAAAAACTGTGCCATAGAGTGGCAACTCTAGCTCCTATTCCTACCTGTGAACATATGAAATATGATGGCCCAGATCCTTTAAATCTTTGTGCACCTGTGTAACCTTACTCACCTGAGATAAGCAACAGATAAACAAAAGAACCTAAGCAGCAAGGGAGAAAATACAGAGTTAAAATGACCAAGTACTTCAGCAGTCATTGATGTGTCAATTTTAATGTGAAGAAAAGAAAAGACAAGAACAACTTTCCTTTGTCTGTTTGCTGGAGTGTTTTTGGCTTTAACCTGTTCAGCTTTGCCTTGTGGCACAGCACAAAATAAACGTCAAGTCCAAATATCCAGGCATTCTCTATTTTGGACAGTTGTGGATGGCTGCTTTTTTCCTGAGTGATTACCAATAAAAATTCCTGTCACAAATACTGACTTGAATTTTCTGGAAAGTAATTAATTGCACAATCAATCCTCTAACAGTTGCAGCTGCAAGACACAACTTAGCTTTTTCTCACTAATAACAGGGCTGTACTTAACCGTTCTGAACGCCACCACCATTCTGCACGTCTGAGAATAACGTTTTCCATTCCCCCCACAAATTAATCCTGGCATTCTCTGTGAGCATCTTATTGTGTTATGAGGAAATTTAGAGAAATGGTGTGGGAAGGCACATTGTGGAAGAGGGGAAGCATTGCCATTCTTCTTTCCAAGGCAGTCTGCAGTTATTTTGCTGTTGTTCTGCAGGTTGTCAGGGAAAGAACGGCTTTCAGCTTTCAGCTTTGATCCTGGTGTGCTCCACTACTGCCTAGAGGTGATGATGTGATGGCAGGGAGGGAAAGAGAAGTTTACCTGTGAATTAGCAGACAAATATGTGATTGTGCCAATTACTAAAAAAAAAAAAAAAAGATAAAAAATGCTCCTTTTTGGTGACCACCAGGACTATATTCTTAATATATTCACTCCCTCTATTATATGAACATCACCTCAGTATTACCAACAATAGTTCTATGTAATACTTGCCTCTTCCACAACCCTTCGTGTTCAGCTCTCCTAAAATACTTCGGAAAATCAAATGGAAGTTCTCAATTTCTTGAGGAACATATGAGCTGTATATTGGTCTTGAGAGAAAAATGTTATTGCACATCTTTTCTGTATGTGGAAATAGGAAACCCTTTTTTATATATAATACTAAAATTAATGAGGTAAATTTTATTTGAAGCCTCTGGGAGAGTATAAAGACCAGAGATATTATATATTTCTGTTCCCTAAATTCCAACATCTATTCCTGCACAACGTTAAAGAAACCATTGCTAAAAATCAACCCAAAAAAATTAGTTCAGGTCTCTTATTGGCCATTGTTCTGCTTCCATCAGTCACTACCAGTGTGACCACACTTCTTTTCTCTACTTCAACCCTGTCTTCTAATTAAATGCTCCCTTAAGTCTTAGATAAAATAGTTGAGGAGAATTACAAGAGTTAGGAATACATCCTGGAGACAAGCTCGGTATAGCTTGAGACAAAGGCTGGCATTTTCAGGGAAAGGAAAAAAGAAAAAAAAGTCACTGGGAAAAACTCCCACCTCCTTAAATGATCCTCAGTCAACCTGAGCATTACTGCTTCTTCACTAAATGCACCCTACAACTAGGAGTTTGCTCTGCTTGCTGTATTGGCCTAATAACGAGTTGCAAATAGACAGCAAGGCACAATTCAAACCAACAGTGCAAGGGGAGAGTAATCAGGTGAAATACAGAAAAATGGAGATAATCTTCTCCCAGTTTATGTCTACAAACACTTCCAGGAGAACAAGCATCTAATATATGTAATATGTGTTCTGATTTCTTTATTCTGAGAGAATAAAACAAAACAAAAAAAATAGGGGGAGAGGGAAACTACTAAAGAAAAAACTAGTGAAGGATAGTTATCAGAGAGAGGATAAGTAACTGATGCAGAGCCTTGCCAGACATCTGTAAGAAACAGGAGCTGTAGGAAATGCAGGAATGACAATGTGCTGGAAGCATGTGCAGGGTACAGGAATAATCACTGCCAGATCCTGCAAAACTCCCCCTTCCTGCAGGCTGCTGAAGGCATCAGAAAATGTAGTGAGTGTCTTTACATGGTCTTTACAAAGGGACAGACAGCCCCTGCTCATGTCCGTAGTTAAATCCAGAAAGGTGAAGTCTGCCTGTTTGATTAAATAGAAATAACTACAATGCCTTGTGAGAGAATGACCAAGCTGCCTTTTAGTGTCTGAAAAACAGTTCTGCAAATTCTGTTTGCTCAAGAGACTCAGACAAGAGGCAGCTGCAGGTGCTGCCACAGTGGTGAGGAGGGACAGGATGAAATTGTGTCACCAGCAAGACTGAGCTGGAGAGGTGAATTAAAAACTGTAATTATGACTGAAGTCTTTTAAATATTGTTCACAGTTGATGGTAAAGGAATAAGTCCTGGAGCACTGTTAGCCAGGCAGTAGTTCTGCTTCCATAGAAGCTACTGGGTAAAAATCTCTTTAATTTTGATGGTACTGAACTCAGGCATATTAAAAGTCAATCGACTTTTAATTCCTCAACACTCCCAACAGAGCTGTGTGTTCCAGGTAAAGCTGGCAGCAGTGGGGAGCAAGCTGCTGCTACATTTCTCTGTGTGTTGAAATGAGAGAGGACTGAAGGGACTGGAGGATAAGGTATCTGCACTTTCATGACTGCCACGTTTCAATCTTTGGGTTTCAAAATCGGCATCTCCTTCTTTGTGCAGCAAGTCCTTGAGGGAGAGCCACAGGCTTCTGTTCCATGTCTGGTTCTGTCCTGCTCTGCGTTATAAATGGACTCCAAAGTGGATTCTCTCCTTCACACACTGTGCTTTGAATCCTGGGACTTGCCTTCATAAAAGCTGTCTGAACCTTGCAGTGGAATTTCTCCTCAGCTCTCACTCCTGCACTGCTGCCCAGGCCAGGGGCAGGGACAGAGACTCTCTGCAGCCCTGCTCTCCCCACACAAGCTCAAAAACCTGCCAACCGTCCTTCACACAAATGAGTTTCCAGCTGACAATGTATATTTTTCATTTACCTCACACAGTTATACATGGGCAGGTGAGAAGGGCCCATTTCCCTTTTTCATTTCTTTCTTTTTTTTTCTATTCCTCCTGAGCTGGTAAATGTATTTCGTCTTGTAGCTCTTACTTTGGATTAAAAAGCTGTTGCCTTTGGCAGTGAAGCAGCACAGCAGGCTGAGGAAAGTAAAGCTTCCTTTCATTGCCATGTTTGAAACTGGAGGAAGTCATCATATTACTTTAACAAGCAGAAATGAATGAAAATGTTTAATACGATTATGCAAGCACGAGGAGCTGTTCTGGCTGCCACAGATTTCGCTCCATGTGATTCATCGTGCTGGGGGATAACGTGATCCTCTATTTTCCCCTAACAGTCAAGTCAGGATTTTGTTGTGAAGACTCTTGCAAGGTGAGATCTCTCCAAGGATCTGTTTCTCTCTCTTCAGAACATCGAGTCCTCAAACTCCAGGCTGAGCTGCAGATCTGGCAGCAGGGGGTTTTTTTGCCACTGAGCATTTCATACCTCGCACTGATATATCACCCAGGCAGGAGCAGCCCTCTTCTGCCCCAGCTTCTGCAGGATGAAAATCAGCTCCTGGCTGTGCTCAACCAGAGCAAGCCCCTCAAAACAAAGCCATTTGGCAAACCCCTCCATCACAAAGGCAGCAGTGAGGTAATTGGGGTGCCAGGGCAACGTTATCATTAGCATGGTGCTGATTATGATTTGGTGGAGAACACTGGAATTCATCCCACCTAATTTTGGATGTTGAAGTGAGAGCTGGATAAACTTTGTTTGCCCTGGGGAAAAGAGGTGCAGCTAATGTTACCAGCCTCATCCCTGTCTTGGCAGAGAATGGATTTTCTTCTGGTGATGACTATTTTTCTCTAATGACTAAATTCTTTCTAAAAATTGTTTTTATTTTTCTTTAATCATTTTGATTTGGAAGAAATTACAGAATCGGGGAATAGCTGAGGCTAGAAAGGTGCTCTTGAGGTTGAGTCCCATCCCTCTGCTCAAAGCAGGGTCAGCTACTGCAGATTTCCTTAAGACCATGTCCAGACAAGTTTCTAGTATCTCCAAGGATGCAGTATACAACAGCTTCTCTGGGAAAATTGTTCCCAGTATTTTATTACAATTACAATAAAAATATTCAATTCTTATGTTTAAACGGAATTTCATGTATTTCAACCCATTTCCTCTTGCCCTTTCACTGGGCAGCACTGAGGTCACAGCATCTTCTTTACTCCTCCTGTCAGCTGCTTATACACACTAGCAAAGGTTCCCCTTGAATCTTCTCCAGGCTAAAGAGTCTCAACTCTCTCAGCCTTTCTTCATATTTTTCAGTCCATTAATTGTCTTTGAGGCCCCTTGCTGGGGTCTTCCTGTGGGCCCATGTCTCTTGTAACAGAGACCTCAAACTGGACTGTGTCTGAATCTGCCCTGAGCAGAGGGAAAGGATCATCTCCATCAAACTGTCAGCAATACAATCAAAAATCAAAAATAAAATATCAAACTACCCTAATGCAGCCCAGGCTGATTTTGCTCTACCACCCAAACCTCTTTAGAATTTTGTCATAATTTAATGTTTTCTGTGAAGCTTCTGTTTTTAAGGTGCCATTTTTTTTTTTTTATGCAAAGAAGCAATTCCAGCAACAAGCTTGACAAGTCCTGGCAGCATTGATAATGTTTCTCCTACCTCTGCTCTGACACAGACAGCCCTAACTTCACCCAGACCCAAAGCTGGCCTTGTTAGTGCACTAATTAGCCCATGGTGATAAGACCTGCCCCTCACTGATGAGGTTTTACGGCTTTTGGGCTGGAGCTGACTCACACCTGGCCAGATCAGAGGATGGATGGAATTAACACACAACTGTCTGCATGAGGCCACAGAGATGGGCCTTTGCCCTTAGGCTGTAAATAAATCAGGGAGAAGATGATTAGATATTGGGCCACTGTTTATAATCAGGTCTCTAATGTGTGAATACACTTTGGATAATGCATAAAAGCACAACACCCCTGCTAACATCCTCTCCATTTGAGAAGGGGCAGTGATTTTGCTAACTGAACGTTGTTTTTTATCTTAGGTACACAGACCCATGTGATTTAGTGTTCTCATTTACCCAGCTAGCAGTGAATCTCTGAATGATAGTTTGGTATCCTATGATTTAGCCTCATGACTTTTCCTAATCCTCCACCTTCCTTTCTACTCCTTTGATTTAAGTTACTCAAAGAGATATGTACTCAAAAGTAACGTAGAAGAGCGGGGTTTCCTATTGATCACTCATTCCCTTTTTTTTTTTTTTTTTTTTTTTTTTGCCATTACCAGCATAATTCAAAGCCAGATATGTATAGGTGAGATCCTGTGATCATTTATTGTATTGTTTGAGCCTTAATTAAGAAGCAGGCCCCCGTTGTACTTGGCTTAGTAGAGAAAACTACAGGTAAATAAATAAATAAACCAATGAATAAATATATTCTCAGTTGCAGACAGCACACAACATGCTTCAGGCAGAGAAGGGTTGGTAGGCACAAGAAATAAAGTTGATGAGAGTGTTTTGAAAAGGCAAGGGAATGCTTAGAAAAAAATTTAGCAGAAGTTATAGACCATCCCTTTAGTAACTCATAAATGACATTACCATGACATCATCCAGGGATAGTGCCAGAGTAAGGACCTGAGAACAGGTTGAGGATGATTTTCATCAGTCCTGGAGGATATTTTTCCTTCCACAGAAAGGAAATCATGAGGGTAAGAATACAGCCACGTGGTATCACAGAGGGATGAAGAGGACTTGGGGAGCAGGAAAAGCAGTGTCTGTTTGCTGACTGGGAATGAGGAGATACCTCCAGATTCAGGGGTCTTGTTGGGAATGGAAAGGAGGATTTTTTGTTTGTATGGTTTTGGGGTTTTTTTTGTTTTGTTTTGGTTTGGTTTTTTTTGCTAGAGAGTTCTGATGTAACACTGTTGGTTTCTGTGACCTACCTTTGGCGGGTCCTGGTACTGAAATGTTCACTTGAGGACTGTTTTATGTTGTGAATCTTGGCTCCTTTTCCTGCAACTTTTATGAGACATTATTTCACACAGGAAAATACATTCAGAGGCATTTTTTTTTTAAAATTTCCACAATATATTGGATGGCAAATTTCATCTTTTTTAAAAGTGGTGTGATGCTCGTGTTTTCAGACACCTCTGTTGAGAAAGAAATCTCTGTGTCTTGTGAGGCTGGAAGGTATTTCTAACGATGGAACATGAGTCTTGCTAATTTAAACGATTCATTTGAATCTGAAAGACTGTGATTTTCATCACTAGAAACACACTGGCTTGTTGTAAAAGCAGGTGCATGTAAGTTTAGCAGTTACATACATCCTACTTTCACTTCCTTGCAGATGAATTCTTGGTTTCCAAAGGTACAGCACATTTTGAGAGCAAGCAGTTATTCTGTTAACTAGCAGTTGCTAATTACAAAAAAGCAGTGCAGTTCTTCCAATAGATGTTGTAATTAATCAGGCACAAAAAGAGGTTTTCCATTAATCTCTCCACAGCCATAGGAACCCAGTGGGAACAGGTGTTCCAGGGATAGCACTGAAGTTTTTTTTTAATATACAAGAACATTTCACAGATGATTTCTTAAAAAAAACATGAAGCCATGAAGTTTTATCATCAGATCTCTTTCGCAAACCTGGTGTTTCTCTGTTTTCTCCCAAGAGATATAAATTAAGACATTATCTCTGCAGTACTTGCAGATGAATCTCTGCAGCATTGCCTTGCAGAGGTGAAATAAATCCAGGCCATTTGGAGAAAACTCAGCATTCATAAATATTATCAGCTTATCCATGGATAACAATACAGGATTGAACCATTTATTACCAGGTTACAAATCCTTAGCAGCCTGCAAATCAGATTTTTGTTTTTTTGAGCAACGTAAATGGCTGTGGTTTGATGGACTGACTTCTTAGGATTGACATAAACTGGGAATAAAATCTGTCCCTTTTTGTTTGGTGACAACATGATTTTTAGGCATATATTACTGAAGGAATCTGAGTTTTCAACACTTCTTGAGGCCAATGGCCTGCCCCCATGCACTGTCCAACATTGAGCAACCACTGAAATTCTGTGGAAAGTGAATTTCAGCCTCAAAAGCTCAGCTCTTGCACGGAGGTGAGGCAAAGTCTCTTGCTCCTTCCCTATCTTTCCTGCAACTTGGCACTTTTTTTTCAGGGTGCAGAATAATTCAAAGCAATTGTGCTCCAGAACATGGAATAGAGAGGCACAGAGCTGATTGTGAATCTAAGTCTGATTTTACAGGCTGGAGGGAAAATGTTTTTTTTCTTTCATATCACCACATGGAAACTGTCAGTATTTTAAATTCTTGGTAGAACACTAGGAATGTGATGAGCTGTAAGTGTGAAACTCCTGTTTTCAGCTCTCTCTCCAGTGGAAAAAAAAAAGAAAAAAAAGAGAGACAATGTCAAGAAAATATAGGGGTAAAGGAGCCTTCTCAGACTGGAGTGACCTTAATTTCATCCATGGTCTATTGGAAGACAGTGTAAGGTGCAAATATAAAATTTTCAACCTAAGTATGTCACTCTGACTGCTGGTAATTACAAATGTTATTTAGACTGTGGAATTAATTACCTCAGGAAGTCATTAAGGTAATTCTGAGCCTCATGCTCCAGAGTTTAAGACTATCTTCAATTATGGGAGAATGAGGCTTAGAATTCCTGAGTTCTGTATGAAGTTTGAACTCTCTGGTGAACCTAAGCCTTGGCCCTAATGACTTCTAGGGGCAATGATTTTCATGGTTTAATAACGTGTTGTGTGAGGAAGAGTTTCCTCTTAGTGGTTTTAATCACTTTGACAGACCCAACTTTCTAAGCTTGCTCTTAATTTTTGGTATTTCAGGTCCATCCCCTTTTGATTTAGCAGCTACAAACCCAACAAAGCTCTATATACTTCCACATGTTCACATTTATTTTATATTCAACCACTTTCTCCTTGAGAAGGGAGAACAGGGGTAAAAGGAATTTTAAGAGCAAGAAATATTGTTTTAAAGGATTGAACTGAACTGAATGACACAATTATATGTTTGGCAAATGTTTCTACCTTTGAAGCAATTAGTGGAAGCCTGAGGGAGACAAAGTTTTGGAACATTAGAGCCACGAACTTTCTTTTTAATAATACATGAAGTTGCCTTAATAAATCCTTATGGAAACTGTAACAGCAGAAGGTAATGGCTGGTTTTAGTTAATGACCCATTAAAATGTTAGCAAAGCAACACTAACTGTGATATTTGTTGAGAATCAGTTTCAAAGGGACAATTAATATTAAAAACTGATGTTGATTTATTACCCAATACATTTTTAGGGTATTACTTTCTACCTGGAGCAATGAATGCTCACTGCAGTGGCAGTGTTGGTAAATCAGTAATTCCATGAGGGTTAATAATCTCTTTTCCTCCCATTGGGCAAAAGAAGAAAGAAATAGCTGTCCCTCCCCAGGATGTTATTGCTGAGGTAAATTTCTTTCTTGGATGATGCTTTGAAATAAGGTTCCTGCTGTGGATCTTAACTGGACACCCACAAATCTGAGCCATCCAAAAGCAGCAGAGATGGAGGCCTAGTTTTACCTAATTATGTTGGGGGAAAGGACCTTCCATCAATTCTAAGAAATAACATAAAAAGCCACAGGCCTCTTGCAACCCAGAAACTGCACTGGTCGAGATAACTAAACCCACTTCTTTCACATAATTACTTATTAGCTCTTTTTGTGCACGTGTCACAGGCCCAAACTTCCAGTTCTGCAGTGCTGCCCAGTTCTGCACAACAGGAGGCTCAGAGGCTGCATCCTTGTGGCCGTGCCTGCTGTTGGAATCAGCGCTGTTTTGGCAAGGCTGGCATCTGTGATGTGGTGATAATTCTCCTTTTATGTGTGTTACAGGTTTGTGTCACCTGTATATCTGCTTTTGCTTTGTTTTCACCTCAGATAAGGTAAAGCCAAAGAAATCCACCCTGTGCTTCAATGGAAAGTCTGTGTTGGTACTTTTTGAGGAACAGGTTCCATGTTCTGGGGTAAACTTCACGAAACTGCTGTGCTTCGTGCATTAAGTTTTCTGTTGTTCTATGAAATTCCAGAATTATTGATCGTGGATTTCATCTTCATTGCTTCTCAGAAGCAAAGGCTGCAAATTCTCCAGGGAAACCTTTCCCTGGGTTCATACAAATCTGAAAATCAAGCTAATTTCTAATGTGTTCATTAGTGAGCCTTGCCTGCCCGAGCAATCACCTGGTCTCAGCAGGCTTCCTTCCCTCTTTCCTCTCCCCAGTGTGTGTCAGCCTGTGCTGTGTCCTGGATCCCTGTGGCCTTTCAGAAGAGCTTCACTGCTTTGCAAAGGATGAAGTTTTCCTCCTTCAGCTCTGCAAGTGGAGTCACTGAGTCATAGAGATATAAAAAGTGTGGCTGAGGGCTACCAGTCCCAGCCCCTCGAGGGCTTTGGTGCTGTGACACTCAAGTGGTTTTATTCGGTAGTTAGATCCTTTTTTCTTGTTAGTAAATAGCTTTGGGGTAGGGCTGAGGTCCTCAAACACTTCTCTGGGGGGGTGAAATTGCAGTTACAGCATAGGAACCAAGTAAGAGGCCAGGTCTCACATCCATCAAGTGATGACAGATGGCAAAGCCATGCCAGGAGGTGCTTTCCTGCCTGGGCATGTCCAGACACAATCAAACACGATGAAGAGGTCATTTAACAACCATTATAAGGCAGCTATCCTCTGACTGGCCTCCTGCCAGAGATATTTTGGCCGGTCACCTACAGAGAGCATTCATCTGATGTTGACCCACGGCTTTGTTTTCCGTTTGGTTTGTGTGTGTGTACTTCGGGTTTCGAACACTTGGATTATTTGCCAATCAGTTTGAGTTGCCTGTCTGTGAACAATTTACTTCTGAAGCCACTGTGCCAAGAGAAAACGAGCCTGACTTGTCAGAGACCTCGCAGGTACAAGGCACTGCCAGAGTGGTGAGGGAAGATGGAGCTAAAAGAGAAGGCAAAAAGCAATTTGTCCGTGAGGAAGTGTGGAGAAATTTGTCCAGTAGAGAAACATTTTTTGTATAATCCAAAATCCTTTGTATTCCCTTGAAAAACTAACAGCATCGCTGTAAAAAAGTGGTAATAAGGGCAGAGCTGATTCATGAGTCAGTGACAAATCCACCAACTGTTTATCACTGATTTATTGCTAAGTGAAGTTTTCACAGGGTGATTTTTTCAGTATGATACTGGAACATGAAACAACTGACCCCAATGAAAAGTTCCCCAAATGCAGTGCTGTCTTGAGCTTTGCCTCTTTGAAGAGAAAGCAGATTTATTTGAGGTTATTGCCATGTCAAAGGAAATTAGTTTGGTCATGCTGTTTCCTTATTGGTACCTCCTACTGTTTGCAGTTGCTGGGAATCACTAAAAACCCTCTAGATCTGCTTTTAGTTGATACAGATAGTGTTTTATTTTGGGAGAATGAGGCCTGCTTTTTTTAGGAAGCATTATTTAAACATCTGCTCAAGAAGCTGTCTCCTGTCCAAAGTGTCTTGCCCTATTTCTGAGCCTTTCTTTCTCTTCTCCACAGGTGAACTGTGGTAAGACACTGCTCTAAAAACCTCAGGAGTTCTCTGGGATGATAAAGGGAAGTGGAGCTGAGCCATACTCAGAAAGACAACTTTGCCTTTTAATTTATAGCAGCAACAGCACCTCAGCAGCAGTTCCATGTGACAAAAATTCTAATGCTGCCTGCCCTGAGAAATCCTTCCCGTGTCAGTGATAGACACTAAAAGACACTGGTCATTTTGATTTTGGCTGGGGTAAAGCCTGAAGCTGAGCTGAATGTAAAAGCAGAGGTCAGGTAGAGATGAGAAGGGGAGATTTTTATTTGGTCTTGGTTTTTTTTTAGATTTCTTGGCCCAGTTTTGTATAGCTGATGCAACCTATTTTTTAAAAAATTTATTTAGGGAGTGCTATCAAAAATCACATACTGGAAGTGATACTGTGCAGTTCCTCACCTGTCCTGAGCAGAGAATTCACAGGTCTGAAGTGACTCCCCACTCTGTGTGTTTAATGTGCAGCTGAGAGGGTGAGATAAAAGCCCAGCCATGCCACCTTAAGCTTACTTAAAACACCCAACTTTGAAGTTTACCTAATCCGGTTCTGATACTTGGGATGAGCACTATGGGTGGAACTTCAGTGAGGCTATGGCTTGGATCAATGCCAGCTTGCTGATCCTCTGCCTGATGAAGACTGAGGAAAACAACTGGAAGATTTGGCAGAAATTATATCAGCATCTCTGATTGAGAGTGTGCACCTGCCACTTGCTGTTCAAGCCTGTAACTCAGGTCTTTCTAAATTTACACCTGCTCCTTTTTCATGTTCAGTTAAAAGTTGTTGACAAGACTGTGTTTTATTATCTGTGCATTTATTTCTTTTCCCTAATGTGGGATGTCAGGGCTCAGCATGAGACTGTTTGGAACTTCAGCTGGTCTGGATGGGAAGAGAAACCCTGGCACAACCTGCCACATGCTCAGACACATTGAACTAGACCCAGATGTTCTGGGAAGAGGGGAAAAAATGATTTGAGCATGAGCGAGAACACAGTTGCTGAAAATATTGTCACTTCGGGATGGGAAGGGGCCTTGCTCACCTACTGAAATAGATTTTGTTCCATATGGCTACAGGTTTCAGATGCTTCTGAAGAGGAACTAACCCAGGACCTGCGGAATAAATCTCTGTGAGAATAGATCCTCTGGAATAACTGCAACTAGACAGAGTAAAATATATTAGAACAAAACCAGATGCTGAGGGGAGTTGGCTGGGTATAGACTGTCCTTCCTTCTCTAGTCTCTCCTTCCCTCCCCTCCACTCCTCACATTTTATTCTTTAACATGCACAGATTCAGAACCAAGAGCAACTGAGATAGCAGTTCTTCATGTTGTTCATCCAGCTTGGAGAGAAGGGCGAGGTAATTTCAGCTAATTACAGAGGGCAAAACTGATCCCCAGTTACCTCTGGTAAGGTGCTAATAAAGCTTTCACGTGAAGATAAGATCTTTCATAAGATCCTTCATAATATTACCTCTTAGAACGATCTCCATAACAATATATATAATATTACAGAGATATATATAGTTGTACTTGCATTTTTAATGACTTGGATACTCGTAGAAAAAAAGAAAGTGCTAGGCAGACGACAGAAGGGCTTGAGAACAAACTGCAAGGAGGCTTTCATGAATTAGAAATCGAAAATTATGGTTAGAAAATCAGAGTCTCTATAAATTCTCAGGTTATTATGTACATTGCTCTGGGTTTTTGTGCAAAAGACCTTGCAGCAGCAGAGTATCACTGTAGGACTATCTCTAGAGCTGCCTCCTGGCAGGAAGATGCTGATATTTGGAGGGTGCTGGAGGCATGAAAACCTCGTCTGGCTCCCCAGAACCTGCTGGTCTGCTGCACTTCTGCCAACAGGAGCATGGAAATGGAGTAGGAGTGTCCCTACTGTTGCCCCCATTTGTCACCCCATTCTCAAAACCCAAGACCACAGGCTTTGAAAGTGTGAGATCCATAATCCAGTGTTTTTCTACTTGCTTTGGAGAAGAACTCCAACTCTTTTTGCCTCAGAGAAGATGAGGTTACTATGGGCATCATATGACATCTTCTAAGTAACAGCTGGTCTGTGTGAAGAAAGGATGGAAAAAGACTACTTTGGAAAAAAGCAGGAGCAGGGTGCTAAGTCTCCTAGGCAAGTGAACTACCCCAAGAAGACAGGTAACTGGCATCAACCATTTACTTAATATTTGTCAGGTGATAATTTGAATCCAGCTCTCTCTCTGCTGGGGGTAGAACAAGTGCAGGAGTTAATTGTCTCCTCCTCTGCCTCTCCTGAGAGAACCCAGCCCATTGGTGCCCCTGAGCTGCTGCAGGGTGGGTGCCAGGGAACTTTTCTTTAGGTGTTTCCCGACGTGGCTCTCCACTTATTTCCCTTGAATCCCATTTTGCAGTACCTAACACTTCTATATGAGCCACCAGGACACTGGGTACTCCATAAGGTTGTGTGTTCCAAACTTATGAGACCACTTAAAACTTGGCTTTTGCAATATGGACAATTTCAGTGCCTGGATCTCTTGGTGGATTAGCCCTTGGCTTCCCTGGGCTTCAGTTCTTCTTTGATACAGGAATAACCACACACTCCAAACTTACAGGGATGCTGTGGAAGATGAACACACAAAGAGTTCTGAGGAGGGAGTAGAAGTAGCTCTAAGGTGAGCCCTGAGGAGGATTCTGGATCACACTGTTCGTATCATTAAAAAAAAAAAAGATCCCATGCATGATTATCCTGGTTTAGCATCGATACATTCCCAGACATTCACTACTGGTCTGCATGAAAGCTTTTGCAGTACAATTTCCCAGTCAGACAACGCTCTCAGGCACAGGATGGGATTCTTGGGGTGTCCTGTGCAGGGCCAGGAGCTGGACTTGATGATCCCAATGGGTCCCTTCCAACTCAGCTCATTCTGTGGTTCTGTGAATCAGGAAGGCAACAGCAAAATTATTTAATACAACAACCAACAACAAAACCATCTTTTTTCCCCCCTTTGCTGGTTTAAGAAACCATTTTGATAACTTCAAATCAACAAGAGAATATGTTTCACAACTGATCATTATTTCTTTTTGAGGAGGGTATGTGTAATAGACCAAGGAAAATGTTTCTGGGAACAAAACTCCTGCTATCCATCCTATGATAAAGAAAATGGCACAGTTCTACAGAATTCTTGCTGATATTTTAGTTTATATAATTTATGTAACAAGTGAGAGGAAGCCAAGCCCGTGTTTAGAATCTTAGAAATAATTAATTCAGCGTTTCTGCGGTTTGCCTTAATTTGAAAATTGATGGCTTTTTTTCCTTTTCTTCTTTTTTTTTTCCTAGCAGTTCTTTAGCAGGTATTACGAAGTGTTGCATTTACTTGTAGAACTAGTAATAAGTTCTCAGAAGATGACTCAGCTCAGGGAATTACATTTAATTAATTTACTGCCAATGGAAATAAACTTTTAATTACTGATTTGGGTATTGAGAAGAAAGAAGACATTCAACTAAACAAACACTCAGAGAAACATCTTTGCTCCCATTCCCAAGACCCAAGTTCAGCCCAGATTCCTCTCCTCCCCCTTCCTGGTCTGCCCTTCACTTGTCACTGCCAATATTTGCATCCTTACAGCTGCTCCAAGCCATACCTTGGACTTTGCTTCTAACATCTCCCTCCTTCTCCCACCTCTTCTACCCAGAACTTGCTGCCTTTTACTCAGCATGAGTGTGGTCTGACATTTTCCCCCCCCATAACTCATCATGTGTCTGTTCTCCACTGCAGATATTCTCTCACTGCAAGAGCTTACTCTCTGGCCATCCAAGTGTATGTGTACAGACCTGTCTCCTCCCAAAATATCACCCAGAAGATAATTTGCCTTTCCAGCACAAAAAGTAAAACAATAAATATTTCCATATTTTAAACACTTTGGTAACTTTGCATGTACTATTTTGTCTTATTCGTCAATTCAAGTGCTCATGTACTACATCATCCGTCTTTTTTTATTATTTATTTTTGTGGCTGCTGCTTTGTTGAGGAGTTTTCTGCCTTTATCACAGGCCCTTCTTCAGCTCCCCGTAAAACCACTTCAGCTTTTCTTTCATACAGCCTCATTATGGTGCTGCTGGGTTGATGGTGGGACAGGAGGATGTTGAAAGGCTCTTCCAACTTGGATGATTCTCTGGTTCTGCACATCATGAAGTTCCCAAGACATCTGTGACTACTTTAAAGGCCAGTTCCAACTCTGCTGGCAGTGTGACTACACTTCCCTTTGAGGGAAAATAATTTTTAACATCTTTTCACCTTGCTCTGCTGCTAATCTGTGTGAGCACCTAAAGAAAAGATGTTTCACTTTCCCATGCAGAGGATGAGCTAAATGTTTGCAGGAACCAGGTCTAGGAGCTCTAGCTTGAATTTCAAGCTAAATTAACACTGACCAATCTAGGAGAAAATACTTCAGCCCAGAGAGCTCCAACACCCTCTCTGACTTATACAGGAGTGGGAAATCAAACTATTCCATTCACCGAAAGACTTGCAACTCGGCAAGGATATTTCAAGCAAGAAAGGTCAATAGCCAGAATAAATTGCATACAATACACACAATTTCACGTAACAGATCAAAAGTCCTAAGAAACAAGTAAACGCTGCCTTACACATAATCCAGCCTAATAGTCTTTCCCGCGGGTCCCTCCGGAGTGCCACCTAGGATGTGCTGCTGGATGATGACCGATATTGTCACATCACAGCTTACAGCGTGTGTTTCTTTAGGTCTCGCTTTCCCCCGCGCTGTGCGGACCTGGTGGTGCTTTAAGACTGCGGAGGGCTGGGGTTAGCGCTGGTCCCTCCGCCGCGCCGGGAGGCAGGGGAGGTGAGCAGCGGGCTCCGTGCGCTCCGAGCTGCCGGAGAGCGAGGCGAGCAGGGCGAGCAGAGCGAGGCAAGAAGCAGGCAAGGGAGGAAGATGTGCCCGCCTGCCCGCCCGCCTGCCGCCGGGCCGAGGGGAGCCGTGTGAGGAGCAGCGGGAGCAGGAGGTGGAGGACGAGGAGGAGGAGGAGGAGGCGTGCGAGGAGCCGGCTCGCCGCGGCTCGGGGCCGGCCGCCGCTGCTGCCGGGGATGCTGGTGTGGCCGCGCCGGAGGATTTTGTCACCTGTGGCCCTGCCCCCGCCGCCCTGCGGGCGCCTCCCCGAGCCAAGGACACACCTGGGCCCCGCCGCGCACCCGCCCCCCGCCCCCGCCGCCGGCCGCCTCTTCCCCCGCCCGAGCGCCGGGCGAGTGTCGGCGGAGCCGCGGGGCTGCAGGCGGGGCTGAGCGCTCGCTGGGCGGACGAGCGGCCCCGCAGGCTCCGAGCAGCCACCAGCCGAGCCAGGCGAGGGCGAGCCCGGAGCGGGGAGCGGGGGAGCGGCGGGGGCATGTGGATGTTGGCCGTCGCCTTGCTCCACAGCATCTCGCATGGTGAGCCCCGCCGCGGGGATCCCTTCCCTTGTCCCCTCCTGCGCTCCCCGGGTCACGGCGGTGCCTGGCGGGGTTGGACGCGTCGCGCTGGCTGCGGGAGCCGCGAGGAGAAGGGCGGGCGAGCTCTGTGATCGCTCAAAGTCGCTCACCTGGCGAAGGGACAGCCCGCAACTGAGCGGCTTTTTCGGCGAACGTCAGAGCATCCTTCGCGGGGGGAGGCACGAAGGGCATCTTCTTCCCCTGCCGTCCTCCCGGCCCCCCCATTTGGCCAAAGGACGTGTTCTGAAACGGGAGAAATAGCTACCCCTGTTTCATTTGCCACCCTGCACAGGAAAGAAAACTAATCTATATGGTATTTGGAAGATCTTAGTTCGCATTGTATGTGCTGAGAAGGTTATATGTGGTAGCAATATCTGGTTTTTCTGCTGGGTTATAACAGTTTCCTGTTAATGTTTAGAGAAATATCTCTTCCAAGAAGCTGAATTTAGAAATATGTTTAAGTTATGTGTATTGCACTCGTGGAAGGGCATTGGGTACAAGAAATGATTGAGGCAGACTTCCAACGCACAGAGAAAAATTCTGTCTCATGATTAGGAAGTATTGACTTGTTGAGAACTCATTTGCTAATATTAACTGTTGAAGACAAATGAGCTCTCACCACTCCCTGCCCCCATCACCCCTCCCTCATCTTGTAAATGTTGTTTAGGGGGATCTGATAATTCCTTATGTGAAAAGTCTGTGGCACTCGAGCAGGACGTGTACATGTAGGCATTTTGCCATTTTCCCACAAAGCTTTGCCAGCTCCCATCAGTCATGACCTGAAATAGCTGCTGATCACTTTTGCAAATTCCGAGGGCAGAGATCCGTCTGTGCCGTGGTCTATGATAATTATCTGTTAGGGCTTCGAGTGATATCACCAGACTTCTTTTCCTATGTGTCTGGAAGAACTCCTAAATACAGGAAAACAATTAGAAAACCGCTCCTTACAGTGAAGTCCCTGGAATGTGTATTAAAACTAACTGAAAAACAGAAGTTTAAATTAATGTCCAATGACAAAAGCCAACCTGCTGTAATTTCAGTAAAGTGGCAGGAAATCCCAAATTTCACATGGAAAAAAAATGAAATTACTATGGTTTTCTGTTCTGAAACAATTGTTATTGTCATTTGAACATGCTAGTTAAGAAACTGTATTGCAATTTTGAACTCATACAGCAGAACATTTCAAATGTACTGAATTCACCTCTTTCCAAAAAGGAGGCATTATGTCAATTAACATTTTGTTCAACCTTAAACTTCCACCTAATTATGAAAGTTAGTACACTTCAGCATCTAGCATATTTTGTGAGGTTTTTTTCTTTAAATAAACCTATTTTGATAGAGTATCTTCTGGATTAATTTATTGACCTGCAACTCATTAAACATAGCTGTATTTTTTGTATCCACGTTTTGGACAATAGCAGAGAGACCAAAATGGTAAGAAGTTTTTCTCTCCACATTGCTGTGCAGGAAAGACAGGAGATGTTATGCAAGACAGGTGTATCTTTTTAAGATTTCAGGCTTAACCTTCAGCTAAAAAATGCTTTCAGCTCATTGTGTTCTGGTCACATCATTTCAAAGAAGGAGATAGCAGAAACAGACAGGACCCAGATATGCAGGAGAGTGATTGGAGCAGGGAGGGATTCTGTGTGCGAGGAATGTCAGGTGGGCAGAGAGGAAACAGTCTGCTTCGGGAAGAGATGAATCAGCAAGGATGTGATAAGCGTGGATAGAACAGGATGTGTGGAACGTGCATCCCTGATTGCTCTGGAGACAAACAGTGGCACTCTGTGCCAGGTGCCACCTGCCAAAGTCCTTCCCTGCCCACGACTGTGGCCTGCACGCCACCCACCTCTGTGTGCTGAGGTGTGGGGAGCCACAGGGGGGTTTGCTTGGTCTGTGGTTTTGGGAGAACTATTCCAGAATAGTGGAGGAAATGCATTTTCAGCCTACTTCCCTTTATAGGGAAGGCAGGAAAGCTCTTTTTACATGTCCATTTTGTCTCTTGCACTGATGATATTGACTCTGTTTACTCAGTAAACTTTATGAGCACTTCAGCTCAGAGAAAACCCGACTGTGGTAACTGTTAGTAAATGCAGGCTTTTTAAATGAGCTACCATTACCTAAAAATAGGCGTTGGTGGTTAAGAGACCACTTTTGACAGGTGGCTACACTTAAAAAAATAATGAAAAAACCCAGCTAAACCCAAAAAACAGTCCCCAAGGAAATGAACAAGGAATACCACAGCACCAGTCTGTGTTGCACCAGATCAGCTTCTCTGTGGGGAATGAAATCAGTGGTTTTTCTACAGATCCATGAGGTTGACCTTGGCAGGTCTAGACCAGCCCTGCTGCCCAAAGCAGGGTCAACTACTACAGCAGTTGCTCAGGACTGTGTCCTGTCAAATTTTGAATAGCTCCAAGGATGGACACTATTTAGAATACCTCTCCCAGTGTTTTTTACCCTCACTGAAAAAGTAAATGCATTATTTATATATATATAAAGTCACATCTTTAAATGGAGCTGCTTGGTTTCTGTTTGTCTCTTTTGCCTTTTGTCTGCTCACTGAATACCACTGAGAAGAGTCAGGCTACAGCTTCTTTACACCATCCCATCCACTATTTTT
Organism: Coloeus monedula; assembly: GCF_965178545.1. Classification (NCBI taxonomy): domain Eukaryota; kingdom Metazoa; phylum Chordata; class Aves; order Passeriformes; family Corvidae; genus Coloeus; species Coloeus monedula. The sequence goes on from NC_138783.1 coordinate 115,811,845, forward strand.
ACTCATTACCAAGATCCTCTTGAGCCTTCTCCAGTCTAAATAGTCACAGCTCTCTCAGTCTTTCCTCATGGATCAGATTCTCCAAGTCCATAACCATTTTTGTGGTTCTTCACTAGACTCACTCCAGTGTGTCTGTGTTCTTCTTGGTTTGAGGAGACCAGAAGTGGTACACAGTACTCCAGATGTGTGGTCACCAGTTGATGACATGACAATTTGGATTTTTCTCCTTTAATACCAGTTCAGTGTATTGCTGTCACTCATGTTTATCCAGGCTTTCATTTTAATGTGAGACCCTTCACAGGGCAGGATATCCCGTTGTTTCTCTCACATTATTCTCCTCTGCTGCTGAAGTTCTCCATAACACAGCCCTACCAAACTTCTCCCATGAACGACCTGGTGTTATTTGCCATCTCCAGCCAGCATATGAAATTCCACTTGTTTGCCAGACTTACAGTCAAGTGCTTTTCTGCTCTCACATAAGAATTTCCTCCCCAAAAAACAAGATCTCCATTAGCTGCCTTCAAATCCTGCCTGTGGGCTTGCTGCTATTTAAAATCTCAGCAACAGTTGGCTGCTCTGGACATTGCTCATCTCGCTTAATTTAAAGTGTTTATGGTGCAATTCACTGGAGCTTCTCCACGTAATACTTGGAGAGAGAAGAATGGGAACTTCCAAGGTGTGATTTCTGTTCTACCTTGGCCAATCATTTTAAGGTGGGAGGAATCATCTCTCAAATGAGCTTTCTCCTCTCTTTTGACTATTATAGGAGACCAAACTAGATGGATGAAAGAAAGAGATAAGTGTCTGCTTTACAACCTTTTGTGTTTCCCTGGATGACTTAGTGACTTGAAAGGCACAGAGAATATATCCATTTTATCTGTGAACAATTTCCATTGTTAAAACTTACCTTCTGTGCTTAAAAGGAAATGCAAATGTGGTTTCCTTCATAGTCTTTTGCTTCCTTTGCCTATAAATAATGATAAATTATAGAAAACGCAATATGAAGTCAAAATTATTTGTGCAGTGGTCTGCAAGAACCGTTTGTTGCTGCTAATGGCTATAAAGTGTGGACAGGCAAGAAAGGGTTAACAGAAGAGGGGGGAATCACACATAATTTTTGTGATAAACTGAAAACCCTGAGTTGCACCAGGGACGAGGCAGAGCAGCACAGGGCTTTGCATCTGGAACCAGCAGCTGGGTTGGGTGAAATCTGCGGTGTGGGGCATGGCCAGGAGGGCTGGGTTGGTGGTAGATTGTCCTTGCAGAGGGAGGCTTGAGGTCAGCCTTCAGAAAGGTCTTTCCAGCATCTGTGCTCCAGCCCCATGATCTGTCAGGAGTTTTTATTCACGTTTATTCCATCCCCTCTCAAACTGGTCCCTCTTCACCAGAATAAGTGAAGGCTGAAAGCTTTTAGGCTCTTGCCTAAGACTTTTTTGAAGGTCTCCTCTGATGTCATGCCCTCAAATATTTGTGTCCTCACAGAATAAAGACAAGAACTTTAGATGGAAATAACACAGAGCCTCCACTTGTTGCATAGAATGGTACGAAGGAAAACATCTCCCCTATGTTGAGTTTCTGAGACAAAGGATGGAGCATCACTGACACAGATGTGTGAACGGAGCAGGTCTGGTTTCCCTCTGTGTTCCCGAGTCTTGGGGCAGGCTGGAGAACCTACAGCAGCCTGCTCCTGCTCTTGCTGCATTATCCATGACAACAAGTTGGCAAAGGAAATATTTCTTATGGTTCTCCCTGCTGCAACCTCCTGGAGGAGCCGACTGGAGCTCGTGGTGCAGGACACACTTGCGGCCAAATCTTCTCATGAAATCCAGACCCACAACTCAATGGAAGCAGGGGGAGAAGCAGAAGGGAGGGCTACTGTGGCCCCACATGAGCAAACACAGTCTAGATCCCATTTTAACTCCCCCTCCCGTGGTAGGCTGTTGCTTGGCAACCCTGCATCCTTGCTCCACCGCTGCTCTGCGGTCCTGCTGCTCCCCTGTGGCCCCTCCTTTGCACCAGGGTGCTCACACGTGCTCCCAGCAGTCTGCAAGAAGAGATATCGTCTCTTCATCGGTGCCTGGAAGCAGGCGGGAGTCAGGAAGATGAAAATGTGGAGGACACCGTGCATTGCCCGAGGTGTGGAGAGCTCTGCTCTTCCTGATGCCTTCCTTGTACCGACTCTGGCCAGGGGGGTATTGGCTCCCAGTAGTTCAATTCTTGTTTTGTTTATGTGGTTGCTACTCCTTGAGAGCCACTGGCATCCAGAGCAGGTAATAGAAATCAGTATTTGGCTCAGGACCAGGGATAACCTTCTTCCCACATAATTACAGTCCTTAATGGATTGCACTGTAACAATTATTAAAGAGAGGTCTGCAGAGCTTTGAAACCATCATTAATTTTTTTTTTTTTTAAGGCCTTGTTGAAACGGTGATATTCCTTCAAATTTCCTTTTCTCCTATCACTTCTTTTTAATGAGAAGCAGTTGTGTGTACACAGACATGCCTGCATTCAAACCCAGAGGAGTCCTAGATCTCTTGCTAAAAGGCTCTGACTCCTAACCCAAATAATGGAAAATCAGGTTTAGAAATGAAAAAGCCCTCTTGACTCATCCCTTTCATGCTGCAAGGTTATGATACGTACAGTGTGGCACAGCCATTGCTATGATTTCAGTGTATGTAATTCATTCCATCCTGTCTTGGCACTACAATCTAATGCCATGGTCTTTAATGTCTTGTCTTTGCACACACATCAGATACACAAAGGGGTTCAGTTCACCTTTATTTGGAGGCTTTCAGTGGATATCTTCAGTGCCATAGTGCTGGGGTGTCATGTTATGCTGCTTCCTCTTGTGAGAACCAATAAGCACCGAGAGAAGCCTCTCTGCCCTTCTTCCAGCCCATGTTTCCACTCAAGACAGTCGGCTGAAGTGTTCCGTGCTGCATCCGTGGCCTTCCTCTTCAGCTATTTTACATGGCCCCCTCCTCCCCTACCCTATCTCCTGTGTTTGGAACAAACTTGGCTGTATGAAGATGTGAATTAAAAAAAAAAGAAAAAAAAATTCTCCTGGCTTCTCCCCTCTGAAAGGAAATATTTTTCCTTTAGCTGACAGTCCTTTAAGCAGCAAGAATTTTACCTTCTCTGTTTGCAAGGTGCAATGCAAAGAGAAATCTGCAGCACAAAAAAAAAAAAAAAATCACTACCCTATGTTTTGATGATGTTGCTTGAAATAGAAAAATCTGGTATTCTCTCAAGAAAACATGAATCATACACGGGGCTTTAAAATCCTTCCCACAGAATGGATTTTTCCATGCCTTACTCTAGCATGGATTTCTAAGAAACATCTTTGTCAGCTGCTGCCCTCCTTCTCTCTAATAACTTTTGAACCTACTGTCCAGTCTCAATCCATTTGCTTGCTGGGTTAGTAGAATATAATTAGTTCATTGCTTTCGTATTCTTATATGAGTATAAACACTCACCTGGGCAGAGGAGAGGGGGAGACTAATCCCACTCCAAGCTGTGGAAAAAATTGGAAAAATTCATAGACATCTGACTTAGGTCTTCAGTCTTCTGCCCAAATATCCAGAGGAAATTCCTTTTCCCACTGATCCTGTGCTCACAGAACCACCTAATGGGGAAAGCTGGCTTGTTCACATCTTCTGGATGCTACTGGAACCCCAGGAACGAGCTGCACGAGAAAAGAGTAACTTCAGGGAGGGAAAAAAATACAATCCCCATTTTATGCTTTAAAGCTCAGTGTGTGTTAAGCCATCCAGAGTGTTTTGAAAGTTGCTGCTTTAATTCATGAGCATATCAAGACTGAATGGCTAATTGTGTGTGTACTGTAAGAACAGGTCATGCGAGAGAGCACATTTTTTTGCCAGATAACAATATTCGTGCACATTATCAGCTTGGAGCAGTCAATGGCTTCAAATGAAGCAAATTGTACTTATTCCCTTGCATTTTTGGGGTGGGATAGATAGGTATCAGCAGCATGGATGTTTTCACAAGTGGTTGCGTGCAGATGTTCAGGATTTTGTTTCTCCATCTTGAGCATTCCCAGATGTGCGGTAACAAACAGAGCTTTTCAACTGGAATCTTCTTAATGGTACTTACAGAACTAGAAATTCCTTTTCAATTCTTGAGTGTCTCGTGGAAAATATTTAATTTTTGCAGCTTGCCCTGATAAAAATGGCTGACTGTGAGCTTATAGATATGAGCATTAAGCTTGGTAGCCAGTGAATATCAGAAGGTTTAGCGATTGGTTTTGACAAGCATTCAACATTTATCTGAATCTTTCCAGTATCAAATCGGGCATGAAGTCTTCTGAGGAAAACCTGTTCTCACAAGGCTTTTGATTCTCCTGTTTCCAGACTGATGGCACCTACTGAAAAGCTTTCCCACTTCTACTCCTCTTCCCTTCTTAACCCCTGGTCCCTTTATCCTTCTTTGAGTTTATCTCCCTTTATTATGGGTACAGTGACAAAGCTTTAGTTTCCCTGAAAATTTGGGGAAGAATGGTTCAAACCTGTCATCTTTAAAACAGATATGAATCAGGGAGAAGATGGAGAATATTTCACAGTGTGTTTCAGAAGACTAAGATTTGAATGCTTTGGACTGTTTTTCAGCCAAATAGTCACAAATTCTTTCCGTATTTTCATTAAAAAAGGGAAAAAGTTGCTTTTTGAGCTATTCCAGGTTTTGTTTCTTTATTGTTATTATCTCAAGGGGCTATTCTGCTTTCTTTGGTTTTGTTTTTAAACTGACTGGGACCACAACTCCTTTTTTAGTAGAACTGAAAATATTTCTAAATCTTATTAAAATGGAAATCATGACTAAATGTAGAAGTAAGTGAGTTTGCTTAGTTATAGCCCTCTGTGATTATCTTTAACTAGTCCATAAGCTAATAACTCATATTTTCCTTTCAAATTACTATGCTGCAAGAAAATAGTCAAGAAAACTCCAGTCAGGGAAAGAGGTTAATAATGAGGAGAGACAGAATGATTTAGAAACTGAGCAATGACTGAGCCAAGGTGTCCCCTCTCCCAGAAACAGGGCTGATGAGTCATTTAGATTCTGATTTCAGGCATGTTCATTTTTTATTGCTTCTTTTCCCCAGGTCTTCCGGCTGTTGAGAACTTCCTCTCTCACCCCACTTTCCCTTCACTTCCTCTCTACTTCCCTCCCATTCTTTCTTCCTTCAGGTGCTTTTAAAACCACTTTCAAAGCTGAAATTGCAAATGAGTTTTTTGCATTCTGAATGACAATGAGGGGCTCTGTTTGAATAGCTGAATGCTTCAATGGCAGATATTTGACTGAGTTCCCTAAAGCCCAAAGCCTATGAAACCATCCACGGTCTGAATAGAACCAATTACTGCTGCTGCTCCCAGCCCAGTCTCCCCTTGGAAGATTCTTTTGGTTCTTTTTTTTTAAAGTCCCAATCAATGCAGATTTATTGTAGACAGGCCATTTTATCTTTTTCTTTGAAGAAAGAATTTCCCCGCAAGACTGGTTATAGGAGTTATCCACCAGATATCCATCGTCCTCCAATGTGGGAATGTGGAAACATTCAGCCACTTGGATCCTTGTAACCTACTTCATTTTCACAGAGGCATCTTTCCATGAGGCAGCTCTTACTTGGTGTGTTGGTCTGCTGTGGTCGTTCCTTGTGTGTTTGCTCACTTAATATGAGAATACAATGCAGGTGCATTGCAAAATTCGTGTGCAGACCTCACCTTTTAAACCTTCCCGTGGTTTTCAGCTGAGATATTTCAACTGCAAGCTGATGACTGGGTGGGATGTTGTCAGACTGATCATGCTGATGATGTATCTGCATGTTCTTTGTGCTGGTGGCTCAGGGGAGAACTGGAGTGTGTGTGGCCAGAACTGTCAGAAAGAATGTTGGTGTTCTGGATATCCCATTGGAACCAGATGGCTCAAATGCTTTGGGGTTGCAGCAAGGTCCTAATATAAAATCTTCTCCTTTGTACTGCCTCCTGCAGTACAATGTGACCTGAAATGCTGCCTGTGATGCATTTAGGGTGATCATGAGCTGATGGGAACTGCTGCCATATCTCTATTAACTTCAAGAGGGCTTCCTCACCAACCTGTGTGGTAGCTGCAGAAAGCAAGGATGGTCAACCTGATACAGTAAACCAGTAGAAGATCTAAACTCAGGTTAAGAATATTTTAAGATTTTTTGATCCTTACAATTAATTAATAACTTCAAAAGCTTTTTTTTTTTTTTTTTTTTTTTTTCAGAGTATATATAGTTATATGCAAAGTCTAATATTGCTGGAAAATTGTTGAATTTGTTTTAGGAAGAACTAAATAATTTCCAGCCACTTAATCTAGGACATTCTATTTTAATCAAAAAACCAAACAACAACAAAATAAATGGGGATCCTCCTTGGTTCATGACCTTGAGTACTCTTGATTGCAGCTGAAGCCTGATCATGCTTGATTTTCCAGACTTGAAAAGCAGCATCCTGACTGATTTAATGTACTTTGTGTGGAAGTTATCATATAGCCTTCTTTCTCCCCTTTGACAGATTGCTGAATTTAGGTTTCAGTCAAGTCATTCCCTGAGCAGCAGGACCAGTGAACCCTGCTTTCATGCAAAATTGCATCCTGCCTTCCTCCTCCCCTCCTTAAACCCAGCTCAGGACAAGGATTACGCTGCTTAGTTTGCTGGATTCTGCTAAAAACTGTTATGCATCCACTGGAAGCTGGTCCCTTTGCCTTTTGGGGCCACTGAAGAACAAATTAAAGATTAACTCTTTTAGTTTGCAGCTGCTGTGGTTGTTTTAAATGAACTGAAATGCACAGAAACTTGTTTGAGACAGCTCTACAGGAAGCTGAAATTTGCCAAGGGCTACCAGAGCTATGTAGATGAGTAAAGGAGGTAGAAAGGTATAAGAAGGAGGTTTATTTATTCTGTGTCATAGAACATTGTATCTCCTAAGCCCCAAATATGTTTTGGTCTTCAAAAGAGGAAACAAAGCAATTCTGGAAGAGCTGCCTGAACAAATCTGTCATGAACTTCTCCCAAATGCTCTCAAATCTATACTTAAACATTTCTTCTAGTCACCAGCTCTCTTCTAAACAGACAGATGAAAGTATTGTTATTTTTAACAGAACTTCACTCCCAATAAAACCAAATTTCTTTTTCTTTTCTTTTCTTTTTTTTTCTTAATTCTCCCTCAAGACATTTGCACTTATCTCTTTAATTTTTGTTTAACAGCATCAGATTCTATTTTCCCCTGAAGAGCTTCCCTGGTTGCCCACATCTTTTTTCTTAAATGCAGCCATGACTCCCTGCCCAATATTGGTCTCATCTCTCCTGCTTTCCCTTCAAGACTTCAGTCTCTCCTGGCTGATAGCCCAGCCCAAATGGGATGCAGGGAACTGAGCTCTCTCCTGATGGCTTCCACTATCCCTCAGTTCGATTTTCTCAAGAATTAGAAAGAAGGGCCTTATACAATGCCTCAGGGACATGTTCTGATCTGTGCTCTATGGCTTCAGATACATCTCCAGACAGATCTCCTTCCCTGCACAGTACTGGCTGCTGAGCTTTCTGCAGATGTCCATCCCAGTGTCTTTCTGGGGGACGTCCTTTCTTGGATTTCATTGCAGTGCACAAGGTAGGGTGTTGGCAGCGGGGCAATGTCTGGTGCTACAAAGCATTTTCGTAAAAAAAAGCTGTCCCCCAAATGTGAAGTCATCCTATTGGTAAAGCACTGGGGATTCTGCAGGTTGAGATTCCTTATTGCTTTGTGGTGTTTGGTTTTCATCTTACAGCTTAAATCCAGAGTTGTCCTAATGCTGTTATGTATTTCACAATATTGATTTTTTTCAGCTGTCTTCATTTAATATTTTCCCCCCTTTTTTCTTTTTTTCCCTTTTCCTTTTTAGACCAACCTTCACATCACAGATGTGAGGAAAGAATAGATGCAGAAATTGCTTTTAGTTAGAGAGACTGTAATTTACTCTTTCACTACAGGGGGAAAAAATGTCTCCCCACAGAAACAGACGCAGATGAAAGGCCAAATAGTATCTGGACCTGTGCAAGCACTGCAAGATGGGTGTGTGTGTGTGTATGTATGTATTTTCCTTCGGTGGTGCACAGAATCCCAGTCAATTATTTGATGCACTCGCCTGTCTGGGCTGTGACCTTCTAGAAGGGCCCCCTCCTCCAGTCCCCCCACACGACTTGTCAACACATTAGTCATATACAACTCAGCCGATGCCAAACGGCAGCAGTTCAGCCAACTATTGGGAGGCAGGAAATTCTGCTGCCTTCTTCTATTGGTCTTGGGTTTTTCCACTGTGCGGACCTGGTGGTGCTTTAAGACTGCGGAGGGCTGGGGTTAGCGCTGGTCCCTCCGCCGCGCCGGGAGGCAGGGGAGGTGAGCAGCGGGCTCCGTGCGCTCCGAGCTGCCGGAGAGCGAGGCGAGCAGGGCGAGCAGAGCGAGGCAAGAAGCAGGCAAGGGAGGAAGATGTGCCCGCCTGCCCGCCCGCCTGCCGCCGGGCCGAGGGGAGCCGTGTGAGGAGCAGCGGGAGCAGGAGGTGGAGGACGAGGAGGAGGAGGAGGAGGAGGCGTGCGAGGAGCCGGCTCGCCGCGGCTCGGGGCCGGCCGCCGCTGCTGCCGGGGATGCTGGTGTGGCCGCGCCGGAGGATTTTGTCACCTGTGGCCCTGCCCCCGCCGCCCTGCGGGCGCCTCCCCGAGCCAAGGACACACCTGGGCCCCGCCGCGCACCCGCCCCCCGCCCCCGCCGCCGGCCGCCTCTTCCCCCGCCCGAGCGCCGGGCGAGTGTCGGCGGAGCCGCGGGGCTGCAGGCGGGGCTGAGCGCTCGCTGGGCGGACGAGCGGCCCCGCAGGCTCCGAGCAGCCACCAGCCGAGCCAGGCGAGGGCGGCCGGACCCGGTGCGCGCTGCCTGCCAGCTCCGGCCCGGCCGTGGGCGCGGCGGGCGAGGGCGAGCCCGGAGCGGGGAGCGGGGGAGCGGCGGGGGCATGTGGATGTTGGCCGTCGCCTTGCTCCACAGCATCTCGCATGGTGAGCCCCGCCGCGGGGATCCCTTCCCTTGTCCCCATCCTTCCCCTCCTGCCGGCCGGGAAGGGGAGCGGGTCTCGGTGGTGGCTTTTGTGCCGAGAGCGTCGCGCTGGCTGCGGGAGCCGCGGGGAGAAGGGCGAGGAGCGAGAGCGCCGTGATCGCTTAAAGTCGCTCACCTCGCAAAGTGACAGCTCGGAACCCAGCCACGTCCCTCCGTGCCTGCCTCCTTCGGAATGAGACGGTGCTTGCAGAGGCAAGGAGGCAGAGAGGCGCTTTTTCTTTCTTTCTCGTCTGGAAAAGTATAGAATTTTTGCCAAGTGCCGTATAAACCCGTCAGAGTACACGGGGATCATTCGAAGGGCTTGCATCCTAAGCGGTCGCATTGAGATATTGCTTCCTTTCACTTTTTTTTTTTTTTTTTTTTTTTTAAATTGCCCTCTGCTTTTACGTTATGCTTCTACACATATTTATGAAGTAGAATTTTGAATTTATTTCACTTTTATCATTTCTCCGGGAAGGTACCTGCTCTGAAATTTTTTTTTCTCTCACTCATTTATGTAAAAATATGCACGGATAAGCATTACATCATCTGGAGATGTTGAAGACTTTTAGTCGATTATAAAGTTAGGAAGGGGAAATTAAAGTGGGGATAGAATAAGGGTAAACCTGCTATTCTTTTTTTTTTTTTTTTTTTTTTTTTCCTTCTGCCAACTCTTTGATTGACAAACATTTATTGCAGTTTCTGTGCGTTTTTAATAGTGGGTTGGGGTATTTTGGAACATTTAGATAAATGTGATTGAAAACTATGGCATGTGTAAAAATATGCTGAAATTGCTTAAGTTTTATTAAAAATGCACGTTTAGCATTGCAGTTTTAAGGACAGAAAACAAATTATGCTGGGGTGCCAGCTATCTATTGCATTGCCTTCTCTTTCTCAGATCCGAGGACGAAACATTGCCTGTAATTGCCTGTAATGCTTCCCATCCTGGCAGATAAATCAGATTAAACACACAATGCTCGAAATAGGCAAAGCAGGTGGAACGGGGAAAACGTTTCTTGTGTGGAATGAATGAGAGAGGAACACAGGGCAAAGTGTGAGGTTTTCCTGAAGGATGGAAATAATTGAACCTCTGGCAGAGCGTGAGGGATGAATGCTGGATGAGGGTGCCTTCACATCTTAAGTAGACACTGGACGAGAAAATGCATCGACAGGCATGGCTGGTCCAGTGTGAGGAGCCGGGAAGGTCAGAAATTAGGAGGTGAATCCTAAATATGTGGATTTAGAGTGACCTTAAAAACATTTTCGTCTTCTGCATGACACAGAATACAAAAGGAGTGAAAACCCCCCAAAGTGTAAACTTGGAAATTTTTTGCATTTCTTTTTGGCAGTAAGGAAACTGCAACAAGTTTTAACATTAAGAAATTATCTATCTATTTATTTATTTATTTTTGACAGGCAGCAGCACTGTGCCTTCTCTCTAACCTCTCTAGCCAGATACCTTGGAGGGAGAGATTTGCTGTTAATAGGACAGAAAGAATCAGCCTGGAAGTGTGCTCTGATTGGTGCTATTCATTTAAAACTAAATTTGCATAGAACTGAATGCTGTTTCTGTCCAGAAATCTTATTTAAAAAAAAAGAAAAAGAAGATTTTTTTTTCCTACTGTATTGATGCTATAAATTCTATCTTCTAACCTAGTTAGTCCTCCTTGCAAGGGTTTTTTGAAGAACAGAATAATTTTTGCTTTATGAGGTTGAAATACCATGAAAATCACTTTCATTTATTCCTTGATCTATGAAGTCAGTAGTAATTTCACTTTCAGTTTCCATGTGTTTTTGGATCACAGTCAAACCTGAATTTGTCTCCCAAAGACTGAAGAGTGTAATGTGTACATGATAGATGCATCTGCATGGATTCTGTGCTGCCACACAGCAACATCTGTACATTTGTGACTCCTGGGGGACTAAAATTAAATGTTTTTGTGTACAGTAATATTCTAAGATGAAAGCATTTTGAAAACATGTAGTGGGTGGTTCAGCCATTCTTTGCAACTTAAGGAGTCTGTTTGTTTTTGACATCGTACTTGATTGTCAAAATGCATATTTTTAAGGTCTTTTAAAGGGAAATCTTTGAAAAACTGGCACCTACCTTCACGTTAAGACTGAAAAAAATGGTTTTATGCACTGGTAACATTTATTAGGACTTATTAGGGCCGTTTTATCAGAGTCAAGAGTCAGACAATAATATTTTTAAAGGACTTCAGATTTTAATGCAGTGTCATATCAGATATGTATCTCTTTGAAGGAAATGACTGCATATATAAATAGATATGTCACTTACACATTTATTTTCATTATTCTATCTATAACTCCATCTGAACTCCATTGTGTGACAGGCAGGGTTCTTTCATGACTATATCTGGTGGGGGGGCGCAGGTTTCTGCTTGGTTTCTGCCATTGCCTTTTCTAACCCCTTATGGAACCACACCACGTTTGCTTAAAACACAAGCACAGGTACAAGTGGTTTTCCATTGTGCTACATCCCATTCTGATTTTAACTTTAAAACCTGTAAGACTGTTCATGTTCATGTTGGTTTTGATTTTTTTTTTTTTTTTTCCTGAGGGGAGAAATAGGTTAAAAATAAACCCAAAGGTTTAACTCTGCAGTTGTAATCTTGGGCTTAATTTCTGGAAATCATCTGAATAGCAACAACAAGGTAGGCCCCCATATTTCCCTACAGTCACTCAGCACAAATACATTTTGTCAAATTAGGTAAGAGCAGTGTCACTGGGAAGGTTTTATGTTTGTGAAATAGCTTCCTTCTGGGGACAATAAAGTACTGACACGCTCCTTCATCCAATTAGTATTTCTGAAGCCTGAAACAAAACCTCCCCAAATACCTGGTTAAAGTTTATGTATTTCGTGAGGGTTTTAAACTCTCGTTGCTGTGAGTTCCATAAGAATACAGGTAACTGTTAACCATAAATGCATTGCAGCCCTGGAAGGTGCGTGGGATGATATAGACATCAGTGGGAGCTCTGCAGCTGAATTCACTACCTTGAAAGCCTGAGTCATGCAGTTCTAATCCTGAGCAATGCTTTCGAGTTGCCTTTCAGGGTTACTCTACCTGCACCACCTTCCCTGTTACTTTACCTCAGGATTCCAGAAGTGAGCGTTTCAAATGAGCAGCAAAAGTCTGCTGTAGCCTGGTCATAATTAATAATGGGGCATTTCATTAATTACAGTGAGAAAAGGCAGGGGAGGCTCTGAGGGGATAATGGCCTCCTTCAAAATCCTGCCTCTTTTTTATAAAGACTGGGATCAAGCTCGTTCAGGTGCTGCTTTCAGAAATGAGGATCTTTCAGTATCACTCAGTCTCTGCTGTGGATATGCTGAACCCATTTCCAGGCTTCTCTCTGGCTGCATTTCTTACATGCCTGTTGTCCACAGATGCTCTTCTGAAATCAATCGAGCATCGGGAGGCACCAATACAGCACAGATGACACTAAAAATAAATTTCCATTAAAATGATTTCCTGTTTGAATCCTCTCCCTGCCGTCTATCTATCAATATGGGTTTTAGCAGCATTTTGGAAGATGGAGAAGGATCACGCTGAACTGAGAGCAGGGGTTAGGCTGGAGGATGAGGAGCCAAAGCGATGGTGGCGCTGAGACTCTCCAAAGAAAATGTTGATTCTCAGTGCTGGGGATGCAACATCCGATCAAAAGAGCAAACTGCTCTCTTTGTAGAAACATACTGAGATACCTGCATAGCTTGTGTGGAATTGTGCAACCAGATCCTCACCTTGGGAAGTTGGGTGGATGTGCAGGAAGCATTCAGCTCGGTGTTTGTGTGTGGATGGCACAGCACAGCTCAGCGTGTTTTTAATCCGGTGCTACCCGAGACATGAATAGCTATTAATTAATCACCAAATGCCAAGGGGAGAAAAACTGTTATTGCTGGGCAGCCAGAGGACATTGGGATACCTATATCTGTTTCAAAAGGTGTGTTTCTCCTGTGCTCGGGGTGTGCTGCTCCCCCAGGTGCTGGGGCTCTCTGAGGGGGATTTCCTCCCGTGGCGTGGGCAGTGGCTGTGCTGGAGTTGGAGCCACAGGACACTAGTGGGCAGCAAACCTCAGAATGTGTCTCTTCCAAAGCTGTGGGAGCACACAGAGAGCTCAAAGAGGCATTTTGTCCGTGTTTTACTATCAATAGTCACTAAAAACTGGTGGATGCTGCGTCTTCTTCCTGTAGCGCTGGACAGCAGATGTGTGTGACAGTGAAGGTGTTTTTGGGAGTGGTTTAAAGAGAAGTTGTTTTCTGCAAATTGTGAGAACAAACCCCTAAACCATCTTAAATAGAGCTTTATTGCTGCTTACAGCTCTTCACTGTGGTTTTATACAACCACAGAATTGTTTAGGTTGGAAAAGACCTTTGAGTCCAGCTGTTCCCCCAGCACTGCCAAGCCCAGCACTAAGCACTGTCCCCAAGTGCCACATCTGCAGGTCTTTTCAATACCTCCAGGGATGGTGTCTCCACCATGTCCTTGGACAGCCTGTTCTAAGGCTGGACAACCCTTTCCATGAAGAAATTTTTCCTAATACCTAATCTAAACCTACCTGGTGCAACTTGAGGCCATCTCCTCTCATTCTGTCCCTTGTTGCCATTGTGGAAAGACCCCAACCCCTACCTGGCTCCACCTTCCTCTCATGGAGTTTTAGAGAGTGAGAAGGTCCCCCCTGAGCCTCCTTTGCTCCAGCCTGAGCCCCTTTCCCAGCTCCCTCAGCCGCTCCTGGGGCTCCAGCCCCTTCCCAGCTCCCTTCCCTGCCCTGGACACGCTCCAGCCCCTCCAGGGCTCTCTTGAAGTGAGGAGCCCTGAAATGAAAACAGGATTTGGGATGTATTTCAGTGGAATTTCCTCAGTGCTGCCACATCTGGAAAAGCTTAGAAGCTGGGTTTTAATTTTGTTTGTTCTTGAGTAAACTTTTGTCGCGTAACATACTGATAATTTGAATTATTTGGGAAAATCTCATGAGTTTTGGTGAGTAGCTCTTTCAGAAAGTTCCTCCAGTTTATGAGTTGTGCAAGTCTCTGTTTTTGGGAGTAGCTGGGCTCAAGTTGAGCCTCACTTTTGGTGTCTTTGCCTGAATGAGAGTTTTAACAATATGCTGCCCTCTCAGGTGACGGGGTTGTTTGGGGTGGGGAAATAATTTCCTTTACCTATTTAATAAAACACTGGAGTGGGGGAAAAAAAAAAAAAAGCAGAAAACAACAAAATGAACCATCTTTCTGGGGGTGGGAGGTTGGAACAATGGATTGAGAAGCAAATATATGGACTTTTTTGCTTTCTCCACAAAGTTAACTCTAATTAAAAAGTTAAGATGTGTGTAGGATAAAGGGCTGTTTCAACATACCACTCATTTACCCTTTGATTTTATTTGGCACATGCCATTTATCAATCTCTTGGTCTAGGAGTTTTTCAGATTTGCAGTAGGAAAGACTAATTCCATCTTCTACTTTAAAAGCTGAAGAAGGGAGTAAAACATATTCACCTTAATTATTCTAAGGCACATTTTTTTGACATTTTTAATGTGCTATTTCTTTTGAGTCATCGAAACTCTAAATAGACTACAAAAATCCATTTAAGCAACATAGGTCTATACATCAGAATATTTAATTATTTCAAGGGGAATGTGTAGGTGTCTGCAGTTAAATTACTTGTTTCACAACATATTTTGAGTTATTTCATATTTCTATTTAATCATCACTTTCTTTTCATTTAAGCTGCTATGAAATCAATGAAATTAAGATCTGAAATTGTAATTCTTCAAAAGAAACTTTATCTTCTCAGTCTTCACCTCCCTGCCCCTTGAAAACATTTCATCAAACAATTGGTGTTTTCAAAAATAAAAATAACATAAAATGGAATGTATTTCATAATAAAAGCCTTTCACAGCTCAATATTTTAGAGCACTGAGGAGATCATCTTCAAGAACAAGCCACTGATTCCTCAGGCACTTGTTAGCACTGGGAGCTTTTCCTGTCATTGCTTGTCTTTGGATACTGCCATTCACAAAAAAAATCTTCTTGCCTCGTGAGTACTTTTCTTTTTTTTTTCCATCAGGGCATTGGATTACTCATCAGAAAAAGTTGGGTACACCAATCTATACCTTTCGTAGTGGAATGGGCAAGAAATGTTATGATCTGCTTTGACAAAGGAAAGAAAGGCAAGTAGAGGGACAGACAGGCTGACAGAGATTAGCAAGTCCTCCCAGCATCCCTATTTAAGCTATTTTTGCTCAGAAAGCAGGGAGTAAGACTTAAGAGTGAGCCAGCAATCCTATTTATAGAAAGCCATTTTTAAATGCAAAGGCTCTGAGAAGGAGAGTCACCTCCATACTAAACACCAGCATCCCTGGAGCTCCCTCAGCACGGAGGGAGGGAGCAGCCTGGCCACCCGAGCTGCATCACTGATGTGCTCCTGCTGAAGCTTCCAGAAGGACAGAGCCCTTGGAAATGCAGGAGTTTGGGCCATGGGGCAGCCCAAGAACACAGCTGAAAATAGCTCTCTGCTACACATCCACGTGGCAGAGACAAAGGCACACACAGGGATCACCTGAGGAATTTTTAGCCTGCTGCCTCTCCGTGTACTCTCTTGGAGATCCTGCTCGTGTGGCTCTCAGAGTAGTTTGTCAGGGATAGAGTTCCTTCTGAGATTTTAAAATAAACATATTTCTGCACACAAATGCATACATATGTAAATCTGCATAGCTTGTAGTTGCTTAAAAGCTACTGCGTATGGAAAATTTGGCACTTGCTTTGCTGTCCAAGTGCGCTTGGTGCTATTTTCTTCCAATTAATTACACGGTAATCCCATGCAGAAGATTTGTGGCTTAAGATTTATGTTTGCACTAGGCTAAAAATTATTCTCAGTAACTTTCTGCCATCTAAATTTTTGGAGTAATTTTGGGAGGCCCCTCCAGTGTTTTTAAGAATATCAGAAACATATTCTTGAAGTGACCGGGGCTATTTCAATGCAGCTAGAATATAATTATGCAGCAGTGGAGCTGCAAATAGTTGCCTATCTACATAATCTACTCACAGTGATTCTATAGATAAGATTGTAGGGTTGCTGTGTCTATATAAATATCTGTTGGCGTGAAATCCTCTCATGTGGTTTTGCAAATTGAGTGGCTTATGCTGAGCCTGCACACTCAGGGTGTTTGTCTCTCAGCACTACCGAGTGGCAGTCCCCAGTGGCTCCAGTTTTTAGGTGCCACAGAATTCAGGAATTTGTGGGAGAGCTTGTTCTGTGCTCTGTTCTTTAGGAGGGTCTCCATGATAGCAATTTGTTGTTCAGTAAAGTTTTCTAGAGGTTTAGTAGATAGTGTGGAGTCCAAATAACAAATGTCAGTCTTTGACCTGTGGTTTTTGTTTAAACTGGCTCCTGTTTTAGCTGGGAAGAGCTGCTGGGATGCTGAAATGTGCAGGCTTGGAGGAATCCATGTGTTGTTACTCTGGACCCCACAAATCTTGTGGTATGATTTGAGTGCACCCAAATCTACTTGGTTGCTTTTTTTTCCCAGGCCGTGGAAAAGTGATGCATAAAGTGCAGGCTCTGGCTTCTGTTAAATTCTCTTGTGTAATTGTTTCTATCAGAAATCATTGTGTTTTGGGGTTTGTTTGTTATTGTTTTATGATATTACCTTCTGAAGTCTTTGGGGTTTTCTCTGTGAGTTTTATAAAGGAATTTTGGCCCTAACTCAGAAAAATACTGTGAGTGCATAAAGTCAGTCTCTTGATAATTATGAGGTGAGCATGTGACAAGCTGTTAGAACACTCCTGGCTTGAGCTGAGGACAGAACAAGTCCTTGACAAAGTCCTTTTTTGTTATGAAAAGCAGATTCAGATGTCCCTGGAATGGGATCTTGCTGGAACAAATGTCATTCAAGCCAAATAAGCTTTAGGTGGACCTCAGCTTAAACAGCAAAGTGGTTCACCATCCACACTACACATTGGCCACCTGAATTTTTCCCTCTCATTAGGTGGCTTTTCTGTGGGGCAGTTTAAAAGCCACTTCACATATTATTTCTAGGTCAACCATAATTTGTGTTGCAACTGCAGTTGTGAAGTACAAAGCAAAGTGTTTGCTGTGTCATGGTATGAAGGAAGTAATTTGGGAAGCTGTCATTGAAGGAGAAGTTCTCCAGTTATGTTTGCAGACATCCAATGCAGAGAGTTTTTTTTTTTGCAGCCTTAAGTGACTTTCAAATATCTGCAGTAATACTTGCATTATTCTAGTTCACGCTTTTGGCTGTATTTATTTAGGAAGCTTTCCTTTGTATCTTTCTTTCTAGTTTTGTTGTGTGACCTCAAGGTTTCTCTTCCACAATGACAACCTTTTCCCCAGCCCTGTTGTGTAGGGGTTCTGGAAAACAGATTTTCATCATTTCAAGCACAGAGAGTGAGGTTCATCCCACTATGGGACTTGAGTGGTAAGTGATGATTACTATGGTTTTTGTTGTGGCAGCTGTGGCTGAGCCTTTTGGTCCTCAGCGTTTTGTGGATATATATCTATAAAATGCAGAATGAATACTTAGGGGAGAGGGAAGGACAGGTGTATGAACATGATTTTTAGTGGGGAGGGTAAAGGAAGTGACAAGGGTGAGTTGGAACTCCACAGGTATCCAGACAGTGATGTAAGGTGTGATGGATCCCTGTGGGACAGCAGGAGGGCAGTCTCTGAAGGCCAAATTTGAGCTGGACAGGTTATGGTGAAGGGCCTTGAGGTCTTGGCTTTGGCTTGCAGTGGGGAAGACGAAGCTGAGACTGCTCCCCTGTGAGCTGTGGGTGGAGAACATGACAGAATGTGGCTTTGGGACTACCCAGTGCTCTGTCTTGGCTACTGCTCTGTGCCAGAGCATGACCCTGCTGTGTGCCTGGGGACAGGGAGCTCAAAGTCCCAACTACCCTGCATTCAGATTTTTCTTTCATTCTTTTCTACCCCATTATTTCATCTCTGCTGTAGGCTTAGTTTGAGGCCTAGTGCCTGTCTTCTCTTCACATTTTTTCCTAGTTATTTATATTTATTTTGGTAGGGTAAGTATTTCTCCCATCCCTAAAAGCTCTTCCCCTCAGGCAAATGGATTTGGGGGAGTGTGGGAGATCAAGGATGGAAAGCAATCCTATGAATGCCAGTGAGGCTGTAGGGTAAGAAGTGCAAGTTCCTCATCTGAACCAAGGAGGAAGGAGCTGAGCTCCTTCATTGGGCAGGAGGGAGATAATTAATCCTTGGAAAAAGAGGCTGAGCTGTCAGGCTTTCAGAAGAGGCCTGGCAGTGGTAATTTGCTGTTCAGCTGTTGGGAACTCTCAGGTTTGGTGCAATGGGGTCTCTCAGTGCCTGTGCCTGCACACCCAGCCCCACTCCTGGAGCCTCCCTGGGTGTGAATGCTGGAAGCACTGCTGGCTGCAGGAGGAGCAGGTCCTCAATTCCCCACTGGAGAGCAGCTCTTTGTCCTTACAACAAATTGGAGAGCTGCTTGCTTAGCAAGTCCTGAGGAACGCTGAATGGTTATGGTGGGAACACAGCCTGGAGTAGGGAATGTTTATTTTTAATTCTTTTCAGGGGAAGAAAGAAAGGTTCAGGATTTAGCTTTTCTATCCTAGTCTAGAGTGAAAATCTTGTAAAAAAATCTGTTCTTCACCAGTTTTTGCCCTTATCCATTGTGTTCATGCTTGAGGAGCAGTGTGGCTTCAGAGAGATGTGACTGCATGTGCTCAAACTGCGCCTGTCCCACTGGTGATGGAGCTGGAGGCCTTTTGGAATATCCAGCCACTGGCACACATGGAGGCAATGCAAGGGAAAAGGAATGCCTGTCTGAAGACACTCTAGCTGCAGCAGTTCAGTGCATATTTATTAAGTCTAAAAGTTAGTCCCTAGTGGGTAAAAGCAATTACAGCGTTTCTACCACGTCTCAAAATGTGTTTCTAGAGAAGAGAAGAATGCTGGGCTTTAGTAATTTCAAAAGGAGTTAATGAGATTTTTTAAAAAATATTTTCCTAAATAATAGTAATCTGACTGCTACTTAATTTCAAGAGGTTTTGAGAACTTTTGCTGTCAGTAAATTGAGTTTCTCTCTTGTCTGTGTTCAAGGATAACAGCCTTGTTTGCTCACCATGTAATGCAGTTGCTCTCCTTCCCCACACTGTTTCTGCTGCTTTCAATCCCTGGTGTGGACACACATTGGAATAATTGGGGTAGGGGTTAAGGTCGGCTGAGCATCTCAGCTCTGCCATTTCCTAAGGCATGTGCAGCTGGCCTGGTGCTCAGAAAATTTTATACAAAATAAGTAGCATGCATTAAACAGCTTCCAAGTGGAAAATGAAGGCATCATGACATGGCACAGTGCTGGTGCTCTTACGGGTTGGGAAGTGGAAGATGTGGGGAGCTCACTTGAGATAGCAGCAGGGGATGCTGTCACTTGGCTCAGGACCTTCCAGTGGGCAGGAGGAGAAGAGAGATTTAGGGATGAGTTTGGGGAGATGTTTGTTGTGTTCCAGCCTGTCTCTGATGACGGTGCAGTCTCAGGTAATGTTACCAGGTCTGTGTCCCTCCCACTTTGCCATGTTGCAGCTTTTGGGAGGAGATGCAAAATCTCCTGAATTTGCTTTTAAGTTGTTGCTTGGAAAGAAACGAACAGGAATTTAAAGCTAGACATTTTAAACAAGTAACATATTTTAGACCCATAAC